>NC_140956.1:135439181-136004181 GCF_014529385.1 Adiantum capillus-veneris | reverse complement strand
CATTCTCATAATCTTGAGACAAAATGGGATATGTCGAAACAATGAAACAACAAACCACATGGAATATTTCTTGTGACTATGGAGCCATGGTATGTTGAGGGAGCGCCCCATGTCTAGATACAACTTGACAGATCAGGGCCATTGTCATTAATCATAAGAGGTGCTGGTTGGGATTCCCCCTTCTTTCTTCAGTCTGTTTGAAGGAGATTTTGAACTGAGCTGATCACATCAATCATATACTAATGCATATATCTTTTTATTTAACGACAGCTTTTTGTTCCAGACTAGGACTTTATTCTGGCTCCATGATGATATCGTTGTGACGGTTTTACCATGTTGTGGGTCTCATAATCTTTTGTGCTCAATGCTATTTCTTCTTTCGTTGTTTCATATAGTACTATTATTATTTTTCGAATCTTCAGTCACCTCTGTTTTTACCTTTTCCTTGAAGCCTTGGTTTGAGGTTGGTGAAATTGGTAGGAAGTCACTTGCATCGTTGTAAAAAAACTTAGTAGTCCAATGTGCTATTGTTTGTATTGTGCTTGTTAACCATTTGAACGGTTGGTGTTTTACATTGTGGAGAGTCTGAACTGCCTCGATATCAGTTAGTTGTAATAAGATAACATCCTGAATATGGATTTTCTTTAGCTATAACTTGTGGAGTCTGAATTGCCTCGATATCAGTTAGTTGTAATAAGATAACATCCTGAATATGGCTTTTCTTTAGCTAATAACTTGCACATGTTTACAAATTGCAAGGAAATGTTTGGCAGAATAAGATAACATCCTGAATATGGCTTTTCTTTAGCTAATCACTTGCACATGTTTACAAATTGCAAGGAAATGTTTGGCAGAACCACATCAATAGAAGAGGCAAGTGACGACGAAGAATGGGGACCTAGAAAAAGGTTGAGAAAGTCAAAGCAGTTGCCACAGTGTTCTCAAAGTGAGGCAAAAGACATTCCCTCAAGAGATTTTTCAGCTGGCAAGTTGGAAAAAAGAGTCTTGACTGAATCCTCTCGTACACTGAAAAAACAATCAAGAGTGTTCTTATCACAGTATGCAGTGGAGGTGCGTAATCTGGTGGCTTGTGCACCTGCTTGTTGTGTGGTGTTTGGAGTAAAGGAAAAAGTCTTTTTCTTTGAAGATCCTCAAAAGTAGATTAAGTAATTTAACAGCTGTGTATTGAGAAATTATTTGATATAGTGCTTTTATTGAATTAAGTGAACGTATTGTGTACACATCAATAAGTTTGCTATTGTCATTGTGGCTTTTGTTCCAGCAACTTGAATTTTCAGTATAACATACTTATCTAATTGGATAAGCTTGACTATAAGATGCTTTGTTAACAAGGGGCTCATAGATGACCTGGTAGTGTCTAACTTGAGATTTTTCTGGAATCTTTCAGAAGCTTCGTGCAGTGTTCAAGGAAAATCCATTGCCTTCTAGGGCTTGCAAGGAGGGTTTGTCGAAGCAACTTGGCTTATCATTTGGCAAAGTGAGTAGAATAAAAGCATTCATTGACATTTTTATTGGAAAGGTGAAGCATTCTGTCAATGTCTACTGTTCTAGAATGAGGTTCATAAAGTTGTGTGTTTGGGTTTTCCGTATCACCTCTTTTCTTCATTTGTTTGGAAACTGTCAATACACCATACGAAGAGCATTACTTTCTTTTTGCTTCCAGAGTGCATTATTCGATGTGATCAAGTATGGTTTTGGGGAGAATGGCTGTTGCCTAATGACTGAGTGGACTGCAGACACCCTTGTGGTTCACACATCGTGGACTAGACATGGAGGATGAACCAGACATGGATGGTTTATAACCATCCATGTCTGAGGATGGATTTATATAGAGATCGATCTTTCGAAAAGTCTGATTTATAACCATGTATGAGGATCGATTTATATAGAGATTGATCTTTCGAAAAGATACTTCTTATGTGTCACATCGGATGGGTGGCTAGAGCATCTAGAAGGACTATACAACCATCTAGGGAACCTAGAAAGCCTGGACTGGAAGAAGGAAAAAAAGAGGGGAATGAAAAAGCGGTTATAATGGAGTGTTCTATCTGGTGTCTTTTTTTTTTTTTTTTCTATCCAACTGTTATCTGAAATAGTTTAGTTAAGGTGGAAAAGTGGATATTGATGGGAATATTGAGCTATAGCAGAGTAGAGGTTATGGGTTAAATATTTTCAGTCTGAATTTTTCTCATATTTTCCATTCCACTGAAACAGGTCCATGTTTGGTTCAAAAATGTGCGCTGTGCAGCTTTAAAGAAAGGCTTGATTCAGCGTGCGAAAGGAAGGGGTAAGCATTTCCTGGGAACTACAAGTACCAGAAAGGGGAGGCCTGATTTTACATCTTCCAAGGCTGAAAAAGACCCTGAAAAAAGTTATTGGCTAGCACTGATGGATACGGTAATTGCGGCACAACTAAAGTTGGAAACACTTAGATCACGTTTGCAACAGAGACAAGATGAAGGGCAAGATTCTGGCTCTCTTATGTATGTGGCTGTAGCTGAATTGAAAGATAGGGGTGATACATAATTTTTGGTCTCAACCTTGATGTTTGTAATTGTGGTTCAAATAAGAACCGCCTTGTTATAATCCTCTCAGTTGTCCCTTGTCTTTTAATGCCAGCAAGGTTCTCTTTAACACATTTTTTAGATGTCTGCCTTCGTAGTAAGAGGTTGATACCATGCCAGAGTTGTATTGTCATTATCATTTTCACATTTAGCCTTTGCTCTGGAAGTGGCCAAATTTATGTGATTCATAGTGCTGGCAGATTGCATCGCTCGTATAGATGAAAAAGTCTGTCTAAGTTCAGCCTTTATGGAGGAAGGGGTCCAAAGGCTATGCGGTATGGGTGATTCCCCCCTCTCCTGGCTTGCTTACGTTCCTCTGCAATTCTAGCTGTTCTAGATCGGTCACCAATCTCACCGCTCCGAAAATAGACAAGACACCTAGAATGCAATCAGACGGGTTTGAGGATTTGGTGAGCATTGTGAGGGTTCGACATTTTGATGGATGAGTGATCAACCCCTTCCCGAGCCTTGTCACAGTTATGGTCACAACAAACCTAAGTTTACTGTAATCCCACTATTACATTTTGAAATTTAGCTTTGAATTCAAAAGTGAGTAAACCTTCCAAAGTTTATAGAATCAATTAACCTCTAAATTTTCCATGTCCATCATGCACGTGTTTCCTATGCTCTGCCATCTTTCTGTTGTAAAAAAGAATGGTTTCTTGATGTTGCCGTTTCTATGACCAATCTCAATTGACGTCCTTTCATATGACCAATCTCAGTTGACATCCTTTCATATGCAAAATCTTGTCAAATATATATCTTTATAGAATTCCATAATCCATAAGCTAAGGGTGTCCATTCTACTTGAGGGCTTAAGGCTCCATAGATGATGAAGATTTTACCTTGGGGGTTTAGTTGTGGGTGCATGTTTTGTAAGAAAAGTTTGTTAGTTATGCAAGCTGAGTTGCATGCATGTCGCATGCCCTCTTGCTTTCTCCACCACTGCATTGTGCGAGACCACATGCCCTCTGGCTTTTGCACGTTGCTTTCTTCACCACTACATGATGCGTTCAAGATGCAAGCATAGGTAGTCGCATGTAAGTCTCAGCCCTTACTTGCCCAAAACAACCCATTGCTTGTTGATCCATTTCTGGCATTTTGCTTGTTGTGCATGTCCTATAAATAATGCACGCAAGAGATGACACTCTTGATTGCATACATGCGGAGAAAATCAATGCCAGGTACAATGTTTTTATCGAAGATCCCCTAACCAAACAATCTCATCACCAACAAAATGCCACATAACTTCAAGACGCAAGCATGGGTAAGCTGTATTAATAGAGAAGCCCCTACTTGGCATTTGGTAAAAGAAACCTCCTATTTCCATGTGGGGGGACAGCTTACAATAAGTGCATCCAAAGGTTGGGCATCCAAGACGTGTGCAGAAGAGGGTGACCCCTGCAAACATAGGTTATTGTACTTAGAGAGAGGCCCTCATTTTCCATCCTCACCCTAACAATCTCTTCATGAATTTGTTAACTGATGGGAGTGTCTTACATAATGCCACATGCCTTCAAAACGCAGGCATTGGTGGTTGCCCTCGCTCAATGCTTCTTGGACCCAACCTTGTTGGACAAAACATTTCATTCCAGTAGACCACATCCCCCAAGGTAAGCTCATCATAAGCTTTCAAAAGTACGCCACATTGACATGAAACATGTAGACCAAAGCATTTGTCTTGACTACTAACCTCACCATGCGTATGTTCAGCCAAGCTGCAAGCATAGGAAAGGCTCCCTCGCTTTACATCAAGCTATAGCTTCTTTGCCCTGCTCAGGCTGGTGGACATGGCAGATAATAAGCGTAATAAAAGAAATAGCATCCAAAACCAACAGTTGACACGGGCTGGAAGTAGGCAAGATACACTGAACTTGACATACATAGTAGTAAGATCTTTTTTTTATTAAGATTTGAGGACTCTACAATCACCGTTCTTGCACATGACCGTATGGGTTCGCCACTCCTTGTCTTGTTAATTAAGAGAGACTGTAAATTCTCAATTGGGTACTACATGCTCTCAACAGTGTTAGTATTCCACAGCTTCACACCTTACAAGAGCACTGGCTTACAAACACACAACATGTGCGATAACCGACACATGTTTAGAGTTTGGGCGGAGTAACATGGGTGTCTACAGCCCTTCGACAGCGCTACAGAGGTCTTGACAGAATTTGGGACATCAGAGATTGTTGCAACTGCCATCATTTCAGCCAAGAAGGTGCGCCGCAGGCCTTTGGCCACCCGAGTAAGCCCTGATAACTGCTCGATTTCCTGCTGATGCCCGCTTGTAGCCTCTTGCCGAGCGCTCGCGTGCTCCCTATCCATATCCCGGCTGTGATCTCTCTCTCTCTCTCTCTCTCTCTCTCTCCATATCACTCACTCCATGTGCTTGAGGATGGAGGAGCCTCATAACACAAGACTTTCCAACAAAACGTTGCCTAATGTAGCAGGCACTTTTACACTTCAAAATCATGTATAACCTAATAAAGAAACAAAAACCAGATTCTAAGTTGCTCTTTTGAAAGTAAGATAAGAGCCAAGAAGCCAGGACAATGCAACCCAAGTCATTAAAGCAACCCACACGAGCCATAAGGGCGACACGCGCACCATATGCGTCAATGAGCAAACATGTTAACTTGCAAAAGCTCAACAAGACTCACTTAGTGGGAGGTTGAGGATACTTGAGATGTTGCTCAGAAGCTATAGCATACTCTAATACCAAAGGTTAGGTTCAAGGTTGTAAGAAATACATATTTTTGGAGGAGAAGCTCAAGAGCACACAACATTGTAATTCGTGTGTAAGTACAAAGATAAGGATTCCCTAGAACGCCAAGCGTTTGTACAGTTTGAACTTGGCCTAAAAGCATTCTAGTAGGGAAATAAGGGCAATGACGTAAGTGCGTTCATCACAGGCATCAATACCAGTACCTTCATATGGTAAGACTGAAGTTGAGGTTTTG
This sequence comes from Adiantum capillus-veneris, assembly GCF_014529385.1. NCBI lineage: Eukaryota > Viridiplantae > Streptophyta > Polypodiopsida > Polypodiales > Pteridaceae > Adiantum > Adiantum capillus-veneris. The sequence continues at coordinate 135,998,633 of NC_140956.1, read as the reverse complement.
ATTCAGAGAATGCACCTAATGTAGGTTTGATGCTTTCATTTTTGCCTTTTAGCTCCAATAAATACTTTGATGGCTCAAGGTACAGAGTCAGTACCACCTCCACACTCCTACATCACCATCACAATCAACTTCTACTTTCCTTTTTAAAAGTCATGCGTGCCAAAAATCTGTTGCAGAGTACTGACTTGCCTTCACGGACCAAAAGTAACCAGTGCCCCACTGTGCGAAGTTTGAAGTTTCAACTGTGGACTTAAGGCCAAGGCATGCAATTTCAATTGTAAAGCGGTAATTAGTATACCAGCGGATGCTTTTCCTGCAACGGGTCGTTTCAATTTGCGAGTGTGTGTGTGTGTGTGTGTGTGTGTGTGTGTGGAGAGTCTTGCTTCTACTCTGCTGATAGCTGCTAGGCAATTTTTCCTTGCATGGTCTCAAAGGTGGAGCCTCCCCTCCCCTCCCCTCACAAGAAGATTTAGAGATTTTCTCATATAGGAAAATGGAGTCTTTGTCAGTGTTTTCCATACAATGCATAACATCATGAGCTTCTACTCGAGAGGCACCGCATACCTAGCTAGGTACGATTGGGGGCAAGGGAACCGCCGGCCCGGTGCCTCTCGAGGAGAAGCTCATGATGTTGAGGTAAGTCACAATGTGCGAATTATTGTGAGAATTTGTCCAAAACTTCTTGTGCCTCCCCTCCCCTCCCTCACATTTCAACAAGCATAAATAAATGACAATGCCTTCTAGAATAAATAATGTTCGTTTTCCACAAGGAAATGTTCAAAGCCCTGCCTATTTATCCATCATTGTTACTTTTGCATTCAAGGCACGTGAAATGTTTTTTTTAATATCCATCAGTGTTACGTATGCATTCAAGGCACATAAAGCAATAGCCAAAACAAGTTTTATAAGCAAAAAAGAATATCTAATTAGTTCTACTCAAGCATTTCCCTAGAAGAAGTGATGCAAAATTCTCAATATCAAATTAGTTTTGTTGGCTATAGGAAAACCTCTCTTCTATAAGAATTGATGGATTCTCTTCATCTCTACAAGAACACTCTTAATGAAGCAATGGACTGTTATAGTTACCATATACATGTGATAGTGATGTGTGTGAACACACTTAGGACCGCCGGGGCATTTTTTCCCTCACTAGGAGGTTTTTTGTCCCGTGCATTGTATATACATCCATCATTCTAGGGCTATCTATCTTTCCATTGCACACTAAGTAATACACTTTCTGTTGTGTGCATTGAGCTTCCTTCCTTTTCTCCAAGCTATTTGTGTTTTCTTGCAATCCTAATTCCAACAATTGGTATCAGAGCAGGTTGCGTCCTCCCGGGCTTAGTCGCAATAAACTCCAGCACCACGCCTGCTCACTTTCTTCGATGTCTATGAGCTTTGGCGAGCGTTTGCAGGTCGACAAATATTCTGGGAAGACTCAAAGAGCTCAGTCTATTTAGATTTCTGATTTGGGCTCATTTCGGCTTTCGTTTCCACTACAGGCAATACTACGCAGGCTATTTCGTCATTTTGTGCAGAAATTCTGTCAGTGTCGTTTTCTATATAACAGGTCCCTTACGGTGTTCTACAATTTGTGCTATATAGGACATGCTGTTTTCTTTTTTCTTCTCCTCTTTTCGAGGAGTTTTCACATCAGGTGCAACATTTACCATGGCTGAAAACAACACACATGTGTTCAAGATGTTTGCTGCTGAGGGCAGATTGGATGGGGACAATTACCCTATGTGGGCTTATATGATGCAACATGTTCTTGTGTCGAAGGGCGTTTGGAACATTGTGCAAGGCATTGATGTACGTCCTGCTTCTGAGGATGTAGGTGATGTTAAGGATGTTGCAGGTCTTGCTGCACGGATTACTGTTGTTAGAGTTGTTTTGGCTACGATAGAACAAGCTTGTTGGGATGTAAAAGATGCACAGGCTCATGCATTGATTGCGTTGTCTGTGAAGCGCACTATTACTCCTCACATTCGTTCAGTGAAATTTGCGAAACAAGCTTGGGTTATTCTGGCTGGTCTTTATGCAAGTCGCAATGTGGCAAAAATTTCATTGCTGCATAAAGAGCTGGAGTCAAAGATTATGCATGAGAAAGATGATATGGACACTTTTCTTGTTGGTGTAAAGGCTATGAATGAGCAACTTATTTCTATAGGTGAAGTCATTTCAGACAGTTCCCTTGTGTAGACTGTTCTTGATGCTTTGCTAGATTCTTACCAGACTTTTGCTAGTACTTGGAGACTTATGATCCAAGGAAATCCTGAAGTTGTTGAGTTTGATGCATTATGCACATTGCTATTGCAAGAGAGTCGCTTTCCAGAAAAAACAAGACTAGATAGCGTGTAGTTGAACATGCCTTTATTGCTGCTCAAAAAAAAGGTGCTAACAGTGCAAGCACTTCTCATGGTGCTTTTGCAAGTGGAAAATTATATATTCCTAATTCGTCTGTTGGTAGCAATTCTTTCGAAAATTCTAGTGATAAGGGAAAAAAGAAGATGTGTTGCCATTATTGTAAGCTAATGAACATTTGATCAAGCAGTGTCCCAAGTTGAAGGCCAAAGAGGCTAAGAAGAAAGAGGCTGGTTCCACTGTAAATAATGGTTCCACTACAAATGCAGCTATTGTTGAGTCTTCCATGAAAGGAGGTTGTGATGCTGATGTTGATGCAGAATGGGCTTTTAGTGCAGAGTGTACCTATAATCTTGCTGTCCATGATGCATGCATGTCCGTTGCTACAGATTCACATGTGTGGTATTATGACAGTGGTTCTATAAAGCACATTACTTTACATCATGATTTGTTCACCTCTCTTGAGTCTGTCTCTCATGGAAATTCAGTTACTTGTGCCAACAATGCCTCTTATCCGGTTCAAGGAGTTTGAAAGATTGTGCTTACTGCTGTAGATTCACATGTGTGGTATTATGACTGTGGTTCTACAAAGCACATTACTTCACATCATGATTTGTTCACCTCTCTTGAGTCTGTCTCTCATGGAAATTCAGCTACTTGTGCTAACAATGCCTCTTATCCTGTTCAAGGAGTTTGAAAGATAGTGATTACTACTGCAAATGGTACTTCTTTCACACTTGTTGATGCACTTTATGTACTTGGGATCAAGAAGAATCTTTTATCTGTATGTGCACTTGCTAGACTTGGACTTGTAGTCAAGTTTGTGGATGATAGATGTACAATACTACATGATCTCAGTTTTGGTGATGAAATCACGCATTTTATGTCGTGGGCTGTATAAGATCACTTTGTATATTAAATGTGGGCAGAATTTTGAAAATGCAGTTGTGGATTCAAAGGCTATTTCAGATAAAAAACTTTGGCATGCACATTTTGGTCACCTGAATTTTTACCAGTTTGCTGTGTTTGCAACAATCTGATATGGTTGCTTCTTTGCCGCCTCTTGAAGCAGCTGTCAAACATGTATGTGAAGATTGTATTTTGGGTAAGATGCAACGTTCTAAGTTTTCAAAGGATGGTTCAGTTAGGGCCATATGTAGATTGCAGCTTGTGCATAGTGATGTTTGTGGGCCCATGCAAACTCCATCCTTGGGGAATTACCTTTACTTCGTGACTTTTATTGATGATTACTCCAGGCATGCATGGGTATATCCGCTTAAAGCAAAGTCCGAAGTATTTATGTGCTTCAAACAATTTTTGGCTATGGCTGAAAATGTCTCGAAATGTACTATGGGCACCCTTGTTCCGATCAAGGGGGGGAGTATATGTCTCATGAATTTAATGCATTTTTGGCTACTTGCGGGATAAAAAACTAATGTACAGTGCCTTATATGCCTCAGCAAAATGGTGTTGCTAAGAGGAAAAACATGTAACTTATGAAAATGGCACGTATGGTCAAAAGTCAAGCTTTGCCACATTCGATTTGTCTTGAGGCCATCATGTGTGCCACTTATGTACTTAACAGGTGTCCTACAAAAGCTTTGCAGTCTACAACTCCATATGAGGCATGGCATGATAGAAAGCCTTCTATTGAGCACATGCATGTTTTTGGTTGTCTGACATATGCTTTGGTGCCACAAGCACATCGCAGAAAATTGGATGATAAGGATTTCAAATGTATTTTGGTTGGTTATAGTGCTGAAAGCAAAGGTTATGGGTAGTATCATCCGCAAACAAAGCATATCTTGGTCTCATGGGATGTTGTGTTTGTGGAAGATTTTGTTCAGCCCTTGCTGTCATGTACTAGAGGCAGTAATGTAATCTCATAGGACACTTTGTTGTCTCTTTTCAATGGTGAAAGTTCAAATGCAGATTCCAAAGAGACAAATATACAGCCTATGGGGGTTTCTGAAAATGTTACAGATCAGCCTATTACTAATGCAGATGTACATGATATACTTGATGAGGAAATGGTTGAGAATGAGCAGGCTAGAGGTATGCCAAAATGGCTGGTGCATACTTTGTGTGAATGTAAATTGGATGTACCTTTGTCTAGTCGTACTCATTCAAGTTCTCGCCATGCATCTTATGCATCAGATTGTTATGCTTTGGCTGTTTCTAACTTACATGATGTTGAGGAACCTCTATCTTTTGGTGAAGCACAAAATTCAAAAAATTGGATGGCTGCCATGTAATCAGAATATTATGCACTTATAGAAAATGACACATGGACTTTATGTGATTTGCCTCCTGGGAAAAAGGCCATTGGTACAAAGTGGGTTTACAAGTTGAAACGCAAGCCGGATGATGAGATTCATTGCCATAAGGCTCCACTTGTTGCAAAAGGTTATGCACAAAAAAAAGGCATATATTATGAAGAGACTTTTGCTCCCAGTTGTCGTATGACTACTGTGCGTTTTCTATGTGCATTGGTAGCTCATTTTGGTTGGGATGTACATCAATCATATATTGTTACTGCTTTCTTGAATGGTGACATATTTGAGGAAGTCATTGTAATGTAGCCTCCCGGTTTTGTGAAGAAAGGACAAGAGGATAAAGTGTGAAAATGTAATAAATCTTTGCATGGGTTGAAGCAACCTCCTCATGCTTGGTATGAGAAGGCTGACACTCATTTGGTCAAAGGAGGCTTTTGTCACACAGTCCAACAGAAAGCACATTGTATGTAAAGCGTGAGGGTGATGTACTTCTCATTGGGGTTCTCTACGTGGATGATTTGTTGATCACTAGAACAAATGAGAGACATATTGTTGGGTTTAAGGCTGATTTTAATGCTACTTTCAAGGTGAAAGATGTGGGGTTGTTGCATCATTACTTGGGTATACAGTTTAAGCAGTATGATGGTGGTATTGCCTTGTGTCAAAAAAGTTACATAGAGACATTTCTATATAAGTTTGGACTTGAGGATTGCAAACCTATTTTCAATCCCATGGAAACATGTTTGAAATTGAGTCTTCATGATGCTGGTGATCCTGCAAATGTCACTCTTTACCAAAATGTTGTTGGATGTCTCATTTATGTATGCAACACGAGGCAGGATATACAATTTGCAGTCTCACAGGTCAACAGATTTATGCATAGCCTAAGGTCTAAGCATTGGCAGGCTGTCAAGAGGATTTTCCGCTACTTGAGTAGCACTTTACATCTTGGCTTGTTTTATCCCAAGGGGGGATCATTGCTGCCAGACTTACATGCTTTTCCGAACTCAAATTGGGTTGGTTATATTGACACGCGAGTGTCCACAAGTGGTTTTTGTTTCATGCTTGGCAGTTCATGTATATCATGGTTGAGCAAGAAGAAACCTAATTTGGCCACTTCTAGTTGTGAGGCTGAGTATACGACACTCTTCACAAATACGATTGAGTGTGTATGGCTCAGAAGCCTTATGGTTGATTTGGGTGTTGGACAAGACACTGCCAAAACTATCTACACTGATAGTCAGAGCGCATTGGCAATTGTGAGGAACCTAGTTTTCATGCTCGCACGAAGCACATTGAGGTGCATTACCACTATGTCAAGGAAAGGCTCTCAATAGAAGAGATCAGCTTGGCTTATGTGCCAAAACAGGACAACGTTGCAGGTCTTTTAACAAAGGCATTGTCTCGTGAGAAGTTCGAAGCTCTCCGCAAAGCTTTGGGCTTACTCCCCTTTATGAATTAATCATGTCCTTAGGGCATGGCACTTCCCTTTACTCATGTGCTAGCTCTCGTTCACCGCATCACTCTAGGGGGGATTTGTAACCATATACATGTGGTAGTGATGTGTGTGAACACACTTAGTACCACTGGGGCATTTTTCCTCTCACTAGGAGGGTTTTTTTCAGTGCATTGTATATACGCCAATCATTCTAGGGCTATCTATCTTTCCATTGCACACAAAGTAATACACTCTCTCTTGTGTGCATTGAGCTTCTTTCGTCTTCTCCAAGCTGTGTGTGTTTTCTTGCAACCCTAATTCCAACAGTTATTTTATAACTCCATGGCTTACAAGAAAAAGTTTTCCTACTTACAAAATGGAGGTTTCCTTTTTCATCATTACAATGCTCGGAAAGATCCTCAATGTGTGACTTGTTGCATTTTTTACACACATAGTAAAGTAAACTAGATAGTTAACTATATCTTTGCTAGCATTGTCTTTTTTTTTTCTCATTGTCAAGTCCTGATGCTAGATGTGCTCGAGCTTGCAATTACAACTTGATTGATGCAATTCAATGCTTGTAAAAGCAAACATGATTTTAATGGCAAGTATTCACTTGGTAAATATGCAATCTATATGAAAGCATGTGTAGGGTGGAATGAGCTTGATCACTCTGACAGCTATTCTAAAAGGTAGATTTAGAGTACTCTGTTTTGATTCTCAAAAAAGATCCCACCCTTGTGAAGGGGATTGGGGAGCACCATAGACGGAGAGTGAGAGAGAGAGAATGAGACACACACACCATGTGGGTGGGGAGACTGTGAAGTGGCAGCTCCCCCTATACAATATACTCACTATAAGTATAGGGTAATAGTGGGCGGGCGCCCATGACCTGGGCGACTGGTCAAGGCACATAGGCCTTAACCCCAACAACCTCCCACTTAAAGGCCAATGTGCCTTTAAGCAAGATCTACTAGTGTACAACTAATAGAAGGTGAGATATTCTCTCAACCTATGCCCACTGACTCTCGATGAGCTAGTGCATCCGGCTCTACTGATAGACAAACATCTCGCTTCGGAAGCCACACAGAGCTAGCTCCAAGCTCTGCAAAGAGTCTACAAGAGCTCATGCACTCCTCCAAGTATCGGTCCAATACCTGCAAACCTCCCCTATGCTCTATGCCGAGATCAGTCATCGAACAACTAATCAACCCTGCTGCAAATGCTCCCACTACAGCTGCTATGTCGGGCCTCGAGATCAGCATCTCGTACATGAAGACACCGAACGTTGATGCAACCCTAGCAACCCCTGCCACCTCCAACTCAGAACTCAACTCATGGCAATCCTGTCCCCTATCATAGAGACCATGGGACTCTGACTCCGAGCTCTGGAGTGACTCCTCGTGCCCACCACAGATCACATGTGTACCAGGAGTATCCATCTGTCCTCAATCTGCATCAAGATTTGGCATAAGCATATCAAGAAATGACTCCACAATAGCCGACATCTCAGCATCCATGTGAGTCATCTCTGTCATCACCTCTGATGACTCATCCTGCTGTGACTCACTAGAGCTGTCCCGCTCTACCTGTGCATCCATAGACGCAACCTGCACAACAAGGTCACTGCTCTGCACTCCATGCAAAGCATCCTGCAACCCACAAGCAAAAGAGACTCGCCTGCTCTCTCGCTCTCTACCTAGCTGCATGATCACAGAGACAACATCGTCTCTCCCGTGATCCACATGAAATGGGTAACCTGTACCACTCCTGGCACCTCTCGCAATCACTAGCGAACCCAAATGCATCACAAAATCTCGTTCTCGTAGTGAAATCTGACATCCAAAATCTCTAAGCTGACCAATCGAGATCAAACTCAATGTCAAATCTGGTACATAGCGCACATGTCGTAACAAGTAAGATACACCAATCGGTAATGACAGTCTCACATCTCTTGCACCTGCTATCGCATGCACCGATCCATCGGTCAAACGTACACTGCCAAGCATCCCGCTAGAATAGCTACAAAACCATTTACGATGCGGTGTGACATGAAACATAGCATCTGCGTCTAGCAACCACTACGAAGGGAGTGCACTATCCACATGCATAGCATCTCGTGCATAGCTCGAGGTAAAAGTGACATCCCCGTCACTAGTATACTCCGACACTACATCTGCCTCAACTGTCAAAGCAACTGAGTCCATGGCATCACTACATACATCTTTGAGACTGCCATGTCTCCTACAATGTCGCATACAATGAAAACAGCGCCGTCTAACGTGTCCCGAATGACCACAATACCAACATGTCACATGTCGGCGTGATCGTGAATGTACATGTCTCACACGAGTCCGTGATGACTCAGATCTATCATACATATCATGTAATTTGCGCCAAAGTGCTCTCGAAGTAGTCTCATACATAACAAGAGCATATACAAATTCCGCAAGGTGCAAAGGGAGTGTAGATAGTGCCATCTCCTCTAGCTCCTGCCATTGATCATCAGACATGTGTGAAGGTCTACCTGCATCACCACTCAATGGTCGATGCAACCCTCGCTGTGTCAATGCATCAAGCATACACTCTCTCCATGCCGCAAAGTCTGACCCATCAAACACACGCATCTGTGAGAGGTCACAATCTGATCGATCACCTGTCTCTGCCATGAGCACAAGTAGCAAGCTAGATAGCAAAACCACCTCACCAACAACACCTGGAAACTGTCTACAAATATGGCTAGAAACACAATGTAAAACCTGTGAGACACACTCCAAAAGCAATGTCAATACAAGCCTCCCCTGCTCTAGTATCACACTGCAATCTGTGAGCTAATCACCAAGCCCACACTATGCGGTATCGATGCATACACATGCACAAATCTCCCACCTGCAGAGAACACCGCACGCAAATGCTGAGTGCAACCCGCAATCTCTACCTAGATCGCATAAATGATACGCATAAAACTCCTGGGAAAATTTCGCCAGAGTTTCGATGCACAATGGCTATCAACACAAAATAACCATTGTCTTGCAAGCTCAATACAATGAGCAATCAATGCGCATCAAACTACACTCAACATACATGCATAAGCTCTGCAAAAGTATGGCAAACAATGCTCGAGATCACAAGACTCTCCCACCCAAGAGCAAACCACTGTCTCAAGCAAAGAAAGATACACAACTCCTTACTCTTGCGAGAGTAGATACAAAAACAAAAAACTGTGTGCAAACTGACAAAACCTGTCAAAGTGAGAGTAAACACTCGATCACAAAGTATGGCGAGAATCTGGGAAAAATCCGATAGAATTTTCCCTGAAAATTGAGCAAAAACTCAAGTACAATCTCTATCATAAACCATAACACTACTCAATGCCAATGAGTAGAAATGCCAAAATGGCTCCACATTTTCACACACAATGGCAATCCGCACTCAACGTACATCAACGGAGTGACCACGCATAAGCAAGCGCCAAAAGATTTGCAATCTGGAAACTTGATCAATGTGAAAACAATGCTCTCAAGAGAGCTCACCGGCACTTGAAAGTGCTCGCCAAAATGCATGTATAATGGGCATCAACCATGCGCCATAACCATATGCAAACTATCCACAAAGACCATGAATCCAAGCACAAAATCACTGCCAAAGTATCCTGTGAAAACAAGTGAAAGAAGCTCCTCCTGTGTGCTCCAAAAAACTGCGTCTCTCAAGAGACCGCCTCAGTGGTGTGTAAATGCCTCGTACTTCGTTGCCCAAGTCTACCAAAAAACCCTCAAACCACAAGCTTAACACAAGCTGCAATTGCATCTTCAGCTCAGAATTTATGCACTCAATTTCAAGCATCTCCCGTGCTTCCAAAAGTGCATCAAACTCGCACACAATGCGACAACAAAAAATCTGGAATTTCTGTATACAGTCAGTCTGAGCTGAATATCAGCGAAACAATGAGGAATTTGCAAAAAGTTTCTTCTGCAAAGTTGTAGACCACATCGAAACGGACGGGCACCCTGAACATAATTCTCAGATCTGCATTCTACAAGGAGAAAAATGAATCTGAAAACAGTGCTGCTGCGCACACAATTTTTAGGGCAGCACCTTCACTTACACACAGTCTTCCACACTCCTTTCTGAGCTTCCACAAGAGCATACATCACTCTCAACTGAGCTCACAAGCTCCCATTTCATTCTCACAAAGCTTCCAAGCTTTCTTAATCTCTCTACCGTCAAGAGCGAGCGAGCTATCGCCTCGAAGCTCTCAAAGCCGTCGTGCTCTCCGCAGTCACCATAGCTCTGATACCAATTGAAGGGGATCGGGGAGCACCATAGACGGAGAGTGAGAGAGAGAGAAGGAGACACACACATGATGTGGGTGGGGAGACTGTGAAGTGGCAGCTCCCCCTATACAATATACTCACTATATATATAGGGTAACAGTGGGCGGGCGCCCATGACCTGGGCGACCGGTCAAGGCACATATGCCTTAACCCCAACACCCTGTACTTGAAAATGTAATCAATTCAATTCTAGAGGAAGAGAAAAGAAGTAGCACTTATGGAAGGTCTCAAAATAATGCAATGGTTGTGCAAGGTAAAGGTTGATCACATTGTGGCAAAAGCAAACCATAAATCGCAAGATTGCTTCCACATTTAGGTGTGTCCTCATTGCAACAAGAAGAGACATACACCTAATAGGTGTTTCTTCAAAGATAATGCTGAGAAATGAAAGAATTCTAGAGGTTTCAAAGGCAAAGTATATGTTGTGGAAGAAGAAGAAGAAGAAGAAGGGGATGCCAACATTGTCTACTATGAGGATGTATTGTAATGGGTTTAGACACTACACCAAACCCAAAGTTTTGATCCTAGAGAATCCAAAGGCAAAGTGTATGTTAATGAAGAAGAAGAAGAAGAAGAGAAGAAGAAGAAGGGGATGCCAACACTGTTTACTATGAGGATATATTGTAATGGGTTTAGACATTCCCCCAAACCCAAAGTTTGGTGGTAAGACCTACCATCTTGCATTAGATTCATCTAAAAATCCATATGTAGTTACACAATATAAACATATTAGACTCCTTCATTAGAATCCATGCATTGCATGTAAACTTCAGCTGACAGAGACGTTTGTTCAGGTAAGCCTTTAGCTTACACTCAATATACGACCCGATCCGTAAAGTCAACGATACTAGAACAACACCCTATGTGTATAGATACAACCTCTTATATAGGAATCCCCAACACATGCTTCTCATGCCATGCACATATGCTACACTTTATAGCCACTTTATATTGTACAGCTTCACACCTTACAAGAGCACTGGCTTACAAACACACAACATGTGTGATCATCGACACATGTTTAGAGCTTGGGTGGAGTAACATGGGTGTCTACAACAGCCCTTCGACAATGCTACAAAGGTCTTGACAAAATTTGGGATGCCAGAGATTGTTGCAACTGCTCGGTGGGTTCTATACCATGTCCCTTATCTATAGCATGCAACTGCTACTACAGGCCTCTGGCCACCCAAGTAAGCCCTAATCAATGCTCGATTTCCTACTGACACCCGGTTGTAGCTACTTGCCGAGCGCTCGCATGCTCCCTATCCATATCTTGGCCATGATCTCTCTCTCTCTCTCTCTCTCTCTCTCTCTCTCTCTCTCTCTCTCTCTCTCTCTCCATATCAATTCATGTGCTTGAGGATGGAGGAGCCTCATAACTCAAGACCTTCCAATAAAACGTAGAGACGTGTTATCTATTGCCTAATGTAGCAAGCACTTTACACTTCAAAATCATGTATAACCTAATAAAAGAAAACAAAAACCAGATTCTAAGTTGCTCTTTTGAAAGTAAGATAAGAGCCAAGAAGCCAGGACAATGCAACCCAGGTCATGAAAGCAACACACACGAGCCATAAGGGCGACACGCACACCATATGTATCAATGAGCAAACATGTTACTCAACTTGCAAAAGATCACCAAGAATCACTTAGTGGGAGGTTGAGGATACTTGAGATGTTGCCTTCATGCTTTCACAAAGCATATGCATTCTAAATTACTATAATAGTTCAGCGGCGGTCAAAATGACTTGCCCTAGTTCCTACTGCCTAATCATATCAATATTTGAAAGTAGTTGAAATCAAGCCATAAATGACTAACTTTCATCTATTTTCCTCTCTCTTTACTAACCCTCTCAACCAAGCAACCAACTTATGCCTTGGTGGTTCGCTTTCAACAAGCTTTCCATATGCTCATTGCTTTGACCTTGGGCATTCTAAAAAATAGTATCCAAGGATGGTCAATCATTAAATAGGGGAGAATTGTGTGCTGAAAAGTGCACATAATCAAATGAAGGTTTGGCCAAACTTGGTCAAAGAAGTCAAAGCTTGGTCAACCATGGTAAATGGAGATATGGTGAAACTAGAGTATCATGGCCCAATATGGCTATATGAATTGTACATGCATCACTTGGATCCTTATTGGACCTATTTTTAAAGTGTCACAAGAATTTTGCGAGAAGGTGTTGCTATCTAGTGCTCTCGCTAAATAACATGCTAAAATAACTTCTCAGATACATATGTTAGGTTGTTCTTTAGGTTGATGGCTTCAATGACGAATTTGCATGTAGGTTTCTATTCTAGAGTTGAAACTAGGATTCCTTGCCCACATAATTTCCTCTTTTTCCTTGCCTTTAGTGTTTCATTTAGAAAGCTATTAATTTGGTCAGCTATACAAGGTTTAACTTTCAGATCATATGGAAGTTTGAAATCATTACAACTGTCAATTGAATTTGCCTTCCATTGATAGTTACTATGTCAGTTCTAAAATTGAAGGTGTCCACCACCTGCTCTATCAGAGTCATTTCAATGGGAATTTTTGTTGTCTCTAGTAGAAGTGGCATGCCCCGATTGTTCAATAACTAATTTTCTTCATTCTTGAATGCATACTTCTCTATGACCTGATAGGAAATGGTGGCCTGTTGTTCTACATGTGCTATAGGTTGGAGTACATTTGTGAACTTTTAATTTTGTTGTCTCTAGTAGAATTGACATGCCCCAATTTTTCAATAACCGCTTCTCCTTATCCTTGAATGCATACTTTTCTATAACTTGATAGGAAATGGTAGTCTGTTGCTCTACATCTACCATAAATTAGAGTACATTTGCAAACTTGCAATGTTGTGTTGCTAACTCTACTTGAATCACTATGGTACTCTTGGGAGCTCTTTTCACCATATAGAGACAAACTGCACCACCACAAGTGAGAACCCTCTCTACATCGGAAGCCTACACATTTGACATCATTGCTTACATAGTTGAAAGCTCTCTCCCAACTCTATAAAAGAAGCCTAAGCTACACACTTTGTATCCACCTCATACCCACTCATTACATCACTCTAACCCACTTTGTATCCACCATTTTTATATTAGTTTGTGATTAATCTACTCATGATTTACTACTTTCCTTAGTCTCAATCTCTCTCTAATCTCTTTGTAATTAACACACTAATTATGCCATGAATGTCTCATTAAAATTTCCACCATAACACCATTCTCTTTCATGTGGTATCAGAGCCAAAAGTTCCGTACTTAGGCCTACTAATTCCTATTGCATCAGCATCCCCAATAATCACACTCCCTAATCACCATTTGGGCATGGGCATGCTGCACTACCCTTTGGTGATTAGGGAGTGAGGAGACGATTGCACTTTGCACTTTACATTACAATCAATGTGTGTCTAATTCGTTGCATTTGCATTTCTTGGTCTCATTCAATAATTGATTTAGCACGATTTTGCTCTCCTAATTATTTGCTACTTGAGCTTCAAATTGTTACTTGCTCTGGTAATTACTTGCTACTTGAGCTTCAAATTGTTGCATCAATTGTGTGTGGGAGAAGGTCTTGCCAAGAGTATTTTGAAGACTATGTGCTTGCTCTAATCGTATCTTGCATGAGCGACTAAATGTCAAATTAAAATTGCAAGATTTGTGATTTTTTTTCCTCTCTGGCGCTTTCCTGCATATGAAGCTCAACAAGTGTGTGTGTGTGTGTGTGTGTGTGTGCGCGCGCGCGTGACTGTAAATTGAGAGCATTTAAATGACCAAAGTATTTTGTGGGGGAATGCTTAGTGTATCCCTTTGCTGCCTTGTCGAACATGTGGGAAAGACCCTACTCGAGGGAGGAAGTGATGTCGCATGGCGTCCAGGAAGGCTATATCTACTCGAGGGGTGCCAACCTGTCAACGATCAAGCCATACCCACTTCCTCATCCTGTGCTACCCCAACTCGCCTATCTACTTTTGAGCTACTTCCAAATCTCTTGCTTGCAGACTTGTTAGCGCGGACTTTTCGACAATGCATTACCCGCCTCGAGATTTTCTTCATCATGTTGCTGACTTGTCTTCGTGGATGCACTACACAACAATCACATGCAACACACACCTTTTTTTCTGGTGTGTGTGTGTGTGTGCGCGGGGGGGGGGGGGGGGGGGGGGGGGGTCTGCTGCTGATTCTCTATATGTGAAAAAGTGGCCGTTCCCACACACTTTGGCTCCCTTTAAGTCTAAGTTTTCACAGTCTCTTAGCCCTTACACCTAGTGCCACTTGGGCCCATAATCCTTTTTTGTATCGGCGTTATTTATGCAATAAAGCCCCAAGGACTGCTAAAGAGAACCACCAAGATTTGTTTTTCAAACATAAAAGAAATGTATGTATTATCCAATTTTCACGATTATAACCGCATTAGCAGCAAGCCATGTACAAACTTGCTTTTGCATTGTGCACATTCATCTTAGCATCTTGTATTCACCTTTGCATTGGACACAAAGCACGACCATGATGATTGGATTTTAACATTCCCTCAATGGGTAAGACCATCCTCACTAGCACATCTTTGCACAAAATTTGCCACATGCCATGCCACCATTGGCATCTACTTTGACAATCATGAGGACGACACTTTTGGAGGGGAGGTCACTATTTGGCCCTTCCCACATCAGGGGCATACAAAGCACTGCCCATATTTGGCCAACCACCTTGATTGGCATACATCCTTTGGAGGGCAGGCACTTTGGTATAATACGATCATGATATTCTGTAGGATACCATTTTGACTCCTACACCCTAGTTGAAAATCTTTAAGGGAGGATACATTTTGTATTTGTTGCTACTTTTACACACACAGGGAGGCTTGTTGGGGTGTGTGACTAACTCCACCACCACAAGTGAGAACCCTCTCTACATTAAAAGCCTACACACCTAACATCACTGCTTACATTATTGGAAGCTCTCTCCCAACTCTATAAAAGAAGCCTAAGCTACACACTTTGTATTACCATCACTCTAACCCACTTTGTATCAACCATTTCCATATTAGTTTGTGATTAATCTACTCATGATTTGCTACTTCCATTAGTCTCAATCCCTCTCTCTAATCTCTTTGTGATTAACACACTAATTATGCCATGAATGTCTCATTAATGTTCCACCATAACGCCAATCCCTTTCTGTTTGAGAAGTGCTTTGAGTTGAGAACAAAAAATTGCTAAAGGAACTTGGTGATGGAAACCAAGTGTGGAGAGGGTTGCTGACTTTTAGAGTGGTTGTAGGAAAAGGATCTTGTGCAGAGGGTTGTATATGCTCAAGAGATGATAAATGGTCTTAGGGTCACACATTTATTGTAGGGTTACTCTAATTTAGACCATAAATGACCGGCTCCTTTGGCGCGTCTGAGAGATAACAGTCTTTATTGATGTGTTGTACATGCATTCCCCAATCCTTGTTATCATTATTAGCTTGATTCTCAAAAAGATTTGGTCTTAAATACCTTGCCAATAACCATTAGCTGCTTTAGACTCTGGTTCTTTGGTTACTTTAGATACTGGTCCCCTCTCCAAATGATTTTGTTGAGCCCCATGCACGATGAGTTTAGATCAGCATTACTATGAAAATCCTTGTTTCCTTTGCTCATATTGAATTCTATTCGGAATAAATTCACGACCTTAGTATCTAAATCGAATGTATCTATTGATAATTGAGTTAGTTGTGCTAGGGGTTCTTCTGGTGATGAGTAATAAATCTTTATCTTGGCCCCATTATGCACACCATGTAGTATAGTTCGAGATCAATCCTTCAGTCTAATTGTTTCATTGCAGAACCCAATTCACTTCATAGGGTCCTAAACATTCTATTTTTAGGGTGGGTCTCTGCCTGGTTTCATCTACCTTTAGACATTCATCTAGTCTCTTCTTCATATACATACCGACATATAATATGCTCACATAGGATCCAAGCTATATTGTTTTGCGAGTGCATTAGGAGAAATATGGACCTTGCATGGGCCTTGTAAGGAATCCTAATTTTTATGAATTAAGGCTAATGTTGTGTGGGGTTAAGGAGACAAAGGCATTGAAGAAGGTAGTTTTGAGTAGGCTTTTCTAGCCCTTTTTTTAAGACAAATGTAGGATGTGGACCTAAGGGGTTACTTTCTCTCTCTAGCTTTGAAGGAAGTATAGGGGTGTGACCACATCAGCAAAACATGGGTCACTAAGAGTCAAAATTTGACTTTTAAAAAAAAACTCATTTTTACTTATTTTTTACTTAAAACTCTCTCCCAACAGATATATATATATATATATATATATATATATATATATATATATATATATATATATCCAAAAATCATTTTTTGTCCCTTTTTTTAACCTACAAGTCTAAAAAGTCCACTTTTTCAAAAAACTTTTCCCCCAAAAGGTAAAAAACACTTTGTTCTCTCCTCCTCCTCCCTCCTCTCCCTCCTTGCCCCTACCTTCCTCCTCCTTCCCAATCTCTCCCTCCCCCCTGCCCCCTTCTCTCCTCCCATCTTCCTCCCTCTCTCTCCCCATCCCCCTCTATCTTTCCATCCTTTGCTTCCTCACGCAACAGCTGCCATGGTGCTTACGGACATCACAAATTGTTTGATTCCACCACCACGTACTCCCCCTACCTTCCTCTCCCTCCCTGCCCCTACCTTCCTCCTCCTTCCCAATCTCTCCCTCCCCCCTCTCTCCTCCCATCTTCCTCCCTCTCTCTCCCCATCCCCCTCTATCTTTCCATCCTTTGCTTCCTCACGCAACAGCTGCCATGGTGCTTACAGACATCACAAATTGTTTGATTCCACCACCACGTACTGCCCCTAGCTTCCTCTCCCTCCCTGCCCCTACCTTCCTTCTCCTTCCCAATCTCTCCCTCCCCCCCTCCCCCCTTCTCTCCTCCCATCTTCCTCCCTCTCTCTCCCCATCCCCCTCTATCTTTCCATCCTTTCCTTCCTCACGCAACAGCTGCCATGGTGCTTACGGACATCACAAATTGTTTGATTCCACCACCAGGTACTTCCCCTACCTTCCTCTCCCTCCCTGCCCCTACCTTCCTCCTTCTTCCCAATCTCTCCCTCCCTCCCCCCCCCCCCCTTCTCTCCTCCCATCTTCCTCCCTCTCTCTCCCCATCCCCCTCTATCTTTCCATCCTTTGCTTCCTCACGCAACAGCTGCCATGGTACTTACTGAAGGAGTACGAGCGGAAGTGCGACGTGAGAGAGAGTGCGAGAAGAAGAGCACGACGATATGGTGAACTCGCTCTACTGTAATGTGTAGAGCATAGTGAGTTCTTATTAGGTTTTTACAAAAGAATATGTGTACATACCTGGCGGCCCGCCCACTTACCTGGGCGACCACATTGGGCTTTATACCCCAACAACCTCCCACTTAAAGTCCAATGTGGTACTTTAAGTGTGAGATAAGCTACTATACAAGCTAATATACAAGAGATGTAGAGAAGTGATGTACTACCCTACACCTAACTGCTTGCAAAAATGCGCAAAGCTCTCTGAGGGAAGTCCTTTTGTAAGTAGATCAGCAGGATTTTCTGTGGTGTGAACTTTGACAAGATGAAGTTGCTTATCCTCGAGCATTTCCCTGATGAAATGATACTTCACATCCACATGCTTTGTCTTTGAGTGATAAACTGGATTGTGAGCCAATTGTATAGCACTTTGACTATCACAATATAACACAGGCATCTCTTCTTTGATTCCCAAATCTGTTACTAGTTGATTAAGCCAAATTGATTCTTTGCATGCCTCTGATGCTGCAACATATTCAGCCTCTGTAGTAGACTGAGTAACACAATCTTGTAATCTAGAACGCCATGATACTGCTCCACCAGCCAATGTAAAGACATACCCTGACGTAGACCTTCGGTTGTCTAAGTCACCTGCATAATCTGAGTCTGTAAAACCCTTTACACTTAGCTCCTGATTCCCATAGCATATACGCATACTCTTTGTAGATTTCAGGTATCTCAATATTCCTTTCACTGCCTCCCAATGTTTCTTGCCTGGGTTTGACATGTATCGACTTACTACTCCCACTGCAAATGCAATGTCTGGGCGAGTAGAAATCATTGCATACATCAAACTACCCACTGCAGACGCATATGGAATCTTATCCATTTCAGCCTGTTCTTCCTCAGACACATGACAATCTTGTTTGCTAAGTTTCACATATGGTGGCAATGGAACACTCAATGCCTTTCCCTTCTCCATATTGAAATGTTGCAAAACCTTGTCAATATACTCTGTTTGAGATAACCAAATCAACTTCTTTGATCCGTCTCTCTCAATGCGCATACCAAGTATATGACTTGCCTCACCCATGTCTTTCATGTCAAACGATTTTGACATCTTTGACTTCAAAGCTGAAATTTCTTCCAAGTGCTTGCCAGCAATCAACATGTCATCCACATACAAAATAAGGATCAGCCAACTGCCATCCTTAGCCTTCTTTGTATATAGACAGTGATCGAACTCACTACGTTTGTAGCCTTGAGAAAGCATAAACTTGTGGAATTTATGGTACCATGCCCTCGGTGATTGTTTTAAGCCATAAAGACTCTTTAACAACTAGCATACCCAATCTTCCTTGCCTTTCTCAACAAACCCTTCTGGCTGCTGCATGTAAATTTCCACATCTAAATCACCATGCAAGAACGCGGTCTTGACATCCATTTGGTGCAACACCAAATCTAATATGGCAACCAATGCAAGAAAGCATCTCAATGTAGTCATCTTGACCACCGGAGAGAAGACTTCATCAAAGTCAATGCCTTGTTCTTGCTTAAAGCCCTTGGCAACAAGCCTTGCTTTGTACTTTGGCTGACTATCATGAGCGGTGATCTTATACCTGTAAACCCATTTACAAGGTAGAGCCTTTTTGCCATGTGGTAATTTAACTAGCTTCCATGTCTTGTTTTTATGCAGAGCTGTCATCTCTGACTGCATGGCCAATTGCCAATTCCCAGAGTCCTTCATTTGCACTGCTTCCTTGTAACATGAAGGCTCATTGCAATCAGTCAACATGACATAGTTCATAGATGGAACAAACCTATCAGGAGGTCGCGTGACACGTCCAGATCTACGCACAATAGGTGGCTCAGGCTCAGCCACAACCTGTGGTTCCACTCTATCCTGTCCTTGCTCCTCTTGAGCCCTGACATTTTGTCTTGCACGTGTAGGTCCATCTTCTTGGAAGATAACTCTTCTAATCTCCTCAACCCTCTCTGGTTTAGAATGATATTTGGATTCATTAAAGTGAACATCATTGCTGCGGACAACCTTTCTGGATTCGGGATCCCAAAGTCTGTACCCCATCTCACCAGAATTACCATAGCCTAGAAAGATGCACTTTCTACTCTTTGGCTCAAGTTTGTTCCTAAATTCCTTTGGAATGTGAGTATATGCCTCACAGCCAAAGACTCTGAGATGCTTGTATGAGGGCATTTTGCCTGACCATACCATCTCTGGCACTGAATCCTTCTTCAAAACCTTGCTAGGAGATCTATTTACAAGATGAATAGTTGTTGATACAGCTTCAGCCCAAAACCCATTTGGCAATTGTGCATTAGACAACATACTTCTGACCTTCTCTTGTATGGCCCTATTCATCCTCTCAGCAACACCATTTTGAGGAGGATTGTAAGGAGCAGTAAGTTCACGTTTTATACCTTTTGACTCACAAAAGTCCTGAAAGGCCTTTGAAACATACTCTCCACCATTGTCAGTGCGTAAGCATTTAAGCTTCTTGCCACTCTGATTCTCCACAAGTGTCACAAACGTTTTGAAAACACTAAACGCTTCATCCTTATGCTTGAGAAAGTAAACCCATACTTTCCTCGAGTAATCATCTATAAATGTCATAAAGTAAGAAGCTCCCCCTAGAGATAGGTTAGGCATAGGTCCACACAAATCACTATGAACAAGTGCCAACTGTGTATCTCTTCTACTGCTTCTATGCTTATGTGGCTTCTGTGTTTGCTTACCATACAGACAATGTTCACAGAATTCAAAATCATTAAATGAAAAGCCAGGAAAATAGCCAGAACGAGACAAGATTTCCATTCCCTTCTTGGACATATGTCCTAACCGGCTATGCCACAAAGAAACGTTCGGCTGCTCGGTTACATTGATTACATTTTTAGAGACATTTGATACATAAATCATGTAAAGTCCTCCAGAATTTACTCCATGTGCTACTGTCATAGAACCCTTGGATATCTTCCACATGTTCTGTCCAAAAGTGGTGACGTAGCCAACATCATCAAGTAAACCTGTGCTAATCAAGCTCTTTGTAATTGCGGGAACATGTCTCACATTCTTCAGCGTGAAAGAAGAGCCATTCTGAAACTTCAATTGAACATCTCCAACACCTAAGATCTCACATGTCTGCCCATTGCCTAGCCGAACATGATCTTTAGTGGTCACATAAGAGGTAAACCACTCCTTGTTTGGAGACACATGAAGTGATGCCCCTGAGTCTATAATCCAGTCACTCAGTGCATTTCCATCAAATGCTGTAAGAAGAGCTGAGTCCATTGTATTCTTCAACAAGTAGATGTCTCCTGACACTAGACTGTCATCCTCTGCAACAGTGTTTGTCACATTTATTTCTTGAATCTTCACTGAGGACTTGTTCTTCTCACCATGGTCTTCAGCTTTCTCTTTTCCTTTTTCTGCTTTCCATTCTCTGCAGTCTCTTTTCATGTGACCCTTCTTGCCACAATGGTAGCATTCTATGTCACTCTTGCCTTTAGCACTGCGGGACTTGCTACGAGACCGATTCCTCTTTCCACCTTTGTACTTTTCTTTGGTCCTTCCCGTGACAACTAAGGCTGTTCCTTTGCCTTTGTCCATTGTCTTTCTATTGGTTTCTTCAGTAAGCAGACTTCCTTCTACACCTGCTATGTTCAAACCATCTGGAGGTGCAGAATTACTCAAAGTTGTGCGAAAAGTGTCCCAAATTTCCGGCAATGTGATCAACAGGAACATAGCTCTAACAGGTTCATCAAACTTGACACCTTGAGCTGACAACTGACTGTAGATTGTGTTGAATTCATTCAGATGATTGGACATAGGTGTCCCTTCTTTCATCTTCAAGTCAACAAGCTTCTTAAGCCAGTATATCTGTGAAGCTGCACTCTGCTTCTCATAAAGATCACTCAGCTTTAACCATACTTGATAAGCCGACATCTCGTCTGCTACATTGAAGTAAACGCTTTCTGCCAAAGTCAGCATAATGGTAGAAAGTGCCAATTCATCCATTTCGCTCCATTCATCTTCGTCCATATCTTCTGGTTTTATCCCCTTGAGCTTTATAGGTTTTATCTGCTTCTTTTGTACCAACACGTGCCAAATATGCTTCTTCCGCAATGGGAAATTGGTTCCATCCATCTTCTTGATATTGTAAAGAGCAGTGTCCTGTGATCCAGCCATAGCTACGCTTCACAGTGGTTTACTTTCCTGGGAAAAATTCGACAGAGTTTCCCCTGTAAACTGACCTCTGAACCAATATCAACCTGTCAAATGAACCAAGAAAGCTTCAGATTCTGCATAAATTTCGGCAGAGTCTCCTTTGTAAAATGGCTCTGGTGTACTTAAAAAACAGACCAAAAAACAGCTCAAAAAACATTGTCTCTCTAACACTGTAAGCTGCGGGTAAACCTGTCCTGCACCTGTACTGTCTCTCACTCTCCTGTAAGCATAGACTGTGACAATTCCTCAACGGCAGTAAAGCAAAGATGCAATCCCAACTGTCTAACTCACAGTCAATACATCCTAGCTGCCTATCTAAGGGTGCTTGAGGGATCGCTCCAAGACCTGTATCACCGAAATGATCTCAACATTCAAGAATCCCCCAGCTCAACAAACCTCACTCAACCCTCAACAAAGGCTGCAGTAAATCTGACAGTACATAGACTTCCCACAAAGTCATACATCCACAAATTTCCCACTATATGCTGTAACCGCTGCGGCGGTTGTTTGCTGCGTGACTCACAGCCAGCAAACCCTCAACAAACATACATCATCTCGCTTGGTGTTGTCGCGTAAGTAAGACTTCTCAGCAATTTTTTCTTAAGGACTTCCAAAGTGCTAGTATATTACATGTGTATTTAACTCCTTGGTTGAATCTAACAATAAATTGTCTTTGGTTCTTTTTCTTTGAGATATAAGTTTGTAGGAAAATCTAGATACATGAATAAATGTAACTTGGTTTCATTGCAAAAACTTGTTTTATCCTACTCAAACAATCCGTATTCCAAGAGATCTAAACACTAAGAACCATACCAAGGCTCGAGGTATGATTTTTTGCTATACATTCATGCAGTGATTGTTCTATTTCTCGTCAAAGTTTTCTTTCTTTCACTTTTGCTACTAACCCAATACCAATGGCCCTCTTCATACTTGAATTATAAGATGATGCTTTGCCTTTTCTTTAAGAATATTATCATATCTCAGAAGGCTCCCATATGGCCTGCTTACTAATCATATATTTTCATTGGCTATAACTCCAAGAATCTCTAAAGTTACTGATCTAGTGATGATTCTAAGTATGTATATCTAGAATTCTCATTCTGGGTTTGATCACTAAGTTCAAACAAGTGGGATCATTTGTGATAAATTTCAACAATACCATTGTAAGTCCCTCCTTCTATTGGTTTTCCTTATACAAACTCACTTTGAACATTGAAGTGATAAAATACTGTAAACATTCTATAAGATTCTAGGATAAGTGCTTTCCTTGTTACCCAATCAAATATTTAAACAAACATGTGATTTCTATTCCTTAGTTTTTGTGCACATTGGCTCTCTAAGTCCAAGACAGGGCCAAATCCTCAAAGAGTCTACCCATTCCATTCACAAAAATTAGCAGCGATACTCATATTTAAGTCATATGGTTTTCTTATTAATTTGGCTACTAGCTATATCATCAAAGACCCTCAAGGTATGTAATTTCTTGGTGAATTTTAATCATATGTATCTAAGTACCACATTTGAATTGTCTTCCATCATTAATTCCTTCTTTGTCTTAAAATTATTCATCATGAACCATCTCTCACAACATTAGCTTCTATTGCAATCTAGTGATTTAATATACTACTGGATAATATCACGTTCTTTAATTTCTTGTAAGCTTCTTTTTTTGCATATGTACCTAAGGGAAAAACTCAATCAGTTTGCAACCACGAAGAATTTCATTGGACAATTTTAGAGAGAATAGCTCTTTTCCTTCCTTACATTGTCTTATGTGCCATGAAAACAAACTATCTCTTAATTTATGGTTTGTACTTACATTGACTAGAATTACTCTAGAAGTGCTTTGTCATAAAGCTCTAAAACTAACCGCATGAGCAAAGGTTGTTCAGAATAATTGAATAATTGCATGAGCTAAGTTTGCTAAAGATAATCAAAACCATTTTGTATATACTTCAATATTCCAACCTACTTCAATTTGGTGTCAAACAGGTAGTAAATGTTTTGTTCTTTATGCCTTGCATATAGTCCATTCGCTGCATGCATATAGATCCATCAATTTATGCAGAGTGAAAATGCTCATCCTGGTATAGATCCATTGATTTAGGCAGCACAAGTGTAGATTTGCCGATTTATTTAACGCAAACACGCATAAAAGATTGACCAAGTTTAAACAATATAAGTGTATATACATCGGTTTACAAGCAACACAAGTGTATATTCTGTTAACTTAAGGTAGCACATCTCATTGGTTTTGATTTGAAAATTTAAGTAGTAGCGATTACAAAATCATGTTGCAATGGTTGGCCATTACTTCCCCTAGTGTGATTTTGTTACCTAGGTATATAATGGAAAAAATTAGGACTTGGATTGGTTTTATGATCATATATTGTAAACATTTTTCATTGAATTAGATCTATAATTAATGGGATTTGATTATTAAACAATGATTGTGACCAAGAATATCCCGATACTCTAATCAATAAATGACATATATTGTCTATTCTTGTGGTATGAGACACTAGAATATACAATATGTGGATGAAAACATGCATAAGAAGATGCATTTATTTGACTTTCTAAGGTTTTATTTTGATACATGATATTTTTGGCACATAACTTTGATTTTTAAAAAAAGCATGATTCACATATAAATAACATAGCAACTGAGGACGTTTTCTTTCCTAACAGAGAGGCTTGAGGTATGTAATAGAAATTGATAAATATTAATTTATTGCACTTGGGAGGTGGCAAAAACATAAGTGATTTATTATGGACTATACAAAAGGAAAGCAGGTTTTATGGATCTAATATTATTGAAGAGCTATTTCCCATAGTGGTGCCCCCAAACAAAATTTGGCAAAGTGAGAGTATGCATTGATTACAAAAAGCTGAACGCTCAAACCATCAAGGACCCATTTCCACTACTATTCACAAATATGATACTCAATGAGATACCTAAACATGAGATGCACAACTTTCTATGTGTCTATAGTGGATATAACCAGGTAAAGACACACCAAAATCTCTTCCATTATATTAACTCACGTAGAAAGGATTCAAGTCCATATGGTCCCTTGCATGTGAAATGATCTTTTAGAATCTGAAAAACGCTATTAGCACCAAGCTAATACTTTGTTATCCAAACTAGGATGTTATTTTGCATGTACATGGTGATGCCTCGGGCATGGCAATCGGTGCAATTTTGGCTCAACCAGATGGGCGAACTGATTTTCTAGTATATTTGGTCAGTAGAAAGTTCAGTAACATTGAGCAAAGTTGTTCAACTACCAAAAGGGAGGCATTGTGTAGCATTATTTGCTAAAAGATTTGGTCCACTTCGATGTTGAACACTGGGCTTTACTTTATCTGATTAATAAGGTTTTCATCATGTTATAATATATGTGGTAGTGATGTGTGTGAACTTACTTATGTTCGTTTGGGCATTTTTTCCCTCTCTAGGAGTTTTTTTCCCCGTGCATTATATATACGTCCATCATTCTAGGGCTATCTTATCTTTCTATTGTGCACTAAGCACTATGCTCTCTATTGTGTGCCTTGAGATTCATCATCTTCTCCAAGTTGTGTGTGCATTCCTGTAATCCTAATCCCAACAATTGGTATCAAAGCAGGTTGCATCCTCTTAGGCATAGATGCCAGCATTGTCAGCAACTACTTGCTCATTTTCTCCAATTTGGGTGAGCTTTGGTGAGCATGAGCAAGTCAATTAATACTTTGGGTAAACTCGTAGAGCTTATTTTTCTCAGAATTTTGATTCGGGCTCATTTTGGCCCCCATTGCTAAAGATTATGCAAGAGGAAGATGACATGGACACTTTCCTTGCTAGTATCAAGGATATTTATGAGAAACTCTTTTTTGCAGGCGAACACATTTATGATAGTTCGCTTGTGTAGACTAGTCTAAATGCATTGCCAGATTCTTACCACACACTTTTGCTACTTGGAGAATTATGACCCAAGGAACCCCTCAAGCTATCAAGCTTGATGCATTATGCACATTTTTGTTGCAAGATCCACTTTCAAGAAAGAACACGGCTAAACAACATACAATTGAACATGCTTTTGTTGTTGCTCAAAGAAAAGGTGACAAATGTATCAACTTATCATGGTTCTTTAGTTAATGACAAATCACCTATTCCTAATACTTTTGTTGGAAGCATATCATCTAGAAATTTTGGTGAAAATGGAAAAAAGAAGATGTGTTACCATTATTGCAAGGCTAATGATCACTTGATAAAGCAATGTCCTAAATTGAAGGCAAAAGAGGCCAATTATACTCCCATCATTCTAGGGCTAACTTATCTTTCCATTGCACACTAAGTATTACACTCTTTGTTGTGTGCCCTAAGATTCCTTTGTCTTCTTCAAGCTGTGTGTGTTTTCCTGCATCTCTAATTCCAACAATTGGTATCAAAGCAAGTTGCATCCTCTCGGGCTTAATCGTCAGCAACTCCAACATACGCCTACTCAATTTCTCCAATTTTTGTGAGCTTTGGTGAGCGACAGTAGTTCAACAAATACTTTTGCCAAGCTTGTAGACCTTGGGCTACTTAGATTCTTTATTCGGGCTCATTTTGGCCTCCATTTCCACTGCAATCACTGCTCACATACAATTTCATTGATTTGTGTAGATTTTCTATCAGTGCCAATTTTTTGCATAAAATGTTCCTTGGAGTCTTCTATGATTTTTGCTATATAGAATGTGTTGTACCCGCTTTATTTCTCCTCTTTATGTGTTCAAGATGTTTGTTGGATGGGGACAATCACCCTATATGGGTGTATATGATGCAACATGTCCTTATGTCAAAGGGTGTTTGGAATATTGTGCAAGGCATTGATGTACATCCTGGTTTTAAGGATGTAGGCCTCAGAGGGTGCACCTTTAAGAAAATTCATATAACATTGCTCAAATGGTATCTGAATAAACCCTTTACTTACATGCTTAATGTAATAAAGTAACCCCTAGAGTTATCCAGTTTTCTCAAGGGGTTTCAAGATGTCTTTATTGACGACATCCCTTGTGAACTACCTCCTACGAGGCAATGATGACCATGCAATTGAACTCCTTCCAAGAAGTTCACCGCCTAATAAACCTCCTTATAGAGTTTCTCAAGCTCAACAAGAGGAGATTATGCGGCACGTGCATGAGTTAGTTGAGAAGGGCATGGTTAGGCCTAGCTCATCTCCATTTTTCTCACCCGTGCTATTAGCGCAAAAGAAAGACGGCACATCATATGTGTGTCAACTATAGAGCACTAAATAGGATCACTATCAAGAATAGATTTCCCGTTCCAGGGTAGAAGACCTATTTGATAAGCTACATTAAGGGTCCACCTACTTCAGTAGGATTTGACCTAAAAAGTGGCTACCATCAAATAAAGATAGTTGATCAAGACATTGTAAATACCGCATTTTGCACTACGTTTGGTCTTTACAAACATATTTTCATGCCTTTTGGCTTGAACAATGCACCAACCACATTCAACCGCTTGATGGAGAAGCTATTCATACCTCACTGAACCTTTACTGGAGCATTCTTTGATGATATCATCATCTACTCTAATTCACTAGATGTACACAAGCAACACCTCCATGTAATATTTCAAGTCTTAAGAGAGAATAAACTTTATGTTAATCAAAATAAAAGTGAGTTTTTCTTGCAAGAGATTCAGTATTTAGGTCACATTATCTCTCAAGATGGCATCCAAATGGATCCATCAAAGTTAGAGGTAATAAAAGGATGGCCTAAACCAAAGAATTTTCATGAACTAAGAATCTTTATAGGTATATGTGCATACTATAGACGCTTCATAGAGAAGTTCTCACTAATAGCAGGACCATTACATGACCTAACAAAGAAAACGTTAGGTATACATGGTCTGCCAAGGAGAAAATTCTATCAAAAAGCTTAAAGAAAAGCTTATCTCTCAACTTGTGCTTACACTATTGGATCTAATGTGACACTTGTGGGGATTGCCTTGGAGTTGTTTTACTCTAAGAAGGGTACGCCATAGCCTATGAAATTCAAAGGCTCAACCCTATTGAGCAAGCTCTAGGCATATATGAAAAGGAACTCCTCGTACTTCTACATGCCTTAGACTCATGGAAGCACTTATTTATTGGGGACTCCTTTCATTCTACGGACGGATCACCGAACCCTTAAGTACCTCCAACAAACAAATGCAGTGGGAAAATTTCCTTTTGCAATTTCATTTTTATATTGCTCACGTTGCTCGCAAGCATAATCAAGTAGCCAATGCACTCTCAAGGCGGCCGAGAGTGAATGCGGTTTCCATAGCAGCTCACAATGATGTATCTTCTATGATAGATGAGTATGCTATTGATCCCAATTTTTGAGATGTGATTTGAGCCCTTGCACTAGGGAAGAAAGAGGAACCATTTAGCTTACAAGATGGTTATCTTCTCTATGGCAATAGACTATGCATTACTAGCTCACTACGTGAGAAAGTAATGTATGAATCTCATGCTCCTCCTTATGCGGGGCATAGAGGCATTCAGTCTACCCTAAAAGGGATTGAAACATATTTATATTGTCCTACCATGAAATCAAACATACAAGAGTATGTTTCTAAATGTGTGGTATGCCAAAGGACAAAGTTTGATAGAGGGAAGCAACCTGGATGGCTTCAACCTTTTCCAATCCCTAATTCACCATGGGAGACCATAACCATGGATTTTATCTTTTTATTTCCTAAGTCTATCCATGGGAATACGGGAATATGGACGATAGTAGATAGGTTCAGTAAACAAGCTCATTTTATACCTGTGAAAAAGACTATCAAAGCCCATCAAATGGAAACCCTCTTCATTTCACAAATCTTCAAGTACCATGGCTTGCCAATGTCCATAGTGTTAGATAGAGATCCTAGAATGACCAATAAATCTTTGGAAGGGTCTCTTTGAAAATTTAGGGACAAGGCTAAACTTCTCTTTGGCCTATCACCCACAAACGGATGGCCAAAGTGAAATAGCTAACCTAACAATTCTTGATCTACTAAAAGCCTATCTAACGGAAGTAGATCAAAGTTCCCAATGGGAGAAGTATTTACCCTTAGTGGAGTATGCCTACAATAACATTGTACATACTTCCACGGGAAAATCACCTTTTGAGGTAATTGAGGGAAGATAAAAAAATCCCCTGCTACTTGAGGTACACGAGAAGATCTTTGATGCAGATGAGTATATCCGAGACCTACAAGAATCTTTCCAAAAGATTAAGGATGCTATCTCTATCTCACAGCAAAGGCAAAGGGCTGCTGTTGATAAGCACAGAAGATCCCAAGACTTTAAAGAAAATGATTGGGTCTTACTTAAATTTCCCAAGGCTCGATTAAGGCACACGACGGGCAAGAATCCTATGGGACACCAAAAGTACTATGCTAAGTTAGCAAAAAGGTACTATGGTCCCTTCCAGATTCTTAGACCAATCAATGAGATGGCCTATCAAATCAAGTTGCCCAACCATTGGCTCATACAAAATTATTTTCATGTGAGCCTAATAAAGCCTTACAATGAAGAGCCACCTCAAGAACCAACTATTGAAGACCCACCGGAGATCGAGGACCAAGAAGAGGTAATGCAGCCCGAGTCCATTCTCCGACATGAAGACAAGGTATTAAGAGGCGGTAAGACTATCAGACGATATCTTATTAAATTTAAAAATTATCCTTTTGAAGATGCTAGATGGATGCAAGGCATACAATTAAACGATAACCTAAACCTCGTCAATGCTTACAATGCTTCCCTAGAGTAAGCAAATGTACAAATGTTTAAAATGAACAAAGTTTTAGTCTTACAAGACTCTCTTTTACTTTATTGTGCACAAATGTGAAGTAGTATGCATGCTTAGATCAAGTTTGCGGAGACGATGTCTCCCAAACACCAAGTAGAGCTGTTCACTCTACTATGGAATATTGATAGGACTAATCTGCAGACATGCTTGTGGCAGCCTTAGGCTCTCAAGTGAAAAATGGATTAGTCATCCATTCTGGAACGATGTCGTAGGGTAACATAGGGATCCTCTACCTGCTAGAAAAAGGACTAATGAATAGGCTTTCTCCTCTCTACCCCATAGTCGAGGACGACTATGATTTCAAGAGAGAGGTAATGTCATAATAGCTAATATCTAATTCTCCTAAATGATTTTCTCATGTTAAACTGATCATTTAATATGGGGAAGTGCCAGGGAAGAAAAAGCTAGAATATTGGTTAAGTAGGCAGATCGACCACAGTAGGAATCCAAAGGAGGGAAAATAGGGATCCAAAGGGGAGGCCATCTGCAAAAGACCAATGTGCAACAATGGGCTCCAAACACCTTAGGGTTCATCTTATTAAGACTTCCAAAATGCTAAGGTTTCAAAATTCAAAGGTTGTGTCCAAAGTTCAAACACTAGGGAAATTGGATGCTTTGTGTGTGTACCAAAAAGTCTTCAAAGGTCTTACATAGGAGGGGGAGAGCCTTGCAAGTAGGGAATGAGAGAGAAACACACACACACACACACACACACACACTCACAAGCTTCCTTTACACAAATGGAATGAGGGACACATGTCATCTCCCTAGCCCAGATGCCCACAAGGTGCACTCAAATCCTATTGGATGGCCATGGAGGTGGACCAATGAGAATTAGGCTAGAGTAAATCTAGTTTAATTAATTTAAAAACACTTAATAAAATAACCAATAAGAATCAAGCTTTCTAGAAGACTATTGGCCAAGGGGTCCAATGAGCATTCAACAACCCAATGGCTTGCCTGATTCCTATTGGCCAGGAGACAAAGGGGTCCAATGAGAGTTTAGTTACATTAATTAATTACCTAAAGCTATCACAAAAGGGAAAAGGGGGACACATGTCACAAGACTATCACTTATGCTACTCAAATCCTATTGGCTAAGCTTGGAGGGGTCCAATGGGAAGCCAACAAGAAGAAATAGCATGAGGGGTTGACCAAGAGAGAGAGAGAGAGGGGGACTGAATTTCTCAGGCATTATTCCACACACACTCTCACAAGCTCATGTGTGAATCAAGAAGACTCTCTCTCTCTCTCTCTCTCTCTCTCTCTCTCTCTCTCTCTCTCTCTCTCTCTCTCTCTCTCTCTCTCTCTCTCTCTCTCTCCTTCTCAAGCTTTAATGGAAAGCTTATCACCTACTCCAAGCTTGTGAGAAGGGAGGCCTACACCAACAAATCTTGGCTTTGTGATGCAAATCCAACTAGGAGCCAAGCTTCAATGCATGCTCATCTCCTCTACCATGCTAATTACTAAGCTATGCTATGCTAGTATGAGTTATTATATGAGGAGATGTACATCTTTCTCGTAAGACTACTCCTTCTTCCTCTCTATCTACTCTCATACCCTGCTAGCTCTCACCATCTTCGAAGGTGTGTGAGGTCTTGGGTCTGAGACTATGAGGGAATCGATGTTGTGTTTTATAAGTGTTTTGCATAGTGCTTGAAGCTTCCATCTTCATTGCACTAGCTAGTTATTGAAAGAACACAAAGAATTGTATAGTAAAATGTCTCTCTTGATGGGGGAAACCTATAATACAAAGCCTTTTGGAGGGGGGACCGGATCCATGTAAATCCGGTCCTAAACTGTTGTCAATAGCTTAATTTCTCTCTCTTTTGAAGTATTTTTCATGCCTATCTAACTAGGTGTTATGCTTTTTGTTGCTCTCTCCACCCAAGCACTCTTGTTATGCTCATTAGGAATCTACTCTAATGAAATGCTCACTATGTTCATGCTATTTTTCAATACACACAAGTTACTAGGCCATTAAATGTTACAACAAGGAGGTCTTCATAGCTACGGTTGAGTTTGTATGGCTCAGACGCCTTATGGCTGATTTGGGTGTTGGACAAGACACTACCAACACTATCTACACTGACAATCAAAGCTCATTGGCAGGTGCGAGGAACCCAATTTTTCATGCTCGCACAAAGAACATTGAGATGCATGACCAATATTTCCGGGAGAGGCTCTCAGTAGGAGAGATCATCTTGGCTCATGCCCAACATAGGACAACCTTTCAAATATTTTGACAAAGGCATTGTCTTGTGACAAGTTTGAAGCTTTCCGCAACTCTTTGGGATTACTCCCCTTTGTGGACCAATCGTTACCATATACATGTGGTAGTGATGTGTGTGAACACACTAGGACCGGCGGGGCATTTTTTCCCTCTTTAGGAGGTTTTTTCCCCCGTGCATTGTATATACGCCCATCACTCTAGGGCTATCTATCTTTCCATTGCACACTAAGTAACACACTCTCTATTGTGTGCCTTGAGCTTCCTTCGTCTTCTCCAAGCTATGTGCGTTTCTCTGCAACCCTAATTCCAACAATTGGTATCAGAGCAGGTTGCGTCCTCCCGGGCTTAGTCGCCAGCTGCTCGAGTACACGCCTGCTCACTTTCTCCGATTTCAGTGAGCTTTGGCGAGCATTCGCAGGTCGACAAATATTTCGGAGCTCGTAGAGCTTGGTCTACTCAGTTTTTTGATTTGGGCTCATTTCGGCCTCCGTTTCCCTACAGGCAGTAGTGCACAGGCTATTTCGTCATTTTGTGTAGAATTTCTGTCAGTTTCGTTTTCTGCATAACAGATGCCTTATAGTCTTCTATGGTTTTTGCTATATAGCACGTGTTGTGCCCGATCCGTTTCTCCTATTTTCAGGAATTTTTCACATCAGGTGCAACATTTACCATGGTTGACAACAACAACACAGATGTGTTCAAGATGTTTGCTGCTGAGGACAGGTTGGATGGGGACAACTACCCTATGTGGGCTTATATGATGCAACATGTTCTTGTGTCAAAGGGCATCTGGACATAGTGCAGGGCATTGATGTACGTCCTGGTTCTGAGGATGTAGGCGATGTTGAGGATGTTGCAGGTCTTGCTGCAAGGATTGCTGCTGTTAGAGTTGTTTTGCCTACGGCAGAACAAGCTCGTTGGGATGTAAAGGATGCGCAGGCTCATGGATTGATTGCCTTGTCTGTGAAGCGCACCATTGTTCCTCACATCTGTTCAACAAAATCTGCAAAATAGGATTGGGATATTCTAGCAGGTCTTTATGCAAGCCGTAATGAGGCTAAAATTGCTTTGCTGCGTAAAGAGCTGGAGTCAAAGATTATGCATGAGGAAGATGATATGGACACTTTACTTGCTAGTGTCAAGGATATCAATGAGCAACTTATTTCTGCAGGTGGAGTCATTTCAGACAGTTCCCTTGTGCAAACTGTTCTTGATGCCTTACCAGATTCCTACCAGACTTTTGCTAGTACTTGGAGACTGATGACCCAAGGAAATCCTAAAGTTGTCAAGTTTGATGCATTATGCACATTGCTGTTGCAGGAGTCACTTTCTAGAAAAAACAGGACTAGGCAACGTGCAGTTGAACATGCTTTTATTGCTTCTCAAAGAAAGGGTGGTAACAACAATGCAGCCACTTCTTATGGTTCTGCTGCGAGTGGAAAAAATTCTGTTCCTAATGCTTTTGCTGGCAGCAATTCTTCTGGAAAGCTAATGATCACTTGATCAAGTCGTGTCCTAAGTTGAAGGCCAAAGAGGCTAAGAAGAAAGAGGGTGGTTCCACTACAAATGCTGGTTCCACTACAAATGCAGCCATTGTTGAGTCTTCTCTGAAAGGAGACTGTAATGCTGATGTTGATGCAGAATGGGATTTTAGTGCAGAGTCCACTTACAATCCTGTTGTCCATGATGCATGCTTGTCAGTTTCTGCAAATTCACATGTGTGGTATTTTGACAGTGGTGCTACAAAGCACATTACCTCACATCGTGAATTGTTTACCTCTCTCGAGTCTGTCCCTCAAGGGAACTCAGTCACTTGTGCCAACAATGCCTCTTATCCGGTTCAAGGTGTTGGAAAGATTGTGCTCACTGCTGCAAATGGCAGTTCCTTCACACTTGTTGATGCACTTTATGTACCTGGAATCAAGAAGAATCTCTTGTCTGTATCCGCACTTGCTAGACTTGGACTTGTAGTCAAATTTGTGGATGACAGATGTACATTTCATGATCTCAGTTTTGGTGATGAAATTGTTGCATTTGGCCTTTTGTGCCGTGGGCTGTATAAGCTCACTTTGTATGACAACTGTGGACAAAACTTTGCAAATGCTGTTGCAGATTCAAGGGCTATTTCAGATGAAAAACTTTGGCATGCACGTTTTGGTCATCTGAATTTTTCCAGTTTGCTGCGTTTGCAGAAATCTAATATGGTTGCTTCTTTGCCGCCTCTTGAAGCACCTGTCAAACATGTTTGTGAAGGCTGTGTTTTGGGTAAGATACAACGTTCTAAGTTTCCAAAGGATGGTTCAGTTCGGGCCACATGCAGGTTGCAGCTTGTGCATAGTGATGTTTGTGGGCCCATGCAAACTCTGTCCTTGGGCAATTACCTGTACTTCGTGACTTTTATTGATGATTACTCCAGGCATGCATGGGTATTTTCGCTTAAAGCGAAGTCCGAAGTTTTTATGTGCTTCAAACAATTTCTGGCTATGGCTGAAGATGTCTCAAAATGTACTATGGGCACCCTCCGTTCCGATCGAGGGGGGGAGTATATTTTTCATGAATTTAATGCATTTCTGGCTAGTCATGGGATAAAACACCAATGTACACTGCCTTATACACCTCATCAAAATGGTGTTGTTGAGAGGAAAAACGGGTCACTGACGGAAATGGCACGATGTATGGTCAAAAGTCAAGCTTTACCGCATTCTTTTTGGCTTGAGGCCATCATGTGTGCCACTTATGTACTTAACAGGTGTCCTACAAAAGCTTTGTAGTCTATTACTCCATATGAAGCATGGCATGATAGAAAGCCTTCTATTGAGCACATGCGTGTTTTTGGCTGTTTGGCATATGCTTTGGTGCCACAACTACAGCGCAGAAAATTGGATGATAAGGATGTCAAATGTAATTTGTTGGTTATAGTGCTGAAAGCAAAGGTTACAGATTGTTTCATCCGGAAAAAAAACTTATTCTGGTTTCTTGGGATGTAGTGTTGTGGAAGATTCTGTTCAACCCTTGCTGTCATGTACTAGAGACAATAATGTAAGCTCACATGACATTTATGACACTTTGTTGCCTCTTTTCAGTGGTGGAAATACGAATGTAAGTTCCAATGAGGCAAATGTACAGCCTATGGGGGTTTCTGAAAATGTTTTAGATCAGCCTATTACTGATGCAGATGTACATGATGTACTTGATGAGGAAAGGGCTGAAAATGAGCGGGCTAGAGGTATGCCAAAATGGCTGGTGCACACTTTGCGTGACAGTAAATTGGATGCACCTTTGTCTAGTCGTACTCGTTCAAGCTCTCGCCATGCATCTCATGCATCAGATTGTTATGCTTTGGCTGTGTCTAGCTTACATGATATTGAAGAGCCTCTGTCTTTTGATGAAGCACAGAAATTCAGAAAATTGGATGGCTGCCATGCAATCAGAATATGATGCACTTATAGAGAATGACACATGGACTTTATGTGATTTGCCTCCTGGCAAAAAGGCCATTGGTACGAAGTGGGTTTACAAGTTGAAACGCAAGCCGGATGGTGAGATTCATTGCCATAAGGCTTGACTTGTTGCAAAGGGTTATGCACAGCAAAAAGGCATAGATTATGAAGAGACTTTTGCTCCCACTTGTCGTATGACTACTGTGCGTTTTCTATGTGCATTGGCAGCTCATTTTGGTTGGGATGTACATCAATCAGACATTGTTACTGCTTTCTTGAATGGTGACATATTTGAGGAAGTTTATGTAACGCAGCCTCGCGGTTTTGTCGTAAAAGGACAATACGACAAAGTGTGCAGATGTAAGAAGGCTTTGTATGGGTTGAAGCAATCTCCTCGTGCTTGGTATGAGAAAGCTGACACTCATTTGGTGAAACGAGGCTTTCGTAACAGTCCAACAGAAAGCACATTGTATGTAAAGCTTGAGGATGATGTACTTCTCATTGTGGTTCTTTATGTCGATGATTTGCTGATCACTGGACCAAATGAGAGACATATTGCTGAATTTAAGGCTTATTTGAATGCTACTTTCAAGATGAAAGATTTGGGGCTGTTGCATCATTACTTGGGTATATAGTTTAAGCAGTGTGATGGTGGTATTGCCTTGTGTCAGAAAAGATATATAGAGACATTGCTATGTAAGTTTGGACTTGAGGATTGCAAACCTATTGCCACTCCCATGGAAATAGGTTTGAAGTTGAGTCTACATGATGCTGGCGATCCTGCTGATGTCACTCTTTACCAAACTGCTGTTGACTGCCTCATTTATGTATGCAACATGAGGCCAGATATTCAGTTTGCAGTCTCACAGGTCATTAGATTTATGCGTAGCCAGGGTCTAAGCATTGGCAGGCTGTCAAGAGAATTTTCCGCTACCTTAGTGGCACTTTACATCTTGGCTTGTTTTATCCCAAGGGGGGATCATTGCCGCCAGACTTACATGCTTTTTCGGACTCATATTGGGCTGGTTGTTTTGACACGCAAGTGTCCACGAGTTGTTTTTGTTTCATGCTTGTCAGCTCATGTATATCATGGTTGAGCAAGAAGCAACCTATTGTGGCCACTTCGAGCTGTGAGGCTGAGTACAGGGCAATATTCACAGCTACGGTTGAGTGTGTATGGATCAGACGCCTTATGGCTGATTTGGGTGTTGGACAGGACACTGCCAACACTATCTACACTAACAGTCAAAGTGCATTGGCAGTGCAAGGAACCCAGTTTTTCATGCTCGCACAAAGAACATTGAGGTGCATTACCACTATGTCAGGGAGAGGCTCTCAGCAGGAGAGATCGGCTTGGCTTATGTGCCAACACAAGACAACCTTGCAGATCTTTTCACAAAGGCATTGTGTCATGAGAAGCTTGAAGCTTTTCGCAAAGCTTTGGGCTTACTCCCCTTTAAGGACTGGTCATGTCCTCAGGGCATGGCACTTCCCTTTACTCATGTGCCAGCTCTCGTTCACCGCATCACTCCAGGGGGGATTTGTTACCATATACATGTGGTAGTGATGTGTGTGAACACACTAGGATCGGTGGGGCATTTTTTCCCTCTTTAGGAGGTTTTTTCCCCCGTGCATTGTATATATGCCCATCACTCTAGGGCTATCTATCTTTCCATTGCACACTAAGTAACACACTCTCTATTGTGTGCCTTGAGCTTCCTTCGTCTTCTCCAAGCTGTGTGCGTTTCTCTGCAACCCTAATTCCAACACCAATCATGTCCTCTTGGCATGGCACTTCCCTATACACTATGTGCCAGCTCTCGTTCACAACATCACTCTTAGGGGGGATTTGTTAGCATATACGTGTGGTTGTGATGTGTTTGAACACATTTAGGACCGTCGAGGCAATTTTTCCCTCACTAGGAGGTTTATTCCTCCATGCATTGTATATATTTCCATCACTCTAGGACTATCTTATCTTGTGTGTGTTTTCCTACAAACCTAATTCCAACACCAAGAAGAAAGAGGCTGGATCCACTACAAGTACATCTATTGTAAAATCTTTTGAGAAAGGAGAGTGTGATGTTGATGTTGATGTAGATGCAGAGTGGGTGTAACTTAGTGTAGAGTTTACTTATAATACTTATGTCCATTATGCATGTATCTCAGTTGTTGCAGATTCACATGTGTGGTACTTTGATAGTGGTGCTACAAAGCACATTACTTCACATCGTGACTTGTTTATCTCTCTCAAGTATGTCCCTCATGGAATACAATCACTTGTGCCAACAATGCCTCTCATCCAGTCAAGGGAATTGAAAATATTGTGCTAATTTCTAAGAATGAAAAAAAATCACACTTCTTGGTGCACTTTATGTACCAGGGATTAAAAAGAACCTTTTTTTTGTATCTGCACTTGTGGACTTGGTCTTGTTGTCAAATTTGTGGATGACAGATGTACATTTCTCGATCTCAATTTTGGTGATGAAATAGTTGCATCTAGCATTTTGTGACGTGCCCTATATAAGCTCACTTTGTATGATAAAATGTGGGGAAAAACATTCAAATACAGTTGTGGATTCAAAAGCTATTTCGGATGCAAAACTTTTGCATATGCATATTTTGGGCATCTGAATTTTGCTACTTTACTACGTTTGCAAAAATCTGATGTAGTTGCTCCTTTTTCGCCTCTTGAAGCACCTGCTAAGCATGTTTGTGAAGGCTATATTTTGGGTCACATCCAGCCTTTGAAGTTTCCAAAGGATGGTTCATTAAGGGCAACATGTGTAGAGTGATGTTTGTGGGCCTATGCAAACTCCATTGTTAGGCAATTACCTATACTTTGTGACTTTCATTGATGACTACTCTAGACATGCATGGGTGTATCTGCTTAAATCTAAGTTTGAAGTGTTCATGTGCTTCAAGTAATTTTTTGATTTGGTTGGAAAATATCTCTAAATGCACTATGGGAACCCTCGTTAAGATTGAGGAAAGAGTATATGTCTCATGAGTTTAATTCATTTCTAGCTAATCGTGGGATAAAACACCAATGTATAGTGCCATATACACCTCAAAATGGTGTTGCTAAAAGAAAAAAAAATTATGGAGACAGCATGATGTATTGTCAAGAGTCAAGCTTTGTCTTGACATACATTTTGGCTTGAGGCTATCATGTGTGTTACTTATGTACTTCACAGGTGTCCTACCAAAGCCTTTCATTGTATGACTCCTTATAAATCATAGCATGATAAAAAGCCATCTATTAATTACATACACATTTTTGGTTTTTTAGCTTATGCTTTGGTCTTGGGAGGTGCACGATTCAATACCCCCCTATATAATGTGCATTCTTGGGGTAGTTAAAAAACCACTTTCTTAACATGTTTGAATGAATAAAATGGCCTCTTATTTTTGAAATTTTGTCCAAAATGGAATGTAAAATCCCTTATTTTAATGTATGTTTGTTAAATCACCTAAAATTTTTGCATTTTTCAGCCCCTCGTACTGAACTCATGCGGTACATTAACATGATTACATAGAGCAAGGGTTTGGTGCCACAAATGCAGTGTAGAAAATTGGATGATAAGGTTATTGAATGCATTGTTGTTGGTTACAATATTGAAAGAAAAGGTTCATGATATACCATCTACAAACAAAATGTATCTTGGTTACACGAGATATTGTGTTTGTGGAAGATTTTGGTCAACCTTCGTTATCATGTACCAGGAGACAATAATGTAGGGTCACAAGACATTTATGACACTTTTGTTGCCTCTTTTTAATAATATAAACTTGAATGTAAATTCCAATGACGCACATGTACAGCCTATGGGGTTTCTAAAAATGTTACGAACTAGCCTATTATTGATGCAGATGTACATGATGTACTTGACATGGAAAAGGACTGAGAATGAGGAGGCTAGAGCTATGCAAAATGGTTGGTGCATACTTTATGTGAAAGTAAATTGGATGCACTTATGTCTAGTCATATTTTTTCATGTCCGTGCCATGCATCTTATGCATCAATTTGTTATGCTTTGACTATTTCTAGTTTATATAATGAGAAGAAGCCTATTTCTTTTGATTAAGCATAGAATTCAAAAAATTGGATGGCTACCATGCAATCAAAATATGATGCACTTATAGGAAATGACACATAGGCCCTCGTGTCAGTCCCAGAGACTCATATTTTCCACATATGGAATATGTCTTAAATAAGAATGTTTGGAATAAGGACATCCTTCAAGCATGAGATGTACTTGTGTGTAGAGGTAATTGCAACACACTAAAACGTGCATGAGAGGGACCCTCATTAACCTTGCTCCACACTGGCTAAACCAAACTCCTTGAGTTCCTAGACCATGTTGTACCCCATGTGAAAACATGTGCCAAAACTGCATAATGCAGGAACCCTCACCCTTTACATACAATGTGCCATTACAAAAGACTCGTTTGACCAAATAAGTATCATCTTATACCAAAAGACTATTACAAAAGATTCATTTGACCAAATAAGTATCGTCTTACACCAAGCACGAGGAGACTACTTCAACCCATACAAAGCTATCTTGCATCTACACACCTTATCCTCTTGTCCTTTCTTGAAAAAATTGTGAAGCTACATTAGATAAACTTCCTCAAATATGTCACCATTCCAAAAAGCAGTAACAATTTCTGACTGATGGACATCCCAACCAAAATGAGCTTACCATTAATGCATAGTAGTCAAACGATAAGTGGGAGAAAAAGTCAAACGATAAGTGGGAGAAAAAGTCTCTTCATAATCTATGTCTTTTTGTTGTGCATAACCCTTTGCAACAAGTTGAGCCTTATAGAGATGAATCTCACCATCCGGCTTGCATTTCAACTTGTAAACCCACTTTGTACCAATGGCCTTTTGGCCAAGAGGAAAATCACATAAAGTCCATGTGTTGTTTTCTATAAGTGCATCATATTCTGACTGCATTGCAGCCATTTAATTTTCTAAATTGTGTGCTTCATCAAAATATAGAGGCTCCACAACATCACATAAGATAGACACAACCAAAGCATAGCAATATAATGCCTAAAATACATGGCGAGAACCTGAACGAGTATGACTAGACAAAGGTGCATCCAATTTGCTGTCATGCAAAGTATACATTAGCCATTTTGGCATACCTCTAGCCTATACCTCTAGCCTGCTCATTCTCAGCCCTTTCCTAATTAAGTCTATCATGTACATATGCATCTGCAATAGGCTGTTTTGTAACATTTTTAGAAACCCCCATAGGCTATACATTTTCCTCATTTGAATTTACATTCAAACTTCCACCGCTAAAACAAGGCAACAAACTGGCATACATGTCCTGTGAGCTCACTTACTATCTCTAGTACATGACAACAAGGGCTGAAATGAATCTTCCACAAACTCAACATCTTGTGAGACCAAGATACACTTTTTTGCGGTTGATACAACCTATAACCTTTGCTTTCAGCACTATAACCATCAAACATACATTTGAAAACCTTATCATCCAATTTTTTGTGTTGTGTTTGTGGCACCAAAGCATATGCCAAACAACCAAAGACATGCATGCGCGCAATAGAAGGCTTTATATCATGCCATGCTTCATATGGAGCCATAGATTGCAAAGCTTCTGTAGGACACCTAATGAATATGGTACCATACAACATGCCATTTCCGTAAAAGACCTATTTTTTCTCTCAGTAACACCATTTTGTTGAGGTATATACGACAATATATATTGGTGTTTTATCCCATGACTCGCTAGAAATGCATTAAATTCATGAGACATATAGTCTCCCCCTTGATCTAAACGGAGGGTGCCCATAGTACATTTTGAGACATTTTCAGCCATAGCCAAAACTTGTTTGAAGCATATAAACACTGTGGAATTCTCTTTAAGTGGATATACCCATGCATGCGTAGAGTAATCATCAATGAAAGTCATGAAGAACAGGTAATTGCCCAAGGATGGAGTTTGCATGGGCCCACGAACATCATTATGCACAAGCTACAACCTTCATGTGACCCTAATTGATCCATCCTTAAGAAAATTTGAACCCTACATCTTATCCAAAATACGCCGTTCACAAACATGTTTGATAGGTGCTTCAAGAGGTGGCAAAGAAGCAACCATATCAGATTTTTGTAAACGCAACAAATGGGTAAAATTTAGATTCCCAAAACATGCATGCCAAAGTTTTGCATATAAAACCTTAGAATCCACAACAACCTTTGCAAAAAAAATTTCATACAACGTAAGATTACACATTCCACATCATAAAATGCCAAATGCAACAATTCCCTCACCAAAATTGAAATCATGTATTGCACATCTCTCATCCACAAATTTGACTATAAGGCCAAGTCTAGCAAGTGCAGATACAAATGAAAGATTATTATTGATGCTAGGTACATACAATGCATCAAAAAGTGTGAAAGAATTGTCATTTGCAGTAGTAAGCACAATCTTTCCAACTCTCTGAATCGGATAAAAGGGATTGTTGGCACAAGTGAGTGAATTTCCATGAGGGATAGACTCATGATGTGAGGTAATGTGCTTTGTAGCACCACTATCAAAATACCACACATGTGAATCTGTACTTGATATGCATACACCATGGACAGCATGATCATAAGTACACGCTGCACTAAAAGCTCACTCTGCATCTACATCAACATCACATTCTCCTTTCACAGAAGACCTTGTGGTTGATCCAGCCTCTTCCTTCTTAGCCCCTTTTGCTTTCAATTTTGGAAATTGCTGGATAAAGTGATCATTAGCTTTACAATAATAGCAACGCATTTTCTTTTTTCCCTTGTCACCAAAATTCTCAAATGAATTATTGCCAGTAGAATCATTAGGAACATATGACTTTCCACTCATAAAAGAAACATGAGAAGTGGCTACATTGTTGTTACCACCTTTTCTTTGAGTAGCAATAAAGGCCTATTCAATTGCACAATGTCTAGTCCTGTTTTTTTTGGAAAGTGACTGTTGCAGCAGACCAAGTACTAGTAAAAGTCTGGTAAGAATCTGGCAAAGCATCAAGGATAGTCTGCATAAGGGAGCTGTCAGAAATGACTTCACCTGTAGAAATAAGTTGATCATTTATATCCTTGACACCAGTAAGGAAAGTGTCCATTTCATCTTCCTCATGCATAATCTTTGACTCTATCTCTTTACACATCAATGCAATTTTTGCCTCATTGCAAAATAGCTCTGGTAGCATCAATCCTGCCACCAAAACCTATGTAGAATCCTCAACATTGCCTACATCCTCATAACCAGGACATACATCAATGCCCTGCACAATATTTCAAAATCCCTTTGACACAAGGACATGTTGCATCATATAGGCCCACATAGTGTAATTATCCTCATCCAAAGTATCCTCAACAAAAAACATCTTGAGCACATTGTGGTGTCAGTTCTAGAAAATGTTGTGCACTTCATGTGAAAATTTCTCAAAGAGAGGAGAAATGAAGTGGGAACAAGACGTGTTATATAGCACAAGACGTGTTATATAGCACAAATTGTAAGGGACTTGTTATGCAAAAAATGGAATTGACAAAAAATTTGCACAAAATGAGGAAATAGCCTCTGCAATTGTGAATGGGTTTCCTAATGTTACTCTTATCTTATTGCAGACATAGCGAGAACCACGAGAATAATTGTCAATCCATGGGACAAAGCTAACTCAACTAGTGCATGAAGGCTACAAGAGGGTGTCAATGTCTTGGAAAACAACAAACAACTCGCATCTAGTACAAGCTACAATCAAATGACCTAAGTCATCAAACACTAGTCACTAATCAACAAACAAAACATGATCATTAAAGCATCAAATGACATCCGAATTCTATGAACCTTCTAGGAAAAGTATATAAGACCTAAGCACACATGCTTATAGTTTCAAATCTCACTTTTGATGAAGTGCAAGAAATGAAATTATTAACAGTAGTGAGATTTTGACCTAGTCGTTTTGCTGACCCTGAATGCATCTAAATGCTTGGCAATGATGCCCCATTACCCTGCCTATGCTTACTTCGTGATTTCCTAGCTTAAACTCCTACTTATGATGAAATTAGTTCGCGGGTTGGTGATGCCAAAAGCTAAAATTTACCATGATATGTTTACGTCAATGCATAATGCTCTTACCTGTGGTTGCAATGCAACAGACGGCACTCCAATGTGACAATCGACAAGGTAGATAGAAGCATGAGATGGAGAGAGGTGAGCACCGTAAGCTCACGCTTTGCATTTCTTATCCAAAAACTTGAAATTAATTCTACAAAATTGGCTTTTATACCTTAGAAAGGGTTTCTTTGGTCAAAAACTAATCGTCTGGGAGCTCTAACTAAGGATAAATTGATACAATCTAGAAGCTTATAGCTTCGGCTCATAGATTATAATATCCACTTGTCAAATAGGAGTTACAATATTCCTCGGGGGTGCACTATATAATCATGTTAATGTATCACCTGAGTTCGATAGGAGGGCTTTTAAACTGCAAAACTTTTAGGCAAATTAACAGAGATACATTAAAATAAGGGGTTTTAATATTCAATTTTGAAAAAAAATCCTGAAATAAGGGGTCATTTTATTCATTTAGACATGTTGAAAGAGAGGTTTTTTAAATATCCCATGAACAACGCTATATAGGAGGGTACTGAATTGTGAAACCCCCGAGCAATATTCATGATTTATCAAAAGAATAAGTGTTTTTACAATAAAGCTCCCAAAAAATGTTACACAGTTTAGCTTGGTGCTAACATTCCCCTACTCCTCCACTCATGTGTCGCCCCTTGACACAGTTTCATGGGCTGAACTAGTCTTCGGATTGACGGCTGGCGCGGCGGTCTTTAAGTGCTTGAAGCGGTTTTTGATATCTGATCCGCTGTTCTTTCTCAGGGACTTGCAGAAACTAAATAGTAACTTTATTTTTGAGTTCTATGGATAAATGTCCAATGAACCTTGCTTTCAGATTGCTGATCAGTAGTACGAAAATCTTTTTACGCCAGGTGAAGAATCCTGTGTAAAAAGCTTCTTTGAATGCCAACATATTGCTTGATGGAAAGCACGTACATGGCATAGAAGCCGTAAAGGACTTTTTCTGAAGGTTTCCCACTCAAATCATAGCATAAGCCTTGGTTACCTTCTGAAAACGACATCCATCCAACCATTC
Organism: Adiantum capillus-veneris; assembly: GCF_014529385.1. Classification (NCBI taxonomy): domain Eukaryota; kingdom Viridiplantae; phylum Streptophyta; class Polypodiopsida; order Polypodiales; family Pteridaceae; genus Adiantum; species Adiantum capillus-veneris. The sequence goes on along the minus strand of NC_140956.1, from coordinate 135,954,021 downwards.
ATCATCCATTGATATTGCATCATTCTGTGATTCCCATAGTCTCTTTCATCCGATTCCAAAGTGTTGATGGGAATAGGTGTTTGCTGATTTCTGAAAGCAGCTTTCCTCTTGAGTACTCAAAATTGAGCTTCCTCTTGCGCTTCATTAATAACCTACTGTCACTTAATCTTTCTCTGCTTTGCTACATGCATTTTCTCTAGAAAATCATTGGTTAGTGGCAAATGGTACCTATTTAAGTGGCATCCACTAATTCAGTTAGCCATTGGTTCACCATCTATAGTGGACAACTTAGCTTCTCCACTTGGAGATTATAAACGATCCATTTCCCTTTTTCTTGAATTTGGAAATGTGTTGCTTAAGGGAATAAACTAAAACTAGACCCCCTTTTTTGAGAGTCTTGTTTTTCCATTAAAGAATACCCAATTAGCCTCATAGGGTACTGACCACATTATTTTCAGGTTTGATTTCTTTGCTCTACCACTTTGTAGTGGTAGAGAAAAACTGAGTCACCTCTCTGGAATTCTCTGACCTTGATCCTACTATCATGCCAATTCTTCCTTCTTTGTTGCACCACTTCTTGTTCCAATAAATCCCTATGTCGTATCTCATCTAGCTGCAGTAGTAGATCATCCAATTGTTGCTTCAAATTCTTATTAAAATACATCCCATATTCAACTGCCAGTCGTAAACTTGGGATTACAAATTCCATTGGACCTACTACTTCTGTTTCATAAATCAATTTAAATGGAGTCATTCTCGTAGTGACTTTGTAAGCAGTTTAGTAGGCCCATAGTGCTCTCTGAAGTCTGGCATCCCACTGGTGTGGTTCTTTCTCAACAATCTTTGTAAGGATGGTTTTGATGGTTTTATTACTACTTTTAGCCTAACCATTACATCTAGGATAATATGGCATTAACTTCGTGTGTTTGACTGAAAACATCTTCATGAGAATTTTCATCGTATCATTAATGAAAGGAGAGCCCTAGGTAACCCTATTTCAATAGGATAGACGTATCTACACATGATATTCTCATAGATAAATGAAGCAGTAGACCTAGAAGAATTATTTGGAAGACCTAGCATTCACCCATTTGTTGACATAGCATGATATTCTCATAGATAAATGAAGCAGTATACCTAGCACTATTATTTGGAAGACCTTTAGCATTCATCCATTTGTTGACATAGCATGTAGCCATAATGATGTACTTGCTCTTTCTGGGAGTTACCTTCTTGAATGGTCCCATGAATTTAAGTCCCCATTTCATAAAAACTCCCAGTGGCAGAACTGGAGTCAGTAATATCTTGTAGGCTATTGTAGGCCTACCCATCCTTTGGCATATATCACATGTTTTACCAAGAAAATTGACATCTGCCATCATGGATTGCCACCATTATCCATCTTGAAGGATTTTCTTATATGTAATGTTAGTTGAAAAATGGCCACCTACATCACCATTATGTGCCTCAGTGATAAGTTGCATTCGTCCTTTGAATGGCACACATCGCCAAAGTACACCATCAATACCCAATCTACAAAGCGCTCTAGCAATAATGGTGAACTTCAGACTTTGAATAATTAATGCCTTTTTCTTGTTTTGAGACCAATCTTCTGCGAATTTGACTAGCTGAAGGAAATTATACACTTCTTGCCATTCTGGATTTGGCTCTTCCTCAGCTGTGCTCTAAAATAATTCAGCATCTATTGGTTCATCTCCCAAGGATGTTTTTGAATATCCTTTAGTGCTTCTAGAAAGAAAATTAGTTCCATAATGTGATTTGCCTGGCTTGTGGAAGATCTTGAATTCAAATTCCATTAGGAACATCATCCACCTAATTAGCCTTCCTTGTATGATCACTTTATTAATAAAAAACAATAAGGCCTGATGATCAACATAGAAGTAAAATAAATTTCCCAATAGATAGTTTCTATATTTGGTTGCACTAAACACCATTCCCAGTGCCTCCCCCTCTATTGTTGAATATCCTTGTTCTGTTGAACTAAATCTGTGACTCATGAAGTAGACTAGGTAGTCTATCTTCCCATAAGGCTAAGCTAGTATATCCCCCATTGCCATTCTTAAAGCGTAAATATGTACATGAAATATAATATCCCAGTTGGGTTGTCAAAGGTCTAGCTTCCTGCCGATCACATCTTTCAAGCATTGAAAATTGCATTCACATTCTTCAGACCATATGTATTTATTCCCTTTCTTTGTGATCTCATATAGAGGTAAGGCTTTAGCTACAAACATATAGAAAAATCTTCAATAAAAATTAATATACTCTAAGAATGAACTCAATTTTGAAAACGTGGTTGGTGCTCTGGCTTGCTAAATACTCATAATCTATCTTCAGCCATCTCAATGCCATTCCTTGAAATAATATGTCCTAGTAGCTGACCTTTCTAAACCATAAAAACATACTTGAATGGATTTAAATACTCTTCTCCTTGCACCTCTAAAACCATTTCCAAAAACAATATGTGCAGTCTTCAGTAGAAAAGATAGTAAAGTTGTCCACGAAGATGGCCAAAAATTTGTGCAGAAACTCACTAAAGATTTCCATCATACACCATTAAAAGGTTGCTAGAGCATTACAGAGTCCAAATGGCATCACTAAATACATAAATGCTCCCCATCTACTGATGAATGTTGTTTTAGCTCTGTCTTCTGGTGTAGTCTTCAGTTGATTGTAGCCACTATAGACATCCATGAAGCTATACATCTTGTGGCATGCAATCTCATCTAACATAATATCAATGAATGGTAATGGGAAGGGATCTTTAATGGTATGGGCATTCAGTTTCCTACAATCCATGCACACTCTGAGTTTTTTTTCTTCTTTGGGACAACCACTATAAGAAATAGCCATTCATTGCTTTCCACCTTTGTGGGTCTTCCCAGCAACATTCCATAGGCTCCTTGAATGTCCAAAAACTGAAAGATAGTTTTGAACTTTTTATTCCCCACCCTTATCCATGTGTTTTCGATAAGACCGGTGGCTTAGCCATCCTTATTCTGAATGGAGCTAGCCTCATTTTAATTATTCCTAGCTTTTGTCAAAGATGCTTACCACAAGAATGTTCACCCCCCACTCTTTCATCGAAAATCACACCAGATAATGGTTCACATTGTTTTCTGAGCTTATAGTCTATCTAGATCATTGGAAGTTCATCATCTTTGATGGCTGCCAAATTCATTGTTCTGGCCTGTGCTTCAGCTTTTCTCTTTTGTTTGATAAATTTAGCTGCTCAAGAAATGTGCATCGAATGTCGTCTAATTCCACTGTTAATTTATGAATTCGATCACAAACCTTGACATATATCTTATCTTGCTCATTTCTCGAGCTCCCAATGTCTGAACCAAAAGACTTCTCCTCTTGAGAATCTTCACGGTTCATTTTACTGGTTTGCATGTAGTTGCTGGCTAGCTCCAAATCATGTGATGAATCCACGTGATTCTTCCCTAGGCCAGTGTTTCTTGCCTCGACAAAGTTTGCTTTGGCTTGCCTTGTTTCCTCTACAAGGCTCTGTACTACACCAATCATAGACTTGTCAAGTCTATCTACTACTTTCTCTTGTCTTGGCTCTAAAGATTGAGGTGGTATTTTGTGAATGGTCTGAGCTTTTGAACTTTATGATTGTTCCTGTAGCTTTCTTGACAAGTTCTCAGTGATTTTTGATGCAAGCTCCCTTTGTTCGTGCCATTCATCTACAATCTTTTTTTTACCCTTAGCCTTCCCTGCCTTCCTCTATTGTTCCCACTTCTTGAACTCAGCATTTTGATTGTCTTCTTCAGTAGGAATCTCTTCAATCACTACTCTCTTGCTTCTGGTGATTACTCTTGCTGGTACTGCCTTTGGGGGGTTTCGGTTGGCTACTTCTGTCTTTGGTGTATCTGGACACTGAGCTACAGAGTGGCCATACTTGCCACAACCATAGCAGTTCATGCTCCTCTTAGAGAAGTGTCCCTTGCATGTACCCCTGCCAGATCCATTCTAGCAGCATCCACTACCCCCTCTAGTGCTTGTACTGACTTCATTTTCTCTTGAACCACTGGCTCCATCAACCTTGGGTGCTTCTAGATTGGTAAGTGTGATCATTGACAGGTCCTTTTCCTTTTTAAAGTGATGAATCCTAATCTCTCAATCATTCCAGATGTGACCAAAGTCCTTGGAATATGTGCATTGGGAACACTCATTTGACATTTGGTCCTTTGATCTGCATTTAGAGCACCAAATTTCTACTTTTCGCACATAGAGACTTGTCTTGGCTATTGCAGCAATTTTCTTGGACATTTCTTCAATTTTTCTAGTCCAAGACCCTTTCTTAGCTTTGCTTTTGTCACCTGACTCACTATCAGAAGAACTAGACTGTGAAGTGTATTCAAAACTCGCTTCAATAGAGGATTCATCATCGGTGGATTGTCTTCTCCTGTGTCCCTTCTCCTTTTTTGCATGTTGATCCAATTTCAGCCCTCTTTATATGGGGCCGTTGAATTTCTTTGTCGGTGCTAGTACCTCTTGCTCCCTCAACTTCTTACTCTTAAAGCGGAGTCAAGAACCAAGCTCTCATCCTTTTCTCCTCTGAGGGAGGTTTTTGCAGTTGTCTAGTTAGTTCTTTTATCTTTTCTACATAACTTCTGACCGACAACTTGCCTGGTTTGATCTTATCAAGCTCACAAAGAATATTTTCATCCCCCCTATTGTCTGAGCATTCCAACTTAAATTCTTTAATGATCTTGTGATACAATCTGAGTCTGCAGGCTCGGTAATGGTAGTACCATTTCCTAGTTGCGTCCTTCAGTGTTTGAGGAAAATACTTCCCCCATTCATCTTCATCAATCTCTTTCAGTTTAGCATACTTCTCAAAAGCTTGTATGTGTACATCGGGGTCATCCTTTTTCCTTCCTTTGAATATTGGAAAGAAAATTTTAAGGTCAGTGGAATGCTCCTTGCTTTTGATGATTCTGGTTCTATGTATTGGCTTCTTGTCACATGACTTTTTCTTGTCATATTGATCAGTATCAGCCTCATAGTTCTCTGTCTCTGTCTTTGTGACCGTCTCTTCTATTGTATTCTTGGTTTTCTTGTATGATGAGAGATGAGTTTTTTGACTTTTGTCACTCTCATTTATTTGCTTTTGATTTTGAGATCCATGTGACCTATTCCTCCTTGTAGCTCTTTTAGCCCTCGAGCACCTGGAGTGACTGGAATGTTGTGAATCCCTTGATTCGCCAGCAGTACTCCCTTCTGAAGTAACCTCAATTTCATTCCTAGGGTGCGAATCTATTTCAGTTCCTACTTCAGTCTCCTTTGGAATTGCATTGACCCTCTCATGGTTCTCCATAAAGCTAGTTGCTAGTCTCAACCTCTTGTGCTCGTTCTGGGGGGCATTGTGGACATAAAATAGCCCTAATACCAACTAGGAGGTAGTTCGCTTTCCTTAGAGCAACTTAGCTCAAACCACCATGATCGCCAAAATGGAATGTTCTGGATGTTTCAGATAGCTATTCTAGGTTGGTACTTAGATCTAAAGATGTCAGACTCAGATAGCACTTCAATCTAAGACTTCAGCATACTGGAACTGAGAAGACAGAACACTGGAACTAAAAACACAAGATACTGTAATTGAGACTTGAACTGGGACTGGTAAGTTTCTAGTATGCTAGTAGTTGTCTTTGGAATTACAGAAAGAGAGAGAGCGCAACAAATGCTTACAAAGTGATACAAAGAGTACAAGTAGCTTAGAATCTAGGCGTATAAGCATTCTAGGGAGTCAAAAGTTGTACAAGAGAGTAACGGGTCATATTTATAGGTCATCTGACTGATTGACTGTACACTGTAAGTTACTGTGGTAACTCGTTGGTTACTAATTCTCGCAGCTTCATACGTCTATCGGTCCTGCTAGAGGTATTTCCCGCCTTCCACACGGACTGGGCCTCCACATGAGTACTAAGGTTAAGTTTCCTGAGACCACCTAGCTTCACAGGTCGCGCAACATGGGCCCACTGCCAGGGTGTTGAGTCTTTAGTGTTGTTCTTCCACAAAAATCTTTTAACGCTTTTAAGAGCTCTTTCCAATTGCATTTGGCTAGCTTAAGCAAAGGAACATTAAAGGCTATATATAGGGAATCATCAGTGAATTGATCACTTTAACTCTGCTCGAAAATGGGAGTAGCACAAACTCCCATCTTCTCATCTTGCTCATTACCTTCTCCATGACCCATATAATTCTTTGCTTGTGGGTTACGTCAACCCCAGAGGGGCTCCTAGGTGCCAAAAAATTTTCCCTTTGGGTATGACCTCCCTGATGCACATCGATGGATTAAACAAGTTATTCTCGGAAAGGGATATCAATCTGGATTTTTTAGTACTACACTTTGAGATGGACGCTATTGCATACAATTGTACTGTCTCCAGAGCTTTCATGATTATCTGAGGGCATGCTTTGAGGAAAAGCAATGAGTCATCCACAAATAGTTTTCCCAGAAGTTGGTCGTTGTTTGGCAGAGATAGCCCTTGAATCTCCCCTTTTGCAACACTCTCTTCGAGTAATGTTACTAGAAAGTGGGATCCAATAGCGAACATTAGAGGGGCTAGTGGGCATCCCTGTTTGATCGATCTTTTGACATCAAAGGCACCCACAATTCTCTCATTGAAGAGGAGCTCAGATTGGCTGCCAGCACCTAGTGTGCTAACCAACGTACATCCTCGGCCCAAAGCCCAGTGATTTCATGACATCTTCACGGCATGACCATGTGATCCTATCATAGGCTTTATCCAGATCTAATTGAAGCAGGATACACTCTTGCTTTATGAAAGCGGCAAACTCAATGCTAACCATAGCATCCAGAACATTATCATATATTGACATCCCCTGCTAGTGGGGGGTGATGACTTTGTCTAGGAGGGGGGAAAGCGTTGGCAATAATGTTATAAGCTACTGATATCATAGCTATATATGGGGCGCCAATGTTTTAGTTGAGAGTAGTAGACTTGTTTGGGGATAAGGCCCCTTTTAATGCTGAAGTCCATGACTCCATCAGTGAGGGCTTGGTTAGCCATTCCCGTAATAGGGGCCTTAAGGTCGCCTGAAAATTCTTTGAAGAACTTAGTAGCCAACCTGTCCCAACCAGGGGACTTCTCTTTGCCTAGAGCTTGAAGTGCAAGAGAGCACTCCTCTTCTTTTATACAATGGATATGTCTCCATAGTTCTGGTTTGGCCTTGTGGTTGTTGAAAATTCAAATTTTCCATAATCCTTGCATTTGCTTTTCTCTCATGTTTATGTTTGGTTTTGGTTTTGATGAGGTGGCACCATTCTATGAAGAATAGTGGTTACCATATAGGGCTAGTTAGCAATGAAATCAGCACTACTAGTGATTAGGGAGTGCGTCGTGAGACGAATTATGAGGTCATTAGAGGAGAATGAATGCTTGCATTGGTCGAAAATAAAAAAATCTGAACCGTAATTTTTGAAGGTTAACTTAATGGTGGCTTAAGAATTAGAAAATACCATTTAAAAGGTTTGGAAATGGATTCAGGTTTGATCGTTTTTGTGTTGGCGAAAGCCAAGCGCGTTGCTTTTCGGCCCCCAACAAAAAACAGCGACGCTGTTGTTTGAAGCTATATAAGCTTGAAGCTTATGTATATGGAAAAGCACTAGTAGAGAACGAAAATGGCTTCCACCGCCGCAATTATTTGCAGTATTTGTTGTCGCGAGGGTGAGGACGGCCCAAGGAGCCCCGTGGTGACATGGTGTGGCCACCTTTTCTGCTGGGCCTGCATCTACCGCTGGCTTGTCAGCTCCACCCATACATCCTCAACGACGTGCCCTGTCTGCAAAGCCTCCTTGACGCACATGTCCGACTTCACTCCTCTGTTCGACGCCGACAGCGCAAGTGAGGACGACAAGGACATCGAGGGAACTTATATCCCACCGCGCCCATGTGCGCGCCGCAACCGCGAGCACCAGATGCCGATCCGGCGACCATCTCCTCCGCCTGCAGCTGCCCCCCCAGCCCCCAATGCCTATCAGGTGTTGGTGCAGTTGTTACAGCAGCTGCAGCCTGAAGGCCACGCTGCCCCTCTCTACATTGAAAATCATCATGTTGGGAACATCGTTGTAAATGTTGAAAGGCCAGGAACATCGACGTTATCGTCTTAATCATGTCATGATTTAATATGCAGCAGCAGCCTGACATTAAAGCTCTTCTGTGTATATATTAAAGACGGACGGCTCTTATTTTAATCTGCTGAACGCCTGCCAAACAACTAATTATTGCATCCGTTTCAATTACTCGTATGTGGAAAAGAGAGAGAAAGTCAATGAAATCGACTACCAAACAAGGAAGGAGAGCAGAATTGGGGCAACAAGACAATAAGAGAACCATGCAATGGAGAGTCCAAGTCAAAGAATTCCTCAAACAACAAACCTACGAGGTAGTTTTTAGGATGTCCCATTGTATTTTGCCTCCCATTCTATATTGCTTCTCTAGTTTGGGCCATTGTGCCATGTATCTTTTCCCTTCGTAAGCTTCTTTGCTTTTCTAATATATATCGCTAGCTTTTATTGGTTTTTTAGAGTTAGAGAGAGAGAGAGAGAGAGAGAGAGAGAGAGAGAAAATTGCATGTCTTGTATTTTTTTTTGAAGCCAATTAGTCTTAGGTATCTTGACTCGAATTGTCGACTTTAAATTTCACCTTTCTTTCCTTGCTCTCCAAGTTCAATTAAGTATCTGACTTCCAAACAAATAACAAGCAAAGTTAAGGAGCCAACATTTCGGAGCTCATTTAACGATTGGTTTGTTGTTGCAAAGCCAAAAACATAAAACAGAGGAAACCAGTGCCTATGCTAAGCACAACCTTTTTACGCTTAGTTTGTTAATTACTAGCAAAGAACAAACCACTCACTTTTGTGGGTTTGGCAAAAACAAAAGCCTCTCTCTCTCTCTCTCTCTCTAGATTGTGCAAATGGTATGAATATGAAACAAGGAATGCTACAACATTTGCCTCAAGACATTTGCATCCTCTCTCCTTCTCTCTCTCTCTCTCTCTCTCTCTCTCTCCCTCCCCCCCCCCCCAATTTGTGCAAGTGTGTGAATATGAAGCAATGAATGCTACACAAAAGTATTTGCCTCAAGACATTTGCATCCTCTCTCTCTCTCTCTCTCTCTCTCTCTCTCTCTCTCTCTATAAAACCAATTGTGCAAGTTTATGAATATGAAGCAACGAATGCTACACACTTATCAGAGTGAGGCAGCTTACGTCATCTTCACCCAACTCTTGAGGGATCCACATCCAAGACTATAAGTATAGAGTCCCATGAGTTCAAGATTTTCCTTAAACTTTATAGCATTATATTTAAAATAGAGGTTTTCAATCGCATTTTGAGAAGTTTTCTAGTTTTTTGCCATACTCACAATTATGAGTTGAGAGAATTTATATTAACTCAAATAGAATGCAAACGCCCTCGAGCACTACATGTGCCTTGAGGGGGGAGAGAGAGAGAGAGAGAGAGAGAGAGAGAGAGAGAGAGAGAGAGAGAGAAAGAGAGAGGGAGGGAGATGGAGAGAATAGAGAGAGGGGGAGGGAGATAGAGAAAGGGAAAAAGAGGGAGATAGAGAGAAAAAGAGAGATAGAAAGAGAAAGAGAGGGAGAGGAAAATAGAGAGTTATAGCTTTAAGATTAGGGTTTACATCTAAGGTTAGGATCAATATATCAAGGTTTAGATTAAGGGTTATGTTTAATGTTTCAAATTACATAGAATATAGAGAGAGAAAATAGAAAGAGAAAGGATAGATAGAATAATAGCAGATAAATCTCCTATTGCTCTCTCTAACCTATCTCTCTAGTCTCTACCCTCTCTATATATCATATTTCCTTCAACTCATCCCTCTCTACACCCTATCTATACATTAGATAGATAGAGGACAATAGGATTAGAGAGAGAGCAATAGGAATAGACAAATCTCCTAATTCTCTCTCTCTACTCTATTGCCCTCATCCTACCCCTCTCTACCTCTCTATAAAGAGAGTGGCAAGATAGTTAGTTAGTGATAAAAGCCTAGGTTTCTTTCTTGTCTATATGGCTAAAAGCATGGTTTGGTGGTACAAAAAGGACTATCCTTGACACAAAATAGGCTTGGTGGTTCATGTGTGTAAAAAGAGAAAACCTTTTAATTGGAATTGGGGAGGGGCCATGTATTTCTTTCTCTTTGTTTTTCAAGATGTTTTTATCTTTTGAAACTGGCCACTCCCGAGAAGAGTTGGGGGTTAAGGGCGGGACAAGGGGTTATGGTTCGGTGCTCTCTCTCTCTCTCTCTCTCTCTCTCTCTCTCTCTCTCTCTCTCTCTCTCTCTCTCTCTCTCTCTCTCTCTCTCTCACACACACACACACACACACACACACACTCATAACATTGGTGGGTCCTGAAGACTTATCAGAATAACACCCTTATACGTAATACATATCCTTATAAATGTTGGACCGTAAGATCCCATATGTTGAGTTAATAATTTAATTTTTGCTAGTATAATCCGGCTACTAGTTTTTACAATATAATATATGAGGTAACAAGATTAATTATATATATTTCTATGCAGACAAAAACTCCTCCAGGAGGTACGGTATCTTGAAGCAATCTTTTGAGTGGTATATAACCGAAAGGATATCGGTGTTCGGCTTTTGGCAATAAACCATAGTGTTACCATTTACAAACTTTGGCACTCCTTGTAAATTGACATTGCTTAATGCAAACCTTTGTAGTTCTATTTTGGCGCTCCCTAATTTTCTTGTAATAGGTGTATGGGTCTATGCTAAGCTGGCTAGAGATATTTTTAGCGGCTCTCATCCTAAATAAAGTAAACCTTATTTAGTGTTCACCATACTTCAAGTGGCTCACATTCTTTATGAGACCTTGAGTCATTTTTGTAAAACCTGCACATCATTGCATGCATTCCCTACTCTGTTCTGCATGATATCTCATAGTGCTCGCTTCACGCATAGTACCTACAATTATTCGCATACATAATATTGAATATTGACGGCTCGTCTCACAGGAGCATACACGCGCATTTATCGTTTGGGAACACATACTCACAAACACATGTAAGCATTCACACACAGATGTACCCCATCATCGTGTATAGCTTGGATCAGATTGTGTGACAAGCTGAAAAGAACAGGGCCTTGCGATTTTCTTGGTACGACAACATAGCCATATTTAAAAGCTTCTATTGTGTTATCTCACACATGGTGGCCACTTCTAACCATCAGTTAGGTCTTCGCACCTACTAAGATCTATTATTTCCTCTTTTGATACATGTGAGATCCCCAACCCGCCGACACCAAAAAGCGGGATGGGATCCTTGACAGGTCTCTAGGCCTAGTAAAAATTAGAGTCTCTAAACAAGAAGAATCCAGGGAATATACCTTTATCATTGACAATGGCTTGGGTTTATAGCCCCAGAAGGAGACCTAGTCCTGTCTCGTAGTGGAAACGGGACAGCTTTTTTTTAATTTTCTAAAACTATTTCGGCCCTATAGCTTCCAATATTTGGACTAAGGTTTCCTTAACCAACACTTTTCCCTCCTAACATGTGTAAGGGCACAGCCGCTGGTGGACTCCTCTTCCAAATAGAGAAGTTTTCTAAACGTTTTTGTGTACGAGAATGGATAGTTACCTGGCTAATCAGGTCAAACCGTCCATGATTGACAACCTTAGTCAATCCCCACTTACCACCCCGCACTCACACATGATACTTTGTTGTTTGATTACTACCATGTTCTTACCACAATTAAAATAATGATTCCTTTTATCTTTCGTAACAGGATTTCATTAAAATAGTCCTCAAAAGCAGTATTGAAAACAATCTTTTAGCAAACAGAAATTTTTAGACTTAAGACAAGGTACTATCAATCTGAAGTAACTATGACCAGTACTGGCTTGTCTCAAGATCACCTATACCGGGGTAAAAAACGGCACCCATTCCTTATCTATATAAACTGGGGTGGAAAAAGTCATCACCCAAAATCCGGGCACCCATACGCCAACCAGTTGCCCATACAACCGAGCGGTTCCTCTAGGATAAAAACAATATCCTAACTAATATCCATAAACACAGACAAGCACAGGGTAAAGACTCAACGTGCACTGAGGTAACCGACTCGTCCATGGATGACTCGCCATCATCCCTCATCACCTGGAGTAAAATATTCCAAGGAATAGAGGTGTCTTGAGACAAGCTGTTTTAACACTAGTTCTGTAATCGGACACTCAAATGTCCTGAGACACTAAAGTGTCCTATTTTTCTAGCAACTTGTCATAATTATTTGGTGAATTTAGGAAAAAAATTAAAAGGTCACGTTCATATCTTAGGTCAACTATGAGGTGAAGAACATAGCCAAATTTTACTTTTGCCAAAATTAATACAAAATTAAGATTATAATGATAAGTTTTAAGATGAAAAATCATAGAAATTTAGTGCAGTTTTAATAAAATTTTCATAAATTGAATATAACTTCTCATCAAAATAAGATTTTGCATAGATTTCAAGGTGTATGGATAGGAAAAAACTTATTATAGCAAGAAATTGAGCTTCATAACTTAGTTATGGGACTAGATTTTTGTTATAATCAAAAGACCAAAATCTTGAAAATGCTGACAAAGAGGAAAATTTTGGTCTTTCAAGGCCTCTTTCATTAACATGATAGGTTATGGGACAAAACCTAAGGTGTATAATGTATCTATAGGTCAATACCCATCAACTAAGCATTTTTCAAGGGTTCAAACTCATACGCTTCTTGTAATTTAAGCCCATTTTAAAAAAAATGTAGTGCATAATTTCTTGCAAAAAAAAACATTGCTATGAAAAACTAATGAAATTGTGTATATAAATCTCCCAATTGTCTCCATATGAGGTATTTGTATACAAATAAGTGAGATAAATGGAAAATTCCAAAAGTGGACTTTATCTTTGATAAATAGAAAATCATACTTACAACATGCGCAGTTTTTTGTATACGCCATAAATCACCAAATGTGGCTTGCATAACCATTAAAAATTATCAACTTATGCAATGGACTCATAGATCTAGTATATATGCATCATATGACATTGTAAATTTAAATGAACTAAATGTTTTTTGTGATCGTTAATTGAATTTGTGAACATTGCATATTTGACCCACACGACTTTCTATATAAAATTCTAGTCACAAATTATTCTTTTCTCACATGAAAATTGTAAACATATCAAACACATATATAAGTAGTTACCACGGATTATTGCATGCACCCTGCTCATTTTTTCTTAGGCTAGAATACGAGTTTTAATGAAACATTGAATGTTGTTTTGCGTAGGTTCTTTTCATGAATGTAGTTACTATTGAGTTTATGATCAAAAGTGAGGGATTATAGTTTCTATGAGTACTTTGAATAACATTTAATAAGTTTGCAAAAGCATTTCTTGAGATGTGTTCTAGATTTCATGTACCATTTTATTTAAATTCGCAAGAAAAGGACACCAAAGTGCCCTTTTTGGTACCAAACTAGTGTTAGGGATGATCAAACATTTCTTTCCTAGGTCAATAAGTCTTACCCAAACATTTCTTTCGTATTTACAAACAATGCTCATTGGTTTCTTGGTAGTTACCTTCCATTTTTGGCCAGTTATTCCTTTCTAGTTCTTACGTATGTAATGTTAATTTACACAAGAACTTTAAGCTATTTAAAGACTTAAGTGAATAAACGGAAACCCACCTAAAACTGATCAGCCATCTGTTGCTGCAGTGGTGCCTGAAAACTATCCTTCATAGGCCTAAGACTAGGCCCAGACTCATGGTCATGGGATGCCCTAGTCCATTTGTACTTGGAGGTGTTGCTTGTGTTCATCTAATGAATTAGAGTAGATGATTGTATCATCAAAGAACACTCCAGTAAAGGTTCGGTGAGGCCTGAATAGCTTCTCCCATCAAGAGGTTAAATGTGGCTGGTGTATTGGTCAAGCCAAAAGGCATGACAATGTACTCGTAAAGACCAAATGTAGTGCGGAATGCGGTCTTTACAATGTCTTGATCAACTATCCTTATTTGATGGTAGCCACTTTTTAGGTCAATCCTACTAAAGTAGGTCGACCCCTGTAGCTTATCAAATAGGTCTTCTACCCGTGGAACAGGAAACCTATTCTTGATAGTGATTCTATTTAGTGCTCGATAGTCGACCGACATACAATATGTGCCGTATTTCTTTTGTACTAATAACATTGGTAAACAAAATGAAGATGAGCTAGGCCTAACCATGCCTTTCTCATCTAACTCATGCACTTGCCGCATAATCTCCTCTTGTTGAGCTTGAGAAACTCTATAAGGAGGTTTATTAGGCGCTGAACTTCCTAGAAGAAGTTCAATTGCATGGTCATCATTGCCTCGTTTGGAATATAGTTCACAAGGGATGTCGTCAATAAAAACATCTTGGAACCCCTTGAGGAAGTTGGATAACTCTATTTCCTTTTGATTATTTATATTTTCTTTTGCTAAAGCATTGGGTTCATTTTGAAAATCTTTAACAAAAATCATGTACACGAAAATAGAGCTTTTATTGACTTATTGAAAGCTTGCTTATGTACAATGGGGTATGGTACTACCGAACTCCTTAGCATCTATGTACATATTTCTTTCTCTGAGCCTAAAGTAGATTTTTCTTTTAGGGAATTTAACATTGGCAGCAATGCGATCAAAACATGGTGCATACATCCTCATGCTTGCGAGGAGAGATGAAGAAATCCTCCTTGTACACATAGCTTTGGACATGGAGCCTCAATTTCCCAATTAAGGGAGTGATTGAGGCTTTTTGCCCCTTGAGAGCACCATCGGTAGCTAGGACATCTCCCATCCCATAGGCTTGGATGCCTAGCTTGGTGGCCAACTCTGTGGATATGAAATTGTGAGTGGAACCAGGGTCAAAGACAATAAAAGCATCATGTTCTCTTACCTTTCCCCAAGCATGGCATAAAGGATATCCTTTGTGATGAGCATCCTCTTCTTGAATTTCAACCAAGGTAGCTCTAGGAGGCTCATTACATGTATTCTTGTGGGGGCAAGTACGATAAACATGCCGTGCTACCCGCACTTGAAACAACGGTTATCTTTTCGATAATGCTCTAGCTCTTCAGGAGAGAGTTTATTTTTGCCTTTATAAACTCCTTTCTCCTTGGCTTTGTTGTTGTTGGCGTTGCCTTTGGGAGACTTTTGGATGTTGTCCTTCCCCTTAGGCTCGTTACAGTCCTTCTTTTTTGTGGGCTTAAGATTTCTCTTAGCCCCTTGTTGGAAATTGATTCTTGAATCCACCATGGTATGGTGTATGACCGCAAATATGGTGCGTGGTCTTTGGGAGTTAACATACTTCACCATATCCTCGATTAAACCCGCACAAAATTGTTGTTTTTGCTCTCCAAAATCCATCTTTTTGAAGACAGGGGCTTTGAGATGTAAATCCCAAAACTTTTCTACATATTTGTGAATGGATTCGTAGGGAGAGAGCTTCAAGCTTTACCATTCGGTGAGTACTTTGTCTTTGGCATCGGTAGCCAAAAACTGCTTCATGATGGAAGCTCTTTTAGCTTTCCATGTTCGTGGAGCTTCACCATTTGCTCGTAGGCTCGACCACTGTTTCCTAGTGGACTTTTGAAAATGCATAGCTACATGACGTAGCTTAGAGGACTTTGTGAAGCCCTCATCTCCAAACGCCGCATTGAATTGTTAGATAAAGTCCAAGACTTTGTCCGTAGCACCAAAGGTGCCATCTTAGGTAAGGAAAGAGATGTTCTTTCCTCCCCCTTTGAACTTTTTGAGCTTGGATGACCTCTTCGAGGCAGCATAGAATTTCTTATGGCCTCTTCTTTTAGGTGGTTCAAGAGCTGCACTATCACTTTCTTCAGAAGAGGAAGAGTATGAGGAGGATGGAGAAGAGGGTGACCTCTTTCTTGCCTTTTTCTTCCCTTGTTCCTCCTTGTCTGCACCATCACTTTTTTCAGAAGAGGAAGAGCATGAGGAAGATGGAGAAGAGGGGGACCTCTTTCTCACCTTTTTCTTCTCTTATTTTCTCTCTTCCCTCTTTGAATTATGGTGTAGATAAATATGCGATGGTCTTCTCCATTTAGGGGGTGTTGGAGAGCGTTTTTCTCGCCGTCTTCGTGGAGCCATTTGTGCCGAGGTGGTAGGAGACTCACTTCTTTCTCGTTCTTTCGGTGGGGGCTCTATCTTTTAAACTTGGGTTCTCCTTTGAGAGGGAGATGCATCTTCAAGTAGTAAATTTTTGAGCCCTTGGTACGGATCCTCCTCTTCTTCCCTTATTGGAGAGAGACCTCTTTTGGAAGTCTCACCAGGAGATTTCCTAGGTATTGTCTCTTCTTGGTGGGGAGTTTGGAGAATACCATGGGTGTGCAATTGTTGTAGCACTTCACCTTGGAGAGATGGGTTGCCCAGGGCTTGTTCAAGCCTAGAAACAAGATAGTTTACAAGCATAGGGTCATCATTAGTTGCTCTTTTGTTAGCAAAATCAAAGCTATCCACATTCATTTCAATCTCTTTTCCCTTGTCAGCCATACTAGCAAATTTTAGGTGTAAATTTTCCTTGTTTTGGCACTTCAAGCCCTAGTTTCTACTCCTCTTTACCTTCAAAGATAAGCACTCAAGCATCTATACCCATGGCTTAAATATTATTAATTGCAAGGAAAACAAGAGAGGGTTCACCAAAGCCAAGACAACACATGTTCCTTTCAAGCTTCAATAGCTCAATAATGGTTAATCCATAGGCAAGCCCTGTAGGACTCCATCATGAAGACCAAAGCTCTCAAAGGTGTCCCCATTAACTGCATAAAGCAGGCATGCTTCAAGGATGAAAAAATCCTATTCTATTACTCTTTTGCAATTAAAATCACCAATCATTTGTAGCAAGCTTGAGGACCTCTCTTCTTGAGCAAGAAAAGGGAAACCAATAGCTCTGATACCAATGTAACATTTAATGCACTAGTAACTTGTGTGTATAGAAAAATTGATAACATAGTGACCATTTCATTAGGAACAAGTTCCTAACAAGCATAGATAGAGTACTTAATTTGAGAAAGCAACATAGCAATTTACACCTAGCTAATTTGGCATTGAAAATACTTGAAAAGAGAGAGAAAAAGAACAATTGACAACAGTTGAGGACCAGATTTACATGGAGCCGGTCCCCCCTCCATAAAGGCTTTGTATTATAGCTTCTCCCATCAAAGGAGACTTTTTTACAATACAATCTTTGTGTTCCTTGATAAAACTAGTTGGTGTAATGAATATGGAAGCTTCATACACCAAGTTATGCTTGAAAAACACACCTAGTGTCCCTAGCCTCAATCTCAAGACCTCACACACCTTCAAAAATGGTGAGAGTTAGCAAGGAATGAGGATAGATTGAGAGGAAGAAGATGTATCTTACAAGAAAGAAGTATTATCTTCACATAGTCACTCTAACAGCATAGCTTAGCTTAGTAATTAGCATGGTAGAGGAGATAAGCATGCCATTGAAGCTTGGCTCTTGGTTGGTTTTGCATTCCATAGCAAAGAGTTGTTGGTGTAGGCATCTACTTCTCAATGCTTGGAGAAGGAGATGGAGTTCTTCTTGCACAGATGAGTTATGTGTGTGTGTGTGTGTGTGTGTGTGTGTGTGTGTGTGTGTGTGTGTGTGTGTGTGTGTGTGTGTGTGTGTGTGTGTGTGTGTGTGGGTGTGTGTGTGTGTTTGTGTGTGTAGCATTGTGTTAGAGTAAAATGCAGCCCTCTCTCTCATCTTGGTCAACCCCTCTTGCTAAATGCTCATGCTAGCCTCCCATGGGATCCTGTAAATCTTAGCCAATAAAAAATTAGAAGCACATTTGATAGCCTTTTGAAAAGTGTCCCCCTTTCCCCTTTGTGAGAGATTTAAGTAATTAAATAATTCAACTAAACTCTCATTGGACCTCTTAGTCTTCTGGCCAATAGGAATCAAGCAAGCCATTGGGCTATTGAATGCTCATTGGACCCCTTGTTTGGTAGACTATCCAATAGTCTTCTAGGGAGCTTAAATCCTATTGATTCTTTTATCAAGAATTTTTAAATTGATTAGACTAAATTTACTCTAGCCTAATTTTCATTGTTCCACCTCTATGGCCATCAACACGATTTGAGGAGAGATTGGGAGCAACTGGCCTAGGAGCCTGACATGTGTCCATTATTCCCTTGGTGTGAAGGGAAAGCCTTGGAGTGTGTGTGTGTGTGTGTGTGTGTGTGTGTGTGTGTGTTTCTCTCTCATCCCCTACAATAAGGGCTTGCCCCCTCCTTCCTAGGGATGTGGGAAGACTTTTGAGTCTTCCCTTGACCATCCAATATTTCCCCTATTTTAGCCTTTGTACAAATGAGTGAATTTTTGGAACCTTATCCTATGGAATTCTTAATGGAGTTGAACCTTAGGTCTTTTAAGCCCCATTGAAGCACGTTGCTCTTTTGCGGATTGTCCCCCTTTGGATCCCTATTTTCCATCCTTTGAATCCCTGACAGAGAGTGGTCAGGCAACCTTGCCAATATTCTAGCTTTTACTCCCGTCGTACTTCCCCATATTAAATGATCAGTTTAACATGAGAAAGTCATTTGAGAGTATTAGATATTAGTTTTTATGACATCCGCCCATATCCCTTCAGGTAATATGCCAGTCATCTACACACACACCCCATCATTCAAGTTAGTTAGAATGATAAAACCAAGATTCAAACTCAAATATTATATCCTCATAACAATATGTGTTATATCAAAATCAAATTTTTATAACCGCAGAAGACCAAAAAGGTACATAGTGTTTTTAGGGAGATACATAAATACGAAAGGGTCCTATGAACCAATTGTTGGTTCCTACAATTGTGGTTCTACTCCTATCCTTGTTCACATCTCGGGTGTCAAAGTTTACCACTTCAACATGTGCACTAAAAGTCACGTCTTTCTTTTTGTACCATTCTTCCCCCCGTGATACATCCTTGTATGATAATCCATTAAAACAGTTTACATGAGCATGTCATTCATTTACATCATTTCTACAGAAATATCTACTTGAGTTCATTGCCATTGTTTGTGCTTGGGCAAAGTCAACAACGCACCTTGGTTTCTCGTAGTCATTAAAGGTAATAGTGACATTGTGAGGGTTGTATTTGAGAATAGGTACATATATTCTATTGAACCAATCCTTGGGTACATAATAGAATTGGTTTCCGTCATTCGACTTCTTCCATACTTTGATTATGACTTTCTCACAAAAGCCGTATTGGTTTAGCATAAGGGCCTTCTTGCTAAGTATCAATTCTCAACTGGGTATGTCCAAAAGAGAACATAAGTTAAGGTAAAGAACATATCCTTGCACGTTAACATCGCCTTCTTGGATCTTTTTCTTTACCCAAAGATGTCGGTTATTCATAAACCTCTCAGGCACTTCTGTTCGATGTTCAGGTTGAGCTTCAACATATAACTCCCATGCCACGTAAGTGTTGGGTACAAGGTAGTCTCTAGTCCCCTTTGAAACTCGAACCACTTCAATTCCCCAATGGAGACTAAATCCAACCGCATAATTGAAAAAGACTCTTTGCGCAAAGTCACTCAGAAGTTAATCTAGAAAATTAAGAAGATCCGTCTAACAATAAAGCAGGGAGAGAGACAAAACTTAGTACACATGTAAACCAAAACTGAGTCTATGCTTCTTTTATTCATCAAGATCTAATCTTTATGATTTCATTACAATATTATGGGTGTCTTGGAGCTAATTCTCTAGATATTCTTTTAACTCTCATAACAAGGTATTCTCTCAGACCTCCCACCCGACAATGTGGTTTATAGTTATCTTCTAGCTTTTCTTTTCCTATGATAGCTGCAAGAGCTTCAAACTTCTTAGCAACTTCGGCAATCCTTAACATTTAGGAGCACATTGCCAAGTAGTAGAACATGTCTTATAGGTCTAACCATATTCTAAGTTGAAGTAGCCTGAGGTTGGCAAACCAATCTCTTGGACTCTCATCAATATAGATGAAGAATCTTGGTGACAGGTAAGGTAACTACGGTCAACACTCTTCCAACAAGTTGTGCTTCCTGGCATGCCAAAGACTTTAGTCCCGATTTCTAAGTAAAAGAGTTCCCGTTCATCCCTTGACAACCGTGTCGCCATATTGTTGAACACTATGGTCAAAACCTCATTCCCCTGGCTAAAGCATTCAAACCTCACTCTGGGAGCCATTTGTTACTACTAAACAAACATTCAAACAAAATTACAATGCCATTGTAAAACACTTCACCATAACTTAAACCAACACTTCCACTCAAGAAGACAAGTCAAACAAGTACCATCAACCAATGCTACTTATAGATGCATCATGAATACAATAACATTTCTTAAACAACATGCATGAATGCGTGCACTATGCATAACATCAGAGTTGTGGAATCATTTGCATAGGGGAGGAGTTCTTGATGCCTGACCAAGCATGGAGTTTAATGAGCCACACTCCATCCAGAGGTACCTAGCAACTAGTGCTATCTCTGAATGGGTGGTATGAATGAAAGCGTACTCAAGAAAAAATGTAACATTGTGGAGGGTGAATATATGTGTACACTGCGTTGCGGGAAGAGAGAGAGAGAGAGAGAGAGAGAGAGAGAGAGAGAGAGAGAGAGAGAGAGAGAGAGAATATAGTGGAGGGTGAAATAGAGTGCAGAGAGACATGAAAAAATGAGAATAGAGAATCTTAAAATGCCTCATCTAAATGAAACAGGCAACCATGTATTAATGCAATGACAAAATATGGGTGTACCATAAAATCAAAACGTTTATGACAAAACAACTAGCAGAGCACCGGACCCTGTGTAGGGATCGGTTGTTCCACCCATCCACATCCACTCTACTATGGACATAGAGAATTTGACTTCACCAGGAGCGAGCAAGAACACCTCCAACCTACCTAAGCCAAACATAAGTTGAGGCCGCTTTGTCTCCCTCCATAAACCCGAGCTTTGAAAGGATCCAAATACCAGTAGGTGGTAGGGTATCAACACCAACCATACCAGTTTAGGCTCCATGCCTCTTCGATGCCCAGCATCGGGTGTTTAGGCAAATCCAATGCAAAATCCCTGATGCATTAGTTGTGTAGGTCATTCAACCCCCAACGCACTAATCGTGTAGATGATCCTAAGAAAAAGAAGAAGACGTAGGCAACACCCCCAATATCCAACAGAGCCCCAGGTCAACGACCCTTTAGTCTAAGGCTAAGTGATGTAAGTGATCCTAGTTTTGTAGCGACCCTGCCATGAGAAACATAACACGTGAGTCCAATCACAATAGCACTTTCCATATACACAAACAATCTTTTCCAAGCAGTTAGACTGTACAAGGCCTCTACCCTTACACATCTACCATAAACCATCTAGATCACTTCATGATCCATTCTCAAAATCTAAAAACAATAATCCAATCACATCACACGGGCGAGAACTCCACCCAACTTGGGTGAGGCACGACCAATCCTGCATAACCACTTTAGAACATAACATGGCTATAAAAAGTTTGGAAGCATAACCAAATCCAAAAAAAAAAACCATAAGCACACCGGCTTCCACCATAAAATCACAACTATAATCCATGAGGGAATCGCAGCACTTAACCATAAATCATAATCACACTAAACCAACTCCCACACTTGGAGTTTGAAATATCCTCTATAATCTATTGGAGTACACATACATATGACTCTTAAAACATGATTCTTTCATGCATAAAAAGAGTCCTATCAGCAACTAATCATGATATAAAAATCCAGTTTTGATAACATCCAACCATGCAAAGTTGATGCATCACATCTGCACTTCACCTCCCTAGCACATAGCACTAGTTTTGACCTAGAAAGGTGGAAAGCAATCATAACCATGCATATGAGGCATCCACATCAATCCATCAGTTCCCATACATTATATAATAACATTCCATCACCATAAACATGATGGAAAACAGCTCCGACCTTTAGGTCAACCATAACTCCACACATATGCAAAAAATAAATTTTTGACATTTTTGAGAGTGTGCATAACATACAAACAAAAGTATTTGACCTCAAACCAATGCATCAAGCTCAGCTTCATAATATAGACTATCACTCTATTACATCACTTCACTCATATAGTACTCACATAACAAATGGTAAACCCAAAAGAAATCCACTTTAATCATATATGCCTATGCACACTACAAGAGTTTCTTCATATTAGCGACGCTAACAGTGCGATGGTCAAATACGTAAATCCATGGCATCGCTATGGTCGTTGCTATGAGCATTTCTATACTACTTGTTAAATAGCGATATTCATAGAGACGACCATAGCGACGTCAACAAGGGCAAAAAAATAAACCAAGAGCGCCAAAAACTCAGATCTCTCATATCTGAATTTTGACGCTCTAGCGAAGCAGGTATACACCCGCCTTTCTCTCTCTCCCCCCCCTTCCCCCCTCCCACACACACACACGAGGAGAGGAAGGAGAGCCAGGTATGCTCCTTTCTTCTCCTCTCTCTCATGTTCCTTCCCCTCTTTCCCTCTCTCCCTCTCTCTCTCTCACACACACACATTGTGTCTTAGAGAGAGAGAGAGAGAATGTACACACATGCATAAATAAACAACACATACACACACACACATACACATTGAATGTACACACATGCATAAACAAAGAATGCATACTCACACACATTGAGAGAGAGAGAGAGAGAGAGAGAGAGAGAGAGAGAACAAAGAGAAATAGAAAGAGGGAGAGAGAGAGAGAGACAGATAGAGAGAGAGAGAGAGAGAGAGAAATAGAAAAAGTAGAGAAAATACGAAATAAAATGTAAGATTAAGATTTAGAGTTAGGTTAAATTTAAGATAAGGTTAATTTACATTTAGGTTTAGTTAGATTTAAGATTAGGTTAGACTTAAAATTATGTTAGATTTAAGATTAGATTAGATTTAGGTTTATGTTAGATTTAAAATTAGGTTAAGATTTAAGTTAGATTACATTTAAATTTGATTTAGGTTAGATTAAATTAAGGTTGATTAGATTTAAGTTTATGTTAGATTTAAAATTAGATTGAATTTAGGTTTATGTTATATTTAAGATTAGGGTAAGATTTAAGATTAGGTTAGACTTAAGATAAGATTAGATTTAAGTCTATGTTAGATTCAAGATTAGATCTACGTTAGATTTAAGATTAGGTTAGATCTAGGTTAAATTTAAGGTTAGATATAGTTTACGTTCAGGATTACGGTTTAAATTTAGAGTTAAGCCAATGATGATCTCTCTCTTCCTCTCCACAGATGCAGCCACTTGGTGTAATCATATACATGCTACATCTACTTATTTATTAGAGATTTTAGGGCATGTCCCTCAAACAAGTGTAAAGGAGCTGTTGTGAAGAGATGTTAAGCTGCTGTGAATTGCTACAGCTAAAGAAGAGGCAAAGGGGTTTTTTCCACTACATGCATTGTCATGTAGACGTGGGTGTGTAGATTTCTCGTACCCACAAATATAGGCATTGACCAATAAAGACAAGATTATAACCCGATGATTCTGATCTCCATGCACCTCTAGACCGAGGTATGCGGGGATTCGACATGACTAGAGAATGTGAGGTAGTTTACAGTGTGATCTGAGAGAGAGAGAGAGAGAGAGAGAGAGAGAGAGAGAGAGAGAGAGAGAGAGAGAGAAGAGACAAAGGATATGAATAAAAGATTAAATTTATGTCTAGGTTATAAGGTTTTTACATTCATTATGAGTAATGACGACGATGTGGGGCCGTCCAACCAAAACACCTATCTCTTAACAAGGATCTTATGTCCTTGTAATCAATACAAACATGTTGTGCGATGGACAAGACACATTTCTCTGCAGCACAATTGTGACTTTGGCAAGTTTGACCCATCTATTATAGACCGAGTTGTTGCCAATTACAACTTGTAAGACTCTGACGCTGGCCAATAGGCAGCAATCTTGCAACCCAATAGGTTCGTAGGTGCTTTGGTCAAAAAGCATACGTGAGGCCACAAGATGCAGCCTCTGGGAGCTTGGAGGGTGATCATGTAGACCATTGTCCCAACAAGGCTATGTTTGAGCCCGAGATCGATGAAATGATCGAGAGGATCATGGATTCAGAAAGGCTTATCTATGATGACATGAAAAGTGAAGCCGATACACCATTGTATGGTGGAGCACGTGTGTCTAGATTGAAGGCGCTCTTGGTTCTTCTTAACATGCAGCCAAAGTTTGGATGGAGTAACACTAGCATCACAACATTTTTCAGGTGATCTATTACAATGTGTTTACTTCATTAAAAAACTATAGATGTATAATGATCCGATAGATTACTTACACAAGTGTACTGTATTTTTCTTGCTATGTAGATTGCTCAAAGAGCACATACTGAGAGTAGAGAGGAGGCAAGGAAGATCTTGTGAAACTTGGGGATGGATTACAATTTGATTCATGTTTTTCCTAACGATTGCATTCTCTTCAGAGGGGAATACATGTTGGGGTATAGGCGTCTGTGCCTTGCCCGGCCGCCCAGAGTCTGGGCGCCCACTGACTTGTATACCTTATACATAGCATAAGTGTATAGGGGGCTGCTCACTCTTGGAGTCTCCCCACCCACATCGTGTCTGTCTCCTTCTCTCTCTCTCTCACTCTCCGTCTGTGGTGCTCCCCGATCCCCTTCAATTGGTATCAGAGCTTTGGCTTCACGACAGATGGAGTGCTACAGAGAAGTGAGCTTTCAGCTATGGTGACCGCGGAGAGCACGACGGCTTTGAGAGCTTCGAGGCGATAGCTCGCTCGCTCTCGACGGTGGAGTTCGATCGCGGAGTTTCATAGAGAGCGATTTTAGCTTGAGGAGCATTGTCTTTGGAGCTTAGGAGCTTGGTGTGGTCAAGCTTGGTCGAGGAGGCGGTTGCGGCTTCCTTGGTGAGAGGAGCTTTTGAGCTCAGTGGAGCTCGTTAGAGAAGTGCTCGGCGGAGGAGAGCTTGACATTCGAGTGCTTGGATGCTGTTGTGGCAGAGCTCTTGTGTTGGAGCTTGCATTGAGAGGACATTGCATCACGCAGAGTGGAGCAGGAGCAGGTTCAAGACTGTGTGCAGCTCGTTTTTGCCATTTTCGGGCTCTAAAACGCAGTTTTTTGCGTAGCTCCGTCATACAGAGTCAGATCTACATGATCCAGGAGTCTAGGTCAGGGTTTTGGCACGCTCCGGACGCGATGGTGATGTCTATTTGCTGAAATTATGCTTTGAATTACAGCAGGTACAGCAGCAAGTTTATTTGTGCACTCTCGGGTCCCAAAAACACTGTTTTTGGCATAGCTTTCACACCCGGACTCAGATACATATGATCCAGGAGTCTACCTTGGGGTTTTGGCACGCTCCAGACGCGCTCGTCATATCAGAATTTTAAAATTCTGAACGCTGAATTTTCTGCAGCAGCAGTTGTTTATTGTGTGTCGAGGATTCCACACATGGTTTGCTCTCAGATGTGAGAGTGATATTTGCTGCAAGTTTCCTCACAGGTGGGAGGATACGATGTATGCCTTATGTGGTTTGATGCTCAGGGAGACTAATGTGATTGCATTTTGAGCTCGGCAATGTATGCCTCGAGCATGTTTTTTGGCAGTCACAGGTAGAGCAGATATTTGTGTACTAGATTTGCAGGTGTTTGCAATGATGTATGCAAAATGTGGAGATTGGTGCATGCATTTGAAGTGTGATTTGACGCGCTTTGGTTGCTCATGGTTTTGAGCGTGCAGTCAGTTTGGTTACAGGTTTTGTGGCCGTTTTACTGACGAAACTCTGGCGAAATTTTCCCAGGAGTTTTATGCGCATCATTTATGCGATCTAGGTAGAGATTGTGGGTTGCACTCAGCATTTGCGTGCGGTGTTCTCTGCAGGTGGGAGATTTGTGCGTGTGTATGCATCGATACTGCACAGTGTGGGCTTGGTGATTAGCTCATAGATTGCAGTGTGATACTAGAGCAGGCGAGGCTTGTATTGACATTGCGGGAGCTCTATTTTGGAGTGTGTCTCACAGGTTTTACATTGTGTTTCTGGCCATATTGGTAGACAGTTTCCAGGTGTTGTTGGTGAGGTGGTTTTGCTTTCTAGTTTGCTACATTGTGCTCATGGCAGAGACAGGTGATCGATCAGATTGTGACCTCTCACAGATGCGCGTGTTTGATGGGTCAGACTTTGCGGCATGGAGAGAGTGTATGCTTGATGCATTGACACAGCGAGGGTTGCATCGACCATTGAGTGGTGATGCAGGTAGACCTTCAAACATGTCTGACGATCAGTGGCAGGAGCTAGAGGAGATGGCACTATCTACGCTCTCTTTGCACCTTGCGGAATCTGTATATGCTCTTGTTATGTATGAGACTACTTCGAGAGCACTTTGGCGCAGATTACATGATATGTATGATAGATCTGAGTCATCACGGACTCGTGTGAGACATGTACATTCACGAGCACGCCGACAGGTAACATGTTGGTATTGTGGTCATTCTGGACACGTTAGACGGCGCTGTTTTCGTCGTATGCGACATCGTAGGAGACATGGCAGTCTCAGAGATGTATGTAGTGATGCCATGGACTCAGTTGCTTTGACAGTTGAGGCACATGTAGTGTCGGAGTATACCAGTGACGGGGATGTCACTTTTATCTCGACCTATGCACGAGATGCTATACATGTGGATAGTGCACTCCCTTCGCAGTGGTTACTAGACGCAGATGCTATGTTTCATGTCACGTCGCATCGTGCATGGTTTTGTAGCTATTCTAGCGGGATGCTTGGCAGTGTACGTTTGACCGATGGATCGGTGCATGCGATAGCAGGTGCAGGAGATGTGAGACTGTCATTACCGAGTGGTGCATCTTACTTGTTACGACATGTGCGCTATGTACCAGATTTGACAGTGAGTTTGATCTCGATTGGTCAGCTTAGAGATTGTGGATGTCAGATTTTGCTACGAGAGCGAGATTTTGTGATGCATTTGGGTTCGCTAGTGATTGCGAGAGGTGCCAGGAGTGGTACAGGTTACCCATTGCATGTGGATCACGCGAGAGACGGTGTTGTCTCTGTGATCATGCAGCCAGGTAGACAGCGAGAGAGCAGGCGAGTCTCTTTTGCTTGTGGGTTGCAGGATACTTTGCATGGAGTGCAGAGTAGTGAGCTCGTTGTGCACACAGTTGGGGCACAACTTGAGCAGTCACACAGAGAGGTGACAGAGTCAGACATGCATGCTTTGCTAGTGACTGAGCAAAGCAGAGAGTCAGTTGTGCGAGATACTTCTATGCAGGATAGACAGGTAGAGCGGTCTTGCTCTAGTGAGTCACGACAGGAGGACGTTGTGCAAGAGTCTATGCATACGGAGTTAGAGCAAGAGAGCTCTAGTGAGTCACAGCAGATTGAGTGGTCATGTTTGCAGTGGATGATTGCAGAGGAGGCTGAGATGTCAGCGATTATGCAGTCATTCCTTTCTATGCTCGACAGTGAGCATGGGGATATAGTTGTGCAGGATATGTCTTCCAGCAGACACCTAGAGCAGCTGGTTTGCTCTGAGGTTGCACGACAGGTTGATGCGTCTTTTGCGGATAGTCTGGAGATGCATGTGGCTGACACGCCTTGTCAGTCAGAGATGCCTATTGCCAGGGATATATATGTTGATGCATGCTCCGTAGAGCTAGCAGGGCCCGCTAGCATTGCATCGGCATTCGGTGGTCTCATGTATGAGATGTTGATCTTGAGACCGGATATCGTAGCTGCAGTGGGAGCATTTGCAGTTGGGGTTTTCAGTCGTTTGTTGACTGATGATGGCATAGTGCACGAGGGAGATATGCAGGTATTGTGTACATACTTGCAGTACGTGTGCGGTACGTCTGGTGGTGTATGGACTTACACGGGAGCAGGACAGCCGGATGCACACGATCACAGCCAGCTAGTGGGCATCGGTTGAGAGCGATTTTCTCTCGCCTTTTGTAGTCTTTAGACTATGTTCTCTTGCTTAAAGGCACAGTCGCCTTTAAGTGGGAGGTTGTTGGGGTATAGGCGTCTGTGCCTTGCCCGGCCGCCCAGAGTCTGGGCGCCCACTGACTTGTATACCTTATACATAGCATAAGTGTATAGGGGGCTGCTCACTCTTGGAGTCTCCCCACCCACATCGTGTCTGTCTCCTTCTCTCTCTCTCTCACTCTCCGTCTGTGGTGCTCCCCGATCCCCTTCAATACATAGACATGGAGAAGTGTCTGAAATGTGATTCCGAGAGATATCGAGTAGATCTCCACGGACAAAAAATTCCACAAAAGGTTTTGTGACACTTTCCTCTGCTACCTCGCATCAAGCATTCTTCGAATGTAAGTCCATGGCTGCCCTAGCATCATGGCATGAGGAGAAAAGATCTTTGGATGGTATGTTGTGGATTCCTACAGATTGTGCAACCTGAAAACAAATAGATGACGCATGGCCATATTCTGCCAGGGAAGCTCAAAATTTGCACATCGTCCTGGCCATGGATGGTGTAAATCCATTTGGTCAGAGGTCAAAATCTTATAGTGTATGGCTAGTTGTTGTGGGACGTGTGTCTAACCTCACTTTCCTATCTTATTGCAGTTTTAGCGAGAACCACAATTAAATTGTCAATCCATGGGACGAAGCTGACTCCACTAGTGCATAGAGGCTACAAGAGGTTGTCAATCTCTCGGAAAACAACTAACAACTTGCATCTAACTCAAGCTACATTCAAGTGACTGAAATCACCAAAAGCCAATTGCTCATCGACAAACAAATGACATCCGTTACAGCATCAAATGACATCCAAACGTAACGAAACTTCTAGGACAAGTTTATAAGACCTCAGCACACATGCTTATGGCCTTAAACCCCACTTCAGGTCAAGTGCCAAAATCACGATTATTAAAATTAGTGGATTTTTGACCTAGTCGTTTTCGACCCAGAATTTACCTAAATGCTTAGCAATGATGTCCCAATACCCCACCTATGCTTAGTTTTTTATTTTGAAGTGTAAATTTCTAGTTATGATGAAATTAAGCCACGGGTCGGTGACACCAAAAGCTACAAAATACTGCGATGTGTTTATATCAATGCGTAGAGCTCTTACCTATGGTTGCAATGCAACAAACACAACTGCAATGTGACAATCGGGGAGGGAGTAGGAAGCGTGAGAAGGAGAGAAGTGAGCGCCATTAGCTCACGCTGTGTATTTCATTATCCAAAACTTACAATAACTTACAAAAATTGGCTTTGGTGGTCAAAACTAATCATCTGAGATCTCTAACTAAAGATAGGCAATCACAGGTTGATACAATCTGGAAGCTTGTAGCCCCGGCTCATCAATCACAAGGTTTATCCAAAAAATAAGAGTTACAATATTCTCGATTTATCATAATAAGTGTTTTACAATGAGAGCTCCAAAAAATGGTATTCGTGGTATCCGTGTTAGCTTGCTGCTAACATTCCCCCCCTCCTCGCCTGTGTCATCCCTTGACACAGATTTATGGGCTGAAGTAGTCTTCGGATTGACGGGCTGGCGAGGTGTTCTTTAAGCGCATTCAGTGCTTTTTGGTATCTGATTTTCCTCTCTTTATCTGGCACTTGTAAGAACTGCATGGTGACTTTGTTTTTCAGCTCCACTGTTGAGTAGCCTACAAAGCGTGATGTTAGGTTGTTGATCACTGGCCCAGATATTTTCGTTCGCCAAGTGAAGAACCCTATGTAGAACGCTTCCTCAAATGCCAGCATATTGTGAGAAGGTAAAAACATTCATCTGGCGTAGAAGCCATAGAGGACTTCTTCGGAAGGTTTCCCACTGAGATCATAGCACAACCCTTGTTACCCTTGAGGAATGACATCCACGGCGTGCCTGCTTGCTCTGACTCATGGAATACTTTGATGCAGGTGAGCATCATTTGGCAGATTTTGTATAACATTGCACATGATAAACCTGGTAGACTCCTGAAGAAGGACATGGCGCCCGTTAGAGTTTTCACCATGTACTCTTCCGTCGGCGGTCCATTTGTTGGAGCAAGCAATCTAGGTAATTCAGCCAAGTTGGCTGCTTCTTTACTAGTGCCTCATGTGCTTGCCAAGTCCTTACTCTTGGTACATGACAAAAAGTAGGATCCTTCTGCAGGGCTGCAGGTGCTCTTGTGAACAGAATCAAGTACCTTGGATTCTTGTTCAACCAGCTCAGTCTCCACTTCGGGTGGTCTTGATCTGCGCCCTTAACTTGCATGCCGGTGTAAAGCCTTTTTTTAACTTGTAGCAACTCCACTTAATCAGAGGGTAGGGCAGGGATTGTTCATGCCATTGCACATTGATTTGATTGGGAGTGAGTTGTGTAATGTTGACGGAGTGAAGAACTCTCACCTCCCAATCCATTACTACCTTCCACTGCTCATCTACCTCTTGTGTAATTTTTTCCTTTAGTGCATCTTCCTCAGCCTTTGAGAGCTGGAGCATTGGCACTGTGTCTGTTTTGGTAATGTGTACTTGAAATTCCTCATCACCACTTGGCTCTTCAACTGGCTGTGTCTCCATCTCAACAAACGAAACTGAGGGGATCTCTATCTGTGGCTGCTCAAGATTGCCTGCCTCCTCTTGGGTTTCGGGCCGTCCCTCTCTCAATAGCTGGTTGACTCTTTTAAGTTCTGCTATTTCTTTCAGCAGCTCTTCTTCTCTTTGGACCCGCATCAAAGCCAGGTCTCTACGTTGAGACTGCTCCAATTTAAGCTCCAGCTTGAGGTCTTTGTTCTTCTTCTCTAATGCCTTGTAGACCTTGTCTGTGCCTTTGATCGAGGCCACTGCGGGATTTTCTTTGATTTGCCGCAGGAAAATTGCCTTATCAATATTTATTCTTTGTTCTGAGTACTGTAGGGAGGCATTGGCTATATCTAACTGAACCTGAATCTTCTGAACTGACAGGGTTGTCGTTAGAAGTTTATTTGTGACTTCTGTCAGCTATTCATCCTTTGCTTTGCATGCATCTGACGATTTTGTAAGAAGATCACCAAGCTCTTTTTGTTGTTTATCCCTTGCGAGCTGATGTTATTCAGCTTCCACTCTCAACTCTTGCACTTTCTTTTATAGATTGGTGATGAAGTTTAGTTGGTCGTCTAACTCCCCTTGGAGTGCATCAATCACCATTTCTAATTCCTTGGCCCTTGTGCTATGGCTAAGTGCTAATGAGCGAAGTCGTTCAGTCATGTCTTGCATTTGTTTAGCATACTCATTAACTTGCAAGATCACTTCGTCATTTGATTGCCAATCTTCGTTTTGTGACAGCTGACTTGATGTTTCTGTAGATTCTTGTGTATCCTTTGGTGGCGTCATGGTTGCTGGTTGTCGTTGCCCGTGTGGCTGTGGTTGATCTTCTTTCCTTTTGTCATCCTAAGGCTTCGTGGATGCCTCGGCCCTCTCTTGCTGTGTTGAGGTAGAGGGTGTTTCCTCGATCTCCTGTTCTCTTGGTTGTTCTAACTTTGTGTTGTCCTCTTGTTCAGTTGTTGTCCTTTCGGGCTATGGCTCTTGCTCTTTGTGTTGCTCTTGTGTAGATTCAATTGCTTGTTGTTCCTATTCAACTACTTCTCTTTGTTCAGGCTCTACCTCTTTTGAGTGTTCATCTTCTGTGGCTTTGCTTGTTGGTGAAGGTGGTGGACTCGGCATGGGGTGATCATTCTGTTTAGAAACGGGTGAAGAAGGGCGGGGAGACACCTCACCCGGATCGTGTTGTGCTGCTTCGTGTTCAATTGTTTCCTCTACTTGCTTTTGCTGTCCTGCTGCCTCTTTCACTTTTCTAGCTACTTCTTGGGCTTCCTTCATCTTCAAGTCTTCTGCTTCTTGATACATCTATTCCAGGAATTCCGTGGGTATGATGCTTGGTTCTTGGTCCTTTCGGCTCAATGGGTGCCCTTCTTGGGCTTCCTTCATCTTCAAGGCTTCTGCTTCTTGATACATCTATTCCAGGAATTCCGTGGGTATGATGCTTGGTTCTTGGTCCTTTCGGCTCAATGGGTGCCCACTTTGCTGGGTCCTTGCCTTGTGCTTGGCAGCTGTGTTCATAAGATTTCTTTTCTCTTTTAAAGCGGGCTTGTTTTTTTGCAGGTTCCTCATGGTGTGCTGCCATGGATTTTCTCTTTATTTCCTCCCATCGTGCTCTCTTTTCCTTGTTATTCGATCTTTCACTACTGTGTCTTTCTGGCAATCTTTTAGCAGACTCTTCATCCGACTTATATGTTCTCTTGGCAGATCTTGTAGCTCGAGGATAAGGTTGTGTGGACACTATCCAAGTGTTCTGATATGGGGCAGGTGGCAAGTTGTCGGCCATGCCAATGGCATGGTAAGCAATCCTGGTCAAAACCTCTGGTGCTCCAAGGTATGTGATTTTCCCTTCTTTCTGGTCAAAACCTCTGGTGCTCCAAGGTATGTGATTTTCCCTTCTTTCTTTGTCCCCTTCAATGTGGACGAAACATATTGTGCATGGTCAATTGGTTGCTTGGTGGTTGATTTGAGGACTTGCGTAAAGGTTGTGGCAACCGCATGATTTGGTGTTGTATACCTTGGCGGTCTTTTGGTAAGGAAGTGGAAATGCTGATGGTACAACCTTGCGGGATCTTCCACCTGTTTGTGAATGAGGTCGGCAAATGTGGCCGCGACGTTTTCCTTGGTGAAAGTTCCGGCCTTCTTTCTATCTCTTGCCCTCATTGTCATCCTTCTATTGGCAGTCAGAGTGCCTTTGCCACTATCTCCTTGGTAATCACTACTTCAACATTATTCCCTTTTGGGTCAGATATCTGAGCGGTTTCATCTTCTTCGATCGTGGACAAAAGCTCATAAGCCTTTTGGAAGTCCAATCCACACGGCTCTTGTTCATAGAAATCTCCAAGTCCTAGACTTTGGTTGGCTTCTTTGGTTTGGGGCTTTGCGGCAACATCATATACTTCTTTGGGTAGAACTTGCAGTTCTACCTGATGCCCTTCCTCGCTCTTGAATCTACCGCTGGTGAACACTGTGGTGTTGTGCTCTTCAAGCTGTTCCTTTGAGAGATAGGTCGCTTTTACATTCTTGACTGAATCAGGGTCTAGTTGATATGTTGGTAGCTCTTGCAACTTTTCTTTTTGGTTGAGCTTCTTCTTGGCCTTCTCTGCTGCTTGCATGGCTCCTGTTGAGTTAATAGAGTGTCAAAGTTAGTAAATTTGTCATACTTTCTCTGAAATGTCCTTCAGTATGAAATGGTGACAATTTGAGTCCAATTTGCTTCAATTCAATTTTTGAACTATTGGAATTAGGGTTGCAGAGAAACACACACAGCTTGGAGAAGACGAAGGAAGCTCAAGGAACACAGTAGAGAGTGTATTACTTAGTGTGCAATGGAAAGATAGATAGCCCTAGAGTGATGGGCGTATATACAATGCATGGGGGGAAAAACCTCCTAAAGAAAAACTGCCCCGGCGGTCCTAGTGTGTTCACACACATCACTACCACATGTATATGGTAACAAATCCCCCCTGGAGTGATGCGGTGAACAAGAGCTGGCACATGAGTAAAGGAAAGTTCCATGCCCTAAGGACATGATCATTCCACAAAGGGGAGTAAGCCCAAAGCTTTGCGGAAAGCTTCAAGCTTCTCACGAGACAATGCCTTTGTGAAAAGATCTGCAAGGTTGTCCTGTGTTGGCACATAAGCCAAGATGATCTCTCCTACTGAGAGCCTCTTCCTGACATAGTGGTAATGCACCTCAATGTGCTTTGTGCGAGCATGAAAAACTGGGTTCCTCACAACTGCCAATGTGCTCTGACTGTCAGTGTAGATAGTGTTGGCAATGTCCTGTCCAACACCTAAATCAGCCATAAGGCGTCTGAGCCATACACACTCAACCGTAGCTGTGAAGAATGCCCTGTACTCAGCCTCACAACTCGAAGTGGCCACAATAGGGTGCTTCTTGCTCAACCATGATATACATGAACTGCCAAGCATGAAACAAAAACCACTTGTGGACACTCGCGTGTCAAAACAACTAGCCCAATCTGAGTCCGAAAAAGCATGTAAGTCTAGCAGCAATGATCCCCTCTTGGGATAAAACAAGCAAAGATGTAAAGTGCCACTAAGGTAGCGGAAAATCCTCTTGACAACCTGCCAATGCTTAGACCTTGGGCTATGCATAAATCTGCTGACCTGTGAGACTGCAAGCTGAATATCCGACCTCGTCTTGCATACATAAATGAGGCACCCAACAGCAGTTTGATAAAGAGTGACATCAGCAGGATTGCCAGCATCATGTAGACTCAACTTCAAACCTGTTTCCATGGGAGTGGCAATAGGTTTGCAATCCTCAAGTCCAAATTTACATAGCAATGTCTCTATGTAACTTTTCTGACACAAGGCAATACCACCATCCCACTGCTTAAACTGTATACCCAAGTAATGATGCAGCAGCCCCAAATCTTTCATCTTGAAAGTAGCATTCAAATCAGCCTTAAATTCAGCAATATGTCTCTCATTTGGTCCAGCGATGAGCAAATCATCAACATAAAGAACCACAATGAGAAGTACATTACCCTCACGCTTTACATACAATGTGCTTTTTGTTGGACTGTTATGAAAGCCTCGTTTGACCAAATGAGTGTCAGCTTTCTCATACCAAGCACGAGGAGATTGCTTCAACCCATACAAAGCCTTCTTACATTTGCACACTTTGTCCTCTTATCCTTTTATGACAAAACCGCGAGGCTGTGTTACATAAACTTCCTCAAATATGTCACCATTCAAGAAAGCAGAAACAATGTCTGAT
This sequence comes from Adiantum capillus-veneris, assembly GCF_014529385.1. Classification (NCBI taxonomy): domain Eukaryota; kingdom Viridiplantae; phylum Streptophyta; class Polypodiopsida; order Polypodiales; family Pteridaceae; genus Adiantum; species Adiantum capillus-veneris. Next base: position 135,919,121 of record NC_140956.1, on the reverse strand, counting down.
TGATGTACATCCCAACCAAAATGAGCTGCCAATGCACATAGAAACGCACAGTAGTCATACGACAAGTGGGAGAAAAAGTCTCTTCATAATCTATGCCTTTTTGTTGTGCATATCCCTTTGCAACAAGTCGAGCCTTATGACGATCGATCTCACCATCCGGCTTGCGTTTCAACTTGTAAGCCCACTTCGTACCAATGGCCTTTTTGCCAGGACGCAAATCACAAAAAGTCCATGTGTCATTTTCTATAAGTGCATCATATTCTGATTGCATGGCAACCATCCAATTTTCTGAATTATGTGCTTCATTAAAAGACAGAGGCTCCTCAACATCATGTAAACTAGACACAACCAAAGCATAACAATCTGATGCATAAGATGTATGGTGAGAGCCTGAACGAGTACGACTAGACAAAGGTGCATCCAATTTACTGTCACGCAAAGTGTGCACCAGCCATTTTGGCATACCTCTAGCCTGCTCATTTTCATCCCTTATCTCATCAAGTACATCATGTACATCTGCATCAGTAATAGGCTGATCTAAAACATTTTCAGAAACCCCCATAGGCTGTACATTTGCCTCATTGGAACTTACATTCGTATTTCCACCACTGAAAAGAGGTAACAAAGTGTCATAAATGTCCTGTGAGCTTACATTATCGTCTCTAGTACATGACAGCAAGGGCTGAACAGAATCTTCCCCAAACACTACATCCCGCGAAACCAGAATACGTTTTGTTTGCGGATGATACAACCTTTCACCTTTGCTTTCAGCACTATAACCAACAAAAATACATTTGACAGCCTTATCATCCAATTTTTTGCGTTGCACTTGTGGCACCAAATCATATGCCAAAAAGCCGAAAACATGCATGTGCTCAATAGAAGGCTTTCTATCATGCCATGCTTCATATGGAGTAATAGACTGCAAAGCTTCTGTAGGACACTTGTTAAGTACATAAGTGGCACACATGATGGTCTCAAGCCAAAAAGAATGCGGCAAAGCTTGACTTTTGACCATACATCGTGCCATTTCTGTCAGTGACCTATTTTTTCTCTCAGCAACACCATTTTGCTGGGGTGTATAAGGCATTATACATTGGTGTTTTATCCCACGACTAGCCAGAAATGCATTAAATTCATGAGACATATACTCCCCCCTCGATCGGAACGGAGGGTGCCCATAGTACATTTTGAGACATTTTCAGCCATAGCCAGAAATTGTTTGAAGCACATAAAAACTTCGGAGTTTTCTTTAAGCGGAAATACCCACGCATGCCTGGAGGAATCATCAATGAAAGTCATGAAGTACAGGTAATTGCCCAAGGACGGAGTTTGCATGGGCCCACAAACATCACTATGCACAAGCTGCAACCTGCATGTGGCCCTAACTGAACCATCCTTTGGAAACTTAGAACGCTGCATTTTACCCAGAATACAGCCTTCACAAACATGTTTGACAGGTGCTTCAAGAGGCGGCAAAGAAGCAACCATATCAGATTTTTGCAAACGCAGCAAACTAGAAAAATTCAGATGACCAAAACATGCATGCCAAAGTTTTGAATCTGAAATAGCCCTTGAATCTAAAATAGCCCTTGAATCTGCAAAAGCATTTGCAAAATTTTGTCCACACTTGTCATACAAAGTGAGCTTATACAACCCACGGCACAAAAGGCCAGATGCAACAATTTCATAATCAAAACTGAGATCATGAACTGTACATCTGTCATCCACAAATTTGACTACAAGTCCAAGTCTAGCAAGTGCGGATACAGATAAGAGATTCTTCTTGATCCCAGGTACATAAAGTGCATCACAAGTGTGAAGGAACTGCCATTAGCAGCAGTGAGCACAATCTTTCCAACTCCCTGAACTGGATAAGAGGCGTTGTTGGCACAAGTGACTGAATTCCCATGAGGGACAGACTCGAAAGAGGTAAATAATTCACGATGTGAGGTAGTGTGCTTTGTAGCACCACTGTCGAAATACCACACATGTGAATCTGTAGCAACTGACAAGCATGCATCATGGACAGCAGGATTGTAAGTGCACTCTGCGCTAAAAGCCTATTCTGCATCAACATCAGCAACACAGTCTCCTTTCATAGAAGACTCAACAATGGATGCATTTGTAGTGGAACCAGCATTTGCAGTGGAACCCCCCTCTTTCTTCTTGGCCTCTTTGGCCTTCAACTTAGGACACGATTTGATCAAGTGATCATTGGCTTTACAATAATGGCAACGCATTTTCTTTTTGCCCTTCTCACCAAAATTTCCAAACGAATTGCTGCCAGCAGAAGCATTAGGAAAATAATTTTTGCCACTCGCAGCAGAACCATAAGAAGTGGTTGCATTGTTGTTACCACCCTTTCTTTGAGAAGCAATAAAAGCCTGTTCAACTGCACGTTGTCTAGTCCTGTTTTTTCTGGAAACTGACTCTTGCAACAGCAATGTGCATAATGCATCAAACTTGACAACTTCTCGATTTCCTTGGGTCATAAGTCTCCAAGTATTAGCAAAAGTCTGGTAAGAATTTGGTAAGGCATCAAGAACAGTCTGCACAAGGGAACTGTCTGAAATAACTTCACCTGCAGAAATGAGTTGCTCATTGATATCCTTGACACTAGCAAGGAAAGTGTCCATATCGTCTTCCTCATGCATAATCTTCGACTCTAGCTCTTTACGCAGCAAAGCAATTTTAGCCTCATTGCGGCTTGCATAAAGACCTGCTAGAATATCCCAAGCCTATTTTGCATATTTTGCTGAACGGATGTGAGGAACAATGGTGCGCTTCACAGACAACGCAATCAATGCATGAGCCTGCACATCCTTAACATCCCAACGAGCTTGTTCTGTCGTAGGCAAAACAACTCTAACAGCTGCAATCCTTGCAGCAAGACCTGCAACATCCTCAACATCGCCTACATCCTCAGAACCAGGACGTACATCAATGCCCTGCACAATGTTCCAGACACCCTTTGACACAAGAACATGTTGCATCATATAAGCCCACATAGGTTAGTTGTCCCCATCCAACCTGTCCTCAGCAGCAAACATCTTGAACACATCTATGTTGTTGTTGTCAGCCATGGTAAATGTTGCACCTGATGTGAAAACATCCCGAAAATAGGAGAAACGGAGCGGGAACAACCTGTGCTATATAACACAAACCGTAGAAGACTATAAGGCACCTGTTATGCAAAAAACGGCACTGACAGAAATTATGCACAAAATGACGAAATAGCCTGTGCAGTACTGCTTGTAGTGGAAACGGAGGCCGAAATGAGCCCAAATCAAAATTATGACCGGATGGATCAGATGCGAACGCTTGCCAAAGCTCACTGAAATCGGAGAAAGTGAGCAGGCGTGTGCTGGAGCAGCTCTGGCGACTAAGCCCGAGAGGACGCAACCTGCTCCGATACCAATTGTTGGACTTAGGGTTGCAGAGAAACACACACAGCTTGGAGAAGACAAAGGAAGCTCAAGGCACACAATAGAGAGTCTATTACTTAGTGTGCAATGGAAAGATAGATAGCCTAGAGTGATGGGCATATATACAATGCACAGGGGAAAAAACCTCCTAAAGAGGGAAAAAATGCCCCGGTGGTCCTAGTGTGTTCATCACTACCACATCTATATGGTAACATGAACATGCTTAGATGCATAAAAACATGTAAGAAACAAAATTATAAAGTCCAAACAAAAAATTACAACAAAAGTAAATAATCGCAATTATTTAAAGCTGAGTAATTTCTTCAACTTTTTTGCAAACTTGGCATTACAGGCTTGAAGTATATACCAAATCGATACTCTGAATGAGATATGGGCTCATTTGGATGCATAGGGTGAAAATAGTGTCAGATTTAGGCTTTAGGTCTCTAAAACAATAGATGTAAAGAGATTCTGAGATTCTGAGCTCCAAATTTGTTCCAACTTGGCTAGTGGCCTTAGGGCATATGTACTTTGGATGTATGATGGCAAAATAGCAAATTTCTCACATTTTGGCCAAAAAGTAAATAATCGCGATTATTAACTTTTCTACCAAAATAAACTTTTTGGATACAACTTGGTTCTAGACATTGTATAGACCCTGTGTTTGTTATATGAGGTGGTTTGGATCAAGAAATGTGGCTCATAACTCAGAATTCGGCTTGCAAATACTTCTTTGCGTTTTTTGGCAATTTTCCAAGTTATATGTGATCATTTTGGCTCATACTTGAATTTTGGCTTGTGTTAGGTGTGTACAAGTGATAGGTGATGTGATGATGCAACTTTCAAGCAAAAATAGTGCAAAAGTAAATAATCGTGATTATTTACAACATTCACATTTTTCTTGTGAAACTTAAAAATTTTGACCTAAACACATTCTATACACCCAAAACAAGTCCTAAATTGAATTTGGTAAGGTTTGTTCTTGCCGGCATCACTTTGTGCTTTGTCGACTCTGAAATCTCTGATTTTTGTGACTACACTACGTGTTGAGTTGGTTAGTCACCTTTAAGGCTATGGACTTGTCCGCAACATAGTTGTGAAGCAACTCATCCAATTTTGGCCCATTTGGATTCAGTTTGACCCTGCATGTCGAATTTGACACTTTGTAGCTTTCGAGCTGTTTTCTGCTTTTCGAGGGCTTTGCTTGATTGATTTCATGAAACCAATCATTTACATAGTATGTAGACCTCATATGCAAGCTGTCTGTGGAGTTAGAACCCAATTCTAGCATCTGCCAAAAACCTAGCTTTTCTACTTGGAACCCCCTCGACCCTTGCCGAATGTTCAACTGGTTATATAGAAGTTTTCTATTATGTTGGGGCATGCTACAATTCAAATCTCATCTGATTTGGTTGAGCTGTCAGGCTGTTATGGTCGATTTTTGGTCGTAGGTCTTCGTGCATTGCCTCGGATTCTAGGGTTTTTTCTAGGGGTTTAGACTAGCTATCAGCCGTATAAAATGAATCATTGATGAGTAAAGAAGTTACCCCTCATGTCTCATGTGAGACGGCGCTGAAAACAGGTGACTGTAGACTCTGAAAAAGACGCGCGAAAGAGGTCGAAATGCTCTCTCTCCAAAGGCAACAAGTGGAAATGAGGTGGTTTTAGCCTACCTTGGGTATCTATACTTGGACTTCCCGAACCATTTTTCCCCAGCTTCCCTTGTTAGTCCTACTAGGCCATGAAAAATATGTTAGACTCAAAAATTTCCCCAATCTGATTCCTGTAGCTTATTCTGCAAGAATTCTGCAAAAGTAGGTCTGGCCGCCTAATTTAGGCTTCCCACTTCCATCTTTCGATTTCATTGAAATTTTTTTTGCTTGTCTGCCTTGTCTTTTTTATCAGCACCGTGTGTTCAGTTTTTCCATCGGAGCTCCTTTGCTATTTATTATTAATTTTTGATCTGTTTATTAAAAAAATTAAAGAAAATAACAAAATGCGCTAAAAAAGCAAAGTGAAAATCCAATGATTAAGAAAATCCATTGAAAAACATAGCTTTATTGTTTTTTGTTGGATTTCTCCATTTTTAAGTCTCGTTATCGAGAAAAATAATAAAAAAGGACTAATTTTTAATGATTTTCTGATAGTATATACACTATTTACACTCATCGGGGAGATATTATCCGTTAAATTTCCATGTTGATGATATATAAGAGCATTATTAGTTAATTTTATAAAAAATCACACGTTACCATCAAACTTTTTTCCGCCCTCTTCAAACATTGTCCTTAATTACTTAGTACTATTCCACCCCTCCTAGATGGCGTACTCTGGGATGACTATGTGCATAGGTTGAACAGTCGTGTCTATGGATAGCCGTGGGTGACTCTACCATGCTTTGAAGATCAATGCAGTTCAAGCGATTGTGTTGTGCAAGAGGTGGGTCTTGAGTGATTAACTCAAGGGTTGCTAATGTCGAGGCTTGTTGTTGTTGTCTTCCAAAGAGCAAATCCTGTAGCTTGTGTGCTCTTTGCTTGATGGTACCATTAGAATGCTTTAGCATGCTGATTTCTTGAGCTTTTGTTACCAATAATGATTGTTGTCAAACTTTTACTCGCCATTGATATCTTTGGTTGTCTCGGTCAGAATGGTGTAGTTGAGGTTTTTGAGACTTAACTCTCTATTGCTTGATTGGTTTAGTAGTTTTCGAGGAGGGTAAGTGCTCCTTTTTCTTCAAAATCCATTTTGTGTTAGGTTCCCTTCTCGGAGAAGTGCATCTCTGTGTTTTGACCCTCAGAACCGTCTTTGGTTTTGTCGATGATGTTTTGGGCACCCAGATTTGAATTGGTTTGTCCTTAAGCTGTGCTTTCGGTACCCAAATTTTCCTGACTCCTTGCATGCTACTTGTAGCATTTTCTTGTCAAGAGGATGGAGAATATTGATTACTTTGTGGTTTTCTTTGCTGATAATTGTTTTTTCATTCCTCCTTGCTTGGTGCAATTGGAACAATGAGTTGCCCCCCTTTAGGTGCTAGCTTGAGCTGATTTGTATCCCAATCTTGTATTGCTTTGTATGTCCGCATCTAGGGAATTCCAAGAATCATCATCTCATTCATGTGTTCATCTGGTAAGCATACAAATTGATGAGGACATGAACATCCATGTACTATCACGTTCAAGTTGACTACTCCCAATGTTGGTGTTGGGTTCTTGTTGCATCTTTTGATAGTCGCTATTCTTGTTGTCAATAACTGAGTTGTTGCTTTCTTGTACGTGGAATAACTGACTGCATTTACTCTAGCTCCTGTATCGACCAAAGCATTTGTGCTACGATTGTTGAGCTGTATTTTGATGTGAAGGTCCATCCCATCTAACCATTGTCTGTCGGCAGTGCATCTTTCGGCAATTTCCATTGTCGGTCATCTATTTCTAGTGTATTGATGGGAATAGGTATTTGTTGATTCTTGAGAGCAGCTTTCCTTTTGAGCACCCGAAGCAGAGCTTCTTCTTGAGCTTCATCAATAACCTGCTATCGTTTTATCTTCCTTTGCTTGGCAGCATGCATTCTTTCTAGCAATTCTTTGGTTAGTTGCAAATTGTACTTCTTTAAACGGTACCCGCTAATCTAACTAGCCATTGGTTCACCACCTAGGGTGGACAACTTAACTTATCCACGTGGAGATACATCTTCAATGATAAACGGTCCGTTTTCCTTTTTCTTAAACTTGGGAATGTGTTGCTTAAGGGAATAGACTAGAACTAAGTCCCCTTTTTTGAAGATTTTTGTAATTAGATGGGAATCAAAAAACTTTTTTTGTTTTCGCTTTTGTGCATAGATGTGAGCTACAACAATTAGCCTTTGCTCATCTAGCTTCTCTAAATCTTCAAGTCTCTCTGACAATTCATGTCCATTCCACTCGAGATCCTTTGCTACCCTTAGTGTTGGCAAAAGAAATTCTATTGGCAGTATGGCATCAAGACCATAAACAAGGCTAAAGGGTGTAGCATTTAAAGTTGTTTTAAATGAATCTCGATAAGCCCATAGAGCTGCATGGAGATTCATTTCCTAGTCTGTCCTTCCTTAACTAACCACTTTAGTCAATACGGAGCTAAGAATCTTATTCGTATGCTCAGCTTGTCCGTTTGCTTGTTGGTGATAGGGAGCTAATTTGTTATGGATGACCATAAATTCATTAAGCAGATACTTGATTACCTCATTGAGGAAATGAGTTCCCCTATCACTGACAATTTCTATTGGCAGTCCATATCTTGTGAACACATACTCATATAATAATTTCTTGTGATACAGAGCTAATTTGTTATGGATGACCATAAATTCATTAAGAAAATACTCGATTACCTCATTGAGGAAATGAGTTCCCCTATCACTGACAATTTCTATTGGCAGTCCATATCTTGTGAACACATACTCATATAAGAATGCGGCAGTGGTTCTGGCATCATTCTTTTGAGTTTCTTTAGCCTCGGTCCACTTAGTCAAATAATCTGTAGCTACAATGATATATTGAGCTTGGGTTCTATAAGCAGGTGGTTGTATTGGCCCAACAAAATCTATACCCCATTTTGTGAAAGATCTAGCTCCCATCATTGATCTTAAGCGGATGCTATCTACTCATGTTAGCATTTTTTTCTCATTAACAAGCATCACATCTTTGAACATATTCTTTGGCATTTGCAAAAAGTGTTGGTCACCATATGCCTGCCATCAAGATTTCTCTTGCGGTAGTCACACTAGAAAAGTGACCTCCAGCTAATCCGGCATGTGCGTATTCTATATTCGGAATATATTTGTCTTCATTTTCACAAAGATGAAAATGTTGACCCTTACCTCTCCGATACAATTGATTTCCAATAAGATCATAGTCTCTTGCTTCAGTTTCAACTGCTCTTTGACGGTGTTTACTCATATCCTGAGGAAATGTTTGGCTCAATAAGTAAGTAACTAGATAGTTACTCCACTTAGGAACAGGTGACATTTGAAAAAAAAATACGTGAGGTATGGGTGTTTTTTTTACATTGAGGACAGTCCTTTACATAAGAGGAAACATCACTCCTCATAGTTGGCCAAAATACTCCAAGTCTCAAGATCCTTTGCATAGTTTGGTCTTCTGCTAAGTGAAGCCCCACTATGGTAACATGTGCTTGATTTAGGTCTTGGTTTTTCTCTTCAAGATTAATGCATAAAAACAATATTCCATATCAATTTCTTTTGTATAGCCTACCAACTAGTAATTGATACATAGCCGATTGCTCAATTAATCCGATTGTAATAGGAAGTGGTATTTGTGAATCCACTTGAGCTATGGTCATCAATGATACCATATTTTCCGACCATCGAGGTATCATTTCCATGGAGAACAAATATGCATCCGGTAGATCATCTTCTACTCCTTTAGATGATTCCCTTGAAACAATCCTTCACAAATGATCTGCTCTGTGATGAGTAGTGCCCTTTTTTACAACCACAGTGAAATCAAATTCCAGAAGAATGATGAACCATCTCACTATTCTTCCTGTGATGCATGGCTTGTTGACCAAGTATAATAAGGCTTGGTGGTCCACAAAGAACATAAATTTGTTTGCTAATAGGTAATGCCTATACGTTTTTATGGCATAGATCATTCCTAATCCTTCCCTTTTGGTGGTGCTATAATTATTTTCTGCCACGTTCAACTTCCGGCTAGCATAAGAAATAGGAATATCAATTTTCCCGTCTCCTGGTTAAGCTAGTATACACCCTATGGAAAAATTGGAAGCATCTGCATGTATGTGAAATATCTTATTCCAATCTGGTGCTTTCAATATTGGAGCTGAGGTGAGAGCTTGCTGAAGCTTCATGAAGGATTCTTCACACTCATCAGTCCATTCAAAGTGTGTAATCAAGCTATACATGGGTTTTGCAATTATAGCGTACATGTAAATGAACCGTCTGTAATATCCATAATGTCCCATGAAGGCTTGAACCCGCTTGACTGTTGTTGGTCTAGGAAAATTAGCAATAACATGAATTTTATCCATATCCATAGCTATGCCATTTTTAGACACTATATGTCCAAGAATTTTTCCTTGTCTACCCATGAATTTGCACTTTTCAGGATTTAAGCAAATCTTATAAAGTCTATATTTTTCGAATACTTTTTTGAGATGTTCAAAATGATCAGCTCGGATTGATGAATGTACGCATAGATCATTCATATATACTTACAATATTTCCTTAGATATTCTTTAAAAGCATGATTCATCAATCTTTGAAATGTGGCAGGAGCGGTAGTTAACCCAAAGGGCATAATCCAATAGGCAAAAATACCCCATTCCGTTGCAAAAGCAGTTTTCTGCTGATCTTTTGGGTCAACCAAAAGTTGATTGTATCCCGAAAATCCATCTAAGAAGCTGTAAGCTTCTTTTCCTGCAACTCGTTCTAACACATGCTCAGTGATTGGAAGAGAAAAGTTGTCTCTAATGGTAGCTGCATTCACTTTCTTGAGGTTGACACACACTCGTAATTTCCATTCTTCTTGGGTATGACCACAATTGGAGACACCCAATCTGTGTGTTCAATTTCATAAATGAATTCGGTTTCCTTTAGTTTCTCAATCTCTTCTTTGATCTTCGTAGCAAATGTCTCATTATATGTGTATGGCCTTTGTCTACTTGGTTTTGCATCATCTCTCATGGATATGGTATGTTGATAGATTTTTGGATTAACACCCTTGAGATTCTTGTAAGACCAAGTAAAGATATCTCGGTATTCTTTTAGCAAGCTTAGTAAAAGCTCTTCTTCTTCTTCTTATGTTAGGTCATTTGCAATGTAGGCAGGCCTAGGTTCTTCTCCTGGTTCAACCAAATTTATCTTTTGCACGTTTTCGGGCCCTTTGTAGGACTCACCTTGTTTTTGTAGTTCTCTAACAGGTTGTTCTACTATGATTTTTCGGTCTTGGAGAGTATATCTTTTGTAATGGGATGGAACACTCATTACATTTTCCGGCCCTTCGTAGGACTCACCTTGTTTTTGTAGTTCTCTAACAGGTTGTTCTACTATGATTTTTCGGTCTTGGAGAGTATATCTTTTGTAATGGGATGAAACACTCATTACATATTTACCATCCTCTTCTGTGGTTTCCATTTTGGTTGTATATATCTCCTTTCAATCTTTTTTCAACTCTTGATACTTATTTTTCTGTTCAACTCGTGTCATGGTTGACTCCTTTTCCTGTTTTTTTGGTTTTTCTTGAGTATCCTTCCTCGTTTTTCTCAATGTTTTTGACATTGCTAGGTTTTCGTTTGAAGGATATCTTCCAGTGATTTTGTCCTTGACACAATCATGTGCATCTATCTACATCAAGAACTGTGAGACTGATGGCATAGGTCTTGTTTTCACGTTTCTGGTCTCTTTTTTATCTATACCATTTTTGTCTTCTCGATTTCTGGTTAGGAAAGTCAAAAAACTTTTCCTCCCCTTCTTTTAGGAGTAGCTTAGCTCTCACATGTTCTTTTTCTGACCCCGAATCTTTTGAGGTAGCTGAGCGTTCGTCTAACTCATCTGTTGCATTGTAGTAGAGATCTAAAGAGACTTGTTGAGCTTTCATTAAGTCCTTGGGTTCCTCAATTTCATCTTCAATGTGGAGGGTTGAAATCATTTGGATAGGATTTATGTCGTAGCCATCCTCATTGCGAAATTGAGTAGGCATAGACGTATTCACACATATATCCATTGTCACTAAAATTTGAGTCCACTCAAATGGCTCAAACAAATGCTCTAGAAAGGGTTCAGGTACATAGACTTCGTCTGTGCAATTTCTTTCTAAAATACATTCTTCTCTTTTTATACTTCCATTTTCTGAAGCTTCGCATATCCAAATAGAAGTGTCTTTGTTTAACCAAGATGGAAGCTTAGTTTCAGCAGAAGAGACTGAATCAAACTCTTTTATGGGTGTTTTCATGACATCTCTATAAGTGTGAGATTTTAAATTAACCCTAGTTATAGCTGCCACTTGCTTCAAGTACAGATAGTTGTTTCCCCAATCTTGGATAAGTTGTACCTGCCGCATGAAAGGTCATATGATTTCGTAATTGAATTTTTTCCCAAAGTCTACTATGCCAAAAGTGTGTTGATATTCAATCCACAGGAATTGACTATCACTTTTTCAAGCAGCCCTAATGGTCTTTTAATGTGTTCGTCAGCCAATTGCAATTTTATTCTAGTTTGTCTAATAGCTGGTTGTCCCCAGGATTCCCATACTGTTTTTATAGCTATGGCTATGCCTGCTCCACTATTCAATATTGCCATGGTTTCAATGTCCTTATATTTCAATAGAAGGGTGGTGTTTCCTTCTTCACCTTCGTAATATTCTCCAACTTTGTTCATCGGAACAGATTGAATCTCTTTATTGTCCATTTCGTGTTTTAACTTTTTCAATTTTTTTACGATGAGCCCCGTTATCCCACCTTCTCTAGAGTTTTCTGTAGATCACTCCATAAATATGGTCTGATTTTTAACAGTCTCCCAAAGTAAGAGTGCGTTGGATGGGTGTAGACATGATTAAATGAATATTGTCTACTTCCAGGATTTGTTCCACTCTTTTTACTTGAGTGGTCTTACACACTATGGATTCATCTTTGTTATCTCCCAAGTAAGAGGGTAGTGTTTTCAAGGTCAATGGATTAGACATTTCTGAAGCTTCAGATCCGCAATCCCCGTACAGGGATTGTACATCCATGTCCATATCAAGAGGTAGGTTGTCTAACCAAACTTTCTCTATAGGAGTTGACTTTAGAGTTAGGCTCCCATCATTGATCTCTCTAAATTCTTCCCATAAGTGTCCTGGTCGTTCTTCTTCTACAAATGGAATTTTGTCTAAGGCATCTTCGTTGTCGGCACTATAAGTTCTGGCTCTTTTGTTTCAAGGTGGGTTCTACCACCACTTTGGATTTTTCTTTAGTGTCTCTTACCACAAGCTCCTCAGGTTTTGCCATACTTTTGAGCTTGGGTTTCTATTTTTTTAGCAACTTCTGTGTGATTCTTACCAAATTTTGATAAGCTTCAAGCTTAGCTACTTCCATGTCTGGAGAAGGATAGTTTTTCCATTTTTTTTCCATGTTTTGGCCTGCTTTAAGTCTTGCTTGGTAAGCTTCCAAGGCTGCATTAATAGGCTCAAAAGTTTTATCAACCAAAATTGATCCTCAAGATTTTACAATTGTTTCTTTGATTTCACTTCTAGGTTCTTTCACATTTTCCTGGAATAGTTGTTTTGCTTTCTCCTCAATTTTAGCTCGTTGTTTTTGTTTTCTCATCTCATACCTTTTGCTTCTGCTTATTTTGGTCTTTTGAAAAGCAACTTTTGTGTTCTCTGAATCATCGAAGGAGTTATGTTTCTTTTTCTTAGCATGGGCTCTAGTGATTACCTTGATTGGGACAATCGGATCACTCTTAGATGAGCTACTAGGTATCATTTGGACTATGTTTACTACTATGTTCCCTTTGTTTAATGGATTTTTTGGAAAATCTTCCAGGAAGTGTCCTCCCTTTTTGCAGCATTGTTTGCAATAAGCTTCAATCGCCTTGAGGTTTTTGTCAGGCTCTGGGCATTCATTTTTCCAATGATCATCTGCACCACAGTTATGACAGTTTCCTATTCTTAGCTTAATCATGGGTCTTACCATAGGAGTTCTAACACCTTGATTAGCCATATAATACATTGGTGCAAGCTCTGGTGGAGCATAAGTCACAGGTTCTTCCATTGGTGGTGGATGTGAATTATACCAATCTCCTTCTACCATTATTGTAGATGGACTAGGCTCAGCATAGGGTGTAACAAGCACTAGTGCTTGTTCATCTATGACTCCTTCTGAATGCATGTACTTTACAAGCACTACATTATGTCCTGGATACGAAGGTTGTTGACCCAACACGGGTTGAGGTCTCTCCATACCCATCGGTGGTCTTTGAGCTGTGCCATGTTAGGCTGGTATCTATACATGGGTTATCCTTGTGGCCTCATGGGCGCGTACTGAACATTCTCATCATACTTTGGTCGGAAATAACACTCATTGGCCTCATGGTTGGTCCATTTACCCTCAATTGCACACCATTTTTGCGGTCTAATTGGTTGTCCCTATTGAGGTATCCCTTGTCCTAGTCCCCTGATAGGTGACTTTTGCATGTTATTCATCATGTCATTCATCCTTTTGAGCATGTAAGTTCTATGGCTGAAAGTGTTGATGCAACAGCTGTTCCCACTTGTGCTGGTTTAGTGGATGTTGTCTTCTCACTTTGGTTATCCTTAGGGACATATTTTTCATTGAAAATATCACAATTGTCCCCTAAGTCAATAGCATTTGACACATGCTCTTCTAGGGTTGTATGCTTCTTGCTATAGAGTATAGCATGAAGTTCTTTGTTTAGCAGTCTCTCTAGAAACAATGATACTAGTTGTTCTTTTGCAGGTATCTCTAGCCCTGGGCATCTAGCAATGTATTGTTTCATTCGACTCACCATGTTTCTATTTAAAGCTGTAGATATTGTGTCTGATCCCTGTTTTGGAACAAGAAGCTACAAATCCTTGAGCTAATGTGTTTAAGTCCATGATTGACCTTGCTGGAATATTTTGGAATCATGTTAATGCTTTTTCTTCTAATGTCATTCCAAACCCCTCGAATTGAGTATGGAAATCGAATATGCGTTCTTCTCTTAGCACTTGCTTAAAGCTTGCTAAGTGGTCATATGGATCCCCGGATCCATTGTACTTTCTGACCCATTTTTGAAAATCAGCTGGTCTGACGCATCTATTTGGTTCAACTCCCAGTCTCCTGGTAGTCGGTCCTATTTCAAATCCTTCAAACCAGTCTATTGGAAATAGTGACTCATGTAGCCCTGGACTGGCCTTAGTGTCACCCGGTGTTCTGCGTGATGAGGTGGTTTCTGGTTTCTTAACATTACTCTCAGAAGATCTCTCACGATGATCATCTCTTGGAATTGTTTCTGGCCCTTGTCCCAATATCCAATCCCTTATGGAATACCCTTGGTATTTGGTTTGTTCTACCTTCTCAGGAGTCATCATAACAAAGTTGTTGTTATAACAATACCTAAACAGGTAGGTTGGTAGATCTGTTGATCCCTTATCTTTGATCTTGAAGATATAGATGATCTTCATGGCCGTTAGTTGTCCTAATTTGGCATGCAATGTCCACAAAAGATCTTTTACGTTTCTATCCTCCCAACAATAGACTCCGATCCTAGGATTATCAGTACTAAGCCGGTTCAAGGGCTTTAAATCAACTTGATCGTATCCCTCAAATTGTAAGGTTGGTAATCCTTGTTTTGTGGCCATATCTAGAATTATGGTATTTACTTCTAAACCCCATTTGTCTATCATGTCAGGGTCTTTGAGTTGTAAATATTGAGTTCCATTTCGATCCATGTACATTTTTCCTTGTTTGTTTGGCCTAATCTATTCTTTGAACTCAATACCATGGTCATCAATGCGAATGGAATACTCTTCGTTAGGATCCAGGTAAACCTGAGCTCCATGGCGATTAGTCTTATAAAAAGAGAGTATATGCTTATAGCACATTGTCGTTCCAGTTTCCAAATGAGTCGAATAGGAAGACATTTCGAGCGTCGAATCAGAAAAAGTGTCTGATACTTCTTCAGGGATAGTGTGCAAGGAATTGCCTTGATTCACGCTTCCTTTAGTGGATACTCTACTGGAGGTTTCACCAAGTATGCCCTGATTTCCTAGTATACGACCAGATCTAAGGTTCATATAGACTTATGAAGCCCTAGATAGAGTACTTACCTTTGGATTGACTTGTTGTCAATTTCTTCCACCTGACTGGATTGCACTTCTGTCAAGCTACCGATTCCTCGTCTGCAACCTGATTCCTGTACAAATTTGAACAAGTTATCTATTTTTTCACAAAGACAGTATATTTTTTGCTAACTATTGTGATTGGTCTGTGTATCACTGCAAATCGAGCTAATTGAATCAACCGTTGCAATTTTCAAACTCGCCTAGGGTAAAAATCAAAGGACTAATCTGCAACTTGAAAACTGAGTGAACATGTACCAATTTGGATCCGATTGAACCCAAACTTTCTCGGTGGCCTTGTATTATGTTGGTTTAACATTGTACAAGCTCAAAAGTCAAAATAGGTGGCTCTGTGTAGCAGTAGTAAATAATTTCGATTATTTACTTTTATCAAATTTTTACCCTTTTGGCTTGATTTTCCAAGTACACAACCAGTTAAGGTCCTTGGACAAGTTTCAACAAGTTTAGACAAAATATGTTCAATTTTATCAACTGTTTCGTGTCCGCAGACTCTAATTTCAAGAATCTGGCCTAAGTCTCACTTTTGTGATCCAAATTTCGACAAAATTGATTTATGTGGTCTACTTGATATGCTTGACCTTATGGTATGCTAAAATATGCAAGATGACCAAATTTTGAAGCAGATATAAATAATCGTGATTATTTACTCTAGCTAATGTTTTGCAAGTTTTTGTCCCAATCTTGACACACATATGTTAAGCACTTCAACTTAAAGTCTCTAGCCATGTTTCATCAAGTTTGGACTAATTTTGGTCAAATGGTCATCAATTTTTTGTCCGCAAACTAACTTTGCAATTTTGGTCACAATTTATAATCCCAAGATTCAAATCTTGCTAAATTTGGTTTGTGGGCTTATTACAACATGGTAAAACTAGTGGTATGCTAACTTGGTCAAAAAAGTTGAAAAATAGGGTAGATGTAAATAATCGCAATTATTTATAACTGGCAAATTTTTGCATCTTTTTGGTCAAGTGAGCATGTACACATGTTTACCACATCAATACAAGCCTATGAATCAAATTTCATTGAGTTTGGAAAATTTTTTCCCAATTTACACTCAAGTTTCAGAAAGTCAGTACAAACTTTAGTTTTTATCCACTTTTTTGCCAGTTTGGTGATCGAAATCTTTTGTGCCTTTACAAAAGTTGTTTTTACACATGCAATGAGTCACTGGTATCAATCTTAGTCAAATTTGAGCTGAAAGTACATAATCGCAATTATTTACTTTATGCCCAAAGTGAACAATTTTTTGCACTTTCTTCATGGACAGTTTTTCATGAGTTTTTTAAAGCCTATGAATCAAGTCAAAACTTAATTTGGCCTAAAATGTCAAGAAAAATTAAATAATTTGAGTTTTTGTAAACTCTTGAAATTTTTACCTCAAAGTGTCCTTGAACTTATCCACTGGTGCATACAACTTTTAAGCATACTCTCTAGTCGGATTGAGTGGTTTGGAGTCTTTTTGTGCTATTTCTAGCCGTAGACCTGAAATTTAGCAACTTCAAATACAACTCACAATGATTCTTTTGGAGAGAGCAATGTTTTGAAATCCACCTCGGATCCTACTTACCCTACTCCTAGGTTCTCATGCAATGGGGTTGTGGAAAGTATCCACAAATACTCGTTTTCTTGTTTTTTATAGTTTCCTAAGCATTCATCTTAAGAGTTGTCTTGTCTGTCAATCATTCTCAAAATCTTAATCTAATTCTACAATCCTACAATCCTAAAGGCACTCGACAAGTATGATTACTTTCAAGCTACCTCTACACAGTAAAAGATGACAATCTTAAGCTATGCGGTCCCTAAAAGAAAGTTTTTACTCTATGAGATCATAGAGGAACTTAAAGGATAACTTCACAAGACGCTCGTGTTTTTCCCTAGTTTAGGTCTCTTCGATCCCCGACAACGGTGCCAAATGTGGGACGCGTGTCTAACCTCATTATTCTATCTTATTGCAATTTTAGCGAGAATCACGATTAAATCGTCAATCCATGGGACGAAGCTGACTCGACTAGTGCATAGAGGCTACAAAAGGTTTTCAATCTCTCAAAAACAACTAACAACTCGCATCTAACTCAAGCTACACTCAACTGACTAAAATCACCAAAAGCCAATCGCTCATCAACAAACAAATCACATCCGTTACAGCATCATATGACATCCAAACGTGACGAAACTTCTAGGACAAGTTTATAGGACCTAATCACACATGCTTATGGCCTTAAAACCCACTTTCGGTTAAGTGCCAAAATTGCGATTATTAACAGTGGTGGATTTTTGACCTAGTCGTTTTCGACCCAGAATGCACCTAAATGCTTAGCAATGATACCCCAATACCGTGTCTATGCTTAGTTTTTTATTTTGAAGTGTAAAATCCTACTTATGATGAAATTAGGCCGTGGGTCCAATCTCAGCCACGGGCCAATCAGAGCCAATAATTCCAATACCAGTGCATATTCCATCCGCCAAACCAATTCAGTTCCAATTACATACAATAGCACCATTAACACTAGTTTGGTAACCTACCATGACATAAAAGTGTCATTTCAAGGTTTTGGGAAAAAATTCAATACTCATAGTATATGTGTGAATTTCCAAAACTCCTTACATGAGCTTCAAGCTAAGAACCCACTCCAATTATGAAAAATAATTAACATGCATGTCTCTTGATTTCTTGGTCATGACAAGCTTCCAAAGCCAAGGGAGTGCTTCATTTTATCAAAAACAGCATACTTTCATGGTTACCCCCATGGTACACCATATATAAAATTGTTCATGCTACAAACCTATTTTTCCCATGAGCTTAAATGGGTTCCTAGTCTTAGTACATGGCTGCTATAGCCACAAAAATTCTTAAACTATGTGTAGAATTGGATACAAAAAAGTGGCATTTTTTGCATTCTACTGACCTATTCTCCATGTTTGCTTGCCCACACCCACATTATGCACTATATAACATGTCTATTGCTATAGCTTGGTCCTTCACCCTCATATTGACACCCAAAAACTATCAAAGACATGCAAACATGCTTTACTATGATCATTCTAGAGAGAACCACAAGGCACAAAAACTTTGAGAATGGAAAAATTAGGTTCCACATTGTAGCCATCCTAGCCTCCTTGAAAAATAGCTACTTATACCCAAATTGGTTCTGTATGCTTAGATATGGGTCTAAGCTAGAAGTTGACAATGTTCATTGAATGTATTGACCAATATTGAACATAATACATTTTTAATTCAAAATGAGTGTGATTTTGGTAAAGTGGAATTTTCTTTTCGACTTTGTATTTTTAGCTCTTTGGGGTATTCGGTTCTCCAAAACTCATGAAAGAAGCCTTGTATAGTTATGAGACTATATGCACAATCAAAACTACGTACACTCGTATAGCGTAGACATATTCAAAAAAAACATGAAAGTGTAAAATTTCTCTCTAAATCTATGGTAATTTTTTTATAATTAGGCTATAACTTTGAAATGATATACGCTTTTCATGCCTTAGAAGCATTAGAAAACCCTTAGAATGGAAAAGACTAATTATGCAATAGCCTAAAAGCCACTTAGGGGTGTTCTAGGGTGGTCTATGGCCAATTTTATTAAAATTTGTAAAAAATAGTACACATTTTCTAGGACAGTTTAGGTTGGAAAATCCTTGTCAAACACAATGTTAGAGCCAAAATAAATAGCCCAAAAAAACTCCAAGTTTTTTTCAACTCATAATACATCTTTGTGAATATAAAACATTCAAAAAACAAATTAGTATCTCCTACAATAATTCTAGGAAATTGCTTGGTTAGCAGGACATAAAAGTGTCATGTTACCAATCTAGTGTTAATTAATAGCACCCATCAGTCACAAGTGGGAAACGTAGCAAATTCCAATACAAATCTTGCCAATAATGATCAATCAGACAAGCCAATGCATGTTTGCCACATCACAAATAGAGCATAGAGATCAAGGGTGGGTGACGAGTGGTGGAGCATTCATGGCAAGGATACGTATAACTATGGGACGGGTTCTCCTATCGACATTTTACTTGCAACCTCTAGTGCCACTTGCTTCTTAACCTAAAGAGCACTCTTTGAGTTGACCAACTACTTCATTTCTACATACACCTCTATGATAGTAACTCTTCTTGGGATGCCTCATTACTCTTTCTATGGTTCATCCACAAGTAAATCACCTTTACCTGAAACCTCTTCGTATAAATATTGCATGGGAAGAAAATTGAATTCACAAAGCATGCAAGAAACCCTCAACAAGATGACAACAAAAATAGAGAGCTTTAAGACATCATTTGTAGTGTATTTAGGAGTGGTTAAACACAATAAGATAGCTAAGTATGTGTTTCAAGAGAACTTTCAAGATTTTCTCAAGTTATGGGGTCTAGAAGTCATTCTCGAGGCTGCGGAACTTCCATTTGATGGACAGATTACACAGTAGGTACTGGCTTCATAGCATGCAGACAAGGGTACTGCTATCATCAATGAAAGGAAGCTGAATTTGACACTTGGAGAGTTGGCACATGTTTTCAGACTCCCAAATTCTTAAAAAACCACACCAGCAATGACCGATGAAGTTAGCTAGTTTTTTAGAGAAGAGAACCAAGCCAGAAAGAAACACAAAGATGATGCTCAAGGAATTCCTGTAGCAGCACTAGAACACACTTCAGTATATCAATTTATTATTGAGACCATAAGTTTGAAGAATAACCCAAATTATTTATCAGAGGAACTGTTTGCAATGCTACTAGCCAATGTTCAAAACCCAGATGCCAGTATCAACTTCACACAGTTTTGTACAATAGTGTCATACAATAGACTGCCAAAGCCAAATTGAGAAATCTATTCAAGGCTTGGTATGTCTAGAAATTTGTGTATTGGGCAGATTTTCTACATGTACCTATGGTTGTTCACACAATTTTGGACTAAGTATCTGCTTCCAGAGCAACCAAGACTAATGTGGAATCATCTGAGGAGGATAGGGCTGATAGGACTAGTTCATAGGCAAAAGACAATACAATAAAGTTATATGATGACATTGGCAAAGGAAAAGAGCTAGTTGGGAAAAAATAATTTCTCACAGCCACCGGATATGTAGCTAAGAAGCCAAGACCAATTGAATTGGTCAAAGGATTGAAGGCTAAAATAAAAATCAATTGGCACTGACACCACTACAGAACAAACCACCATTGAACAAGAGAAACCTATTGAACAGCTGGTCATGAAGAAACTTGATCGGGCTGCTTTACCATATCCTTTTCAAATGACCGTCTATGAGATAGAACCAGAGGTCATCAGTGAAGCTTGTGCGATAGCCACCCAATCTGGATGGAATTTTATTGTGAATCTAATTGGTCAGATGATGGAAGCTTAGGTATCTACCTCTAGTGATGATATAGCAAGACTTCAGGATGAACTTCATCAGACCCATGATGACTTGAAGAAACTATGGTAGGAGAATTCTAGCTGGTCATCTAAAAATCTGGCTCTACAGATAAGGGAACAACAACAAGCAAGAGAGATGGACGGACTTGAAAAGAACATCCACAAGATCACTCAAGAAAATAGAATAATGATGGAATAAAGAGAGAAAGCCCAGTAAGATGCTGATCAACACTTCTCGAGGATAAAAGAGCAGACTATAAGGACCTATACAAGACACATCAATTTATGAAAGAGGCCATCTCCCAAAAGTACATTTATCACCATCTGGTGTAGATTGTGGAAAAGAATGGATATTTGACTCTCAATGTGACTAACCTAGAGAATTTTATTGAGACAACTCAATCCAAGCCCCGAGAAAAAGCAGGTCAGTACACCACAACACTAGCAAATGAAGCCCTCATGGAATATCTAGGAGATTAAAAAAAATTAGGATAAGGACTATGAAGAGGAAGATAATGATGATGATAAAACCCAGGATCAAGACTAGAAAACTCAGAAGAAAATTGATGATGGTGACAATGATGAGGACAGACCCGGTGGCCACAACACTGGTTCAGACACACGTGAAAGCCTCCAAATCAAGCTTTAGAGAAGCCAATTGAAAACCACACCCCACTGGTTGGAGAAACTCAGAATCTAACTCAAACGGCTGGAGGATATGGAGGCTAGGTAGATCACAGTCAAAATAAAGGGAAATCTATCGCGTTAGACACTGACTATGAATTTGACCATAATCATTCTACTAAAATATTGGCATTAAGGAAACGACTGCAGAAAGATAAGAATCTTCAAATCCAGTAAGTTTTGGAGGATGACTCGGTCTACTTGGATTTGGAGAGATTCTAGATGCTTTATGTCAGATCAAGATGGATGGCTGCAGACTGGCAGTTAGTCAGTTATCACCACCAAGCAGTTTGTAAGCTACTTGCACATCCTGCATGCCATTAGGAAGGGGATGGGGTCTAAGGGGGGCTCTTTATTTTCCATGGGATTAAAAAGGATATTATGGAAGGGGCAAATGGGTGTATACCATATGGACTAAAATGGTGGGTATGGCAGGGCCTAAAAGTAAGTGGTCAAACTTGTACTCTTTTATATAATATAAAGAGAAAATCTCTTATAAATTCAAAAAACTGAACTTTTCTCTAAATAGTTGGGTAAAAACCAACCCTTTCTCTCTCTAGTGGCTGCCAGTTTCTCCCCCCCCCCCCCCCCCCCCCCCCCCCCCCCCGCCCCCCTCCTAAAATGTGATGATCATTCCTTCCCTCTCTCTCTATTGCACCATCTCTCACTTCACCTTGCAAGTTTCTTCTCTTTCTTTCCTTTCACTTTTCCCTCCCAAAATCTCTGCAATAGAAGTTTGAACCTCGTTTCCCTCCTCAAGCTTACTACATTCTCCTCAAGCTTGTTGGATTCTCCTCAAGCTGAAGTTCTCCATTTCTCCATGAGCCTCACTAAACACCTCTACTAAGCTAAAGGCATGTGTTGCAGTTTTTTTTTGCTAGAAACATGGGAAACTTGACCTGGAAGGAGAGCGTCTATACAAGAGATTGATCATTTTAGTGAGCTTGCACTGGTCATTTCTGCCTTGAGGGGTTGTTTTGACAGGGTATAATGTGCTTGGAGACGCTACGATGAAGTCCTCGGCTAGAGATGAAAATCGACCATTGCTAGAGGTGTACCATGGCGACCAGACAAGATTTTGAAGAGGATGGTCTAATGTCACATTTTAAACATGATTTTCAAAAGATAGTTTCCACTATATGTGCAAGTGTGTGTGTGTGTGTGTGTGTGTGTGTGTGTGTGTGTGTGTGTGTGTGTGTGTGACTGTGGTGTGTATGTGCTCCCATGAGGAGTCTTGCGAGCCAGGCCTTCTAGAGCAAATCAAGAGCCATAGTTGGGGTGTGAACCCACATTTTTTTTATGGTGTTAATTATATCTTGTTTTGGAACATCCAAATCTGAGGAGAGCGGGTGTCTGTAGCATCATTGGGAGGAACTGGGAGAGAGATTGAGCCTTTGAGGGCAAGAAGGGAGAGGATGATGATTGGTCTGAAGCCAAGTAGGGTGGAGGCAAATCTCTTTGTCCATGGAGATAGAGAGAGCGACTCTCTACTGCTGTAATTAGAGAGAGAGGCCCCTTCTATGGAATTGATTTGAGAGAGAGAGTCAAAGTCAAAGTGAGAGAGAGAGAAAGGGCAAAGACTCGAGAGTTAGGGTGGGAATCGACACTTATTTTTGTTTTATGATGCTCAATATTTTCTTTGGAACGTCCATGCTGACAAGCGGGTGGCGGGGACCAAAAAGACGAGGGGTGTCGATTGGAGGGAGGGGACATACCGTTGTTTTTAGACCATCCGAGGCAGCGTTGGTGTGGAAGGGTGGATGCCACACTGAGAGGAAAGGAGATAGCCTCCCTGTATGAGAGTATCGCAAGCGAGGAGAGTCGCCAAGATGAGCAAGGGTGTAAGATGAGGGTGGAGGTTGCCTATGCAGGAGGTCGAAGCAAAGGAAAGAAAGGGTGCTGCCCTGTAGCAAAACGAGGAGAGAGAAAAAAGACTCGAACAAGAGAGAGAGAGAGAGAGAGAGAGTGAAGGACCCTCCCTATATGAGATAGCCAAAGAGAGAGGGAGGGATTCTCTCTATCTATAAACAAGGGGAGAGATAAAAGCCTTGAACAAGCAAGAGAGAGAGTGAAGGAGCCTTCTTGTATGAGATAGCCAAATAGAGAGAAAGGGATTCTCTCTGTCTATAAACGAGAGAGAGAGAGAGAGAGAGAGAGAGAGAGAGAGAGATATATATATATTCTCTCTGTCTATATATGAGGAGAGAGCAAAAAGACTCGAACGATCAAGAGAGAGAGTGAAGGAGACTCATTGTATGAGATAGCCGAAGAGAGAGAGAGGGATTCTCTCTGTCTATAAATGAGAGAGAGAGAGAGATACTCTCTGTGTGAAAACGAAGGATGATGAGAGGGATGGGGTCCGTTAGAGATAAATAGAGCTTGGCTCCCTATTGCAAATCAAAAACGAGAGAGAACGAACCTCTACTTTGTAGCAAATCAAAGAGGGATTGATAGAGGGGATGCAGGCTGCCACGAGGAGGGAATTTTCATATCAAGAGAGAGCAAGACAGTCTTGCTCTTGGAGGCTTCAGTAAAATTGGGAAGAGAGAGAGGGTTTCTCTTGTTGAGACCAAGAAGAGAGAGAGAGAGAGAGAGAGAGGATTTCTCTCGTTGGAACTTAGAAAAGAGAGAATGAGGAAGAGCAAGAGAAGCTCTTGCTACTGAGAGGGCGTCCCCGACCATATCGAGAGAGAGCGGGAGAGCTTTTCTACGAACCCACTGTAGCAATTCAGGGAAATGTTAGAGAGAGGTTTATTGGTGGGCCATATTTGATGAAGAGAGAGGAGACTTTGTTGTGAGAGAGAGAGAGAGAGTATTTGGAGCTACTAATCAAAAGTTGTCACGCTGCCCTATAGGGTGTAAGCCAAATCTCTACGCTACCCTATAGGGAGTAAGTCAAAAGAATAGATGCGTTGCCCAAAAGGGTGTAAGCCTTGAGTCACTATCATTGCAAAGTTTGGAGCCTGCGAAGCTGCCTTGACAAAATTTTTAGAAGATAAAAGATAAGTTTTGTTGCGTTTGTTGTAAAAACAATTCCAATATTCATCATTACATATTAATTTCACGGTGTCTCGTACTCTTCCGACATTCCAAAACGCTCTCAAAGCCTGTTGAAGGTGCAACAAATCAAACTTAGCAAGCAAAGGGTTTGCGAAGAGGTGGTATGAGCACAGTTTGGATAGTCGACATCGACAATACTTGGCAACGGCGTAGACGAAGCAGTCACAAGAAGATGGTCAATCCACGTATGCAAATTGAATCAAGGTACTTTTTAACCAATTGAATCTAGGTGAAGACTCTTTAAACTATTTGCTTCAAGCACTTGACATATCAACATATGCAACACATGAAGATCTCCTTCGAGATTGCGGTACAAGATTTCACAAGCTATTTTTGCCAGTTTAGTGTCATAGATTTTTCATCTTTTGTCTATTGTCAAAACCATCATACACTTTTCAATCAAATCATTATTTTAGCCTATAAATTGTCAACTATTTCCATGATAAAAATTTGTACAGGTTAGACACTGCCACACATATATGAGTGGTAAGACCTCCCAAAAATACCAGTTTTTGTTCAAGTCCTATTTTTTGTCCCACTTTTCGTGAGGTTACTGGGTACACCTTAAACCCAAGGTTTGGCAGTGAACCAAAAACTCCATTTGATGGTAGCCTAAGAGTAGCACCAGGTTATGGATACACCAAAATCCTTGGTTGTGAGAGAACCTAAAACTCACGATTGTCAAGTACACCAAAAACTCGAGATATCATGAGAGTGATGTATGTAGTTTGGGCTTGAGGGGGGGTTGTTGAGTTTCCAAGCCTTCATTAAGTTTGGTGTCAATCCATGGGAACACTCTCTTGGAGCATACACATGCATTCTAGTTATTTTAGATGTTTTTCATGGCTAAAGATCTTTTATACTGTAAGGATTTTCACAATACAATATACAATATCAAAGCGTGTCGAATCTCTCTCTCTCTCTCTCTCTCTCTCTCTCTCTCTCTCTCTCTCTCTCTCTCTCTCTCTCTCTCTCTCTCTCGTTCATCCCCTTTTTCATTTGCATGCCCTTAAGCTCGCCATGGCTTCTTCTCCTCGATGGCACCCTCCCTAGCTCAAGGCCCATCACTAAGGTAGCGACCGGTCAAAATCCACTCTCCCTCGTAGAACACTTCAGAGAATACTTCCACAACATGAGCAATAGTACCACAATTTGCATGTAAATAAGAAGACGTATAAAACTTCAAGCCAACATCATCACTTATGGTAATCATTTCTTCTTCATCTTCAAACCTAGCCCTTGATGACAGATCTTCCACCCGATTATCTCTACCCACAATATGACAAAATCTAGGATTAAGAGACTTAATGTAGGCTATCCATCGCAGCATGGCAATATCTGGAGTAGAGAAATGTGCTATCATCCTTACTAATGGCAAGCAATCTGTCTCTACCACGACCAAAGCTCCAATAAAATATTTTTTAATAGACCTTAGAGCAGTAGCAACACCCCAAATTTCTCTAAGACGATACCGCAAATGCTAGAGAGCAAAGAAGAGAAGTGTACAAGTCAAACAATCTAAGCCAAAAATTGCTAAAGTTTAGTTTTATTTTATCCTAGTTAACATGTGTGTGACTAAAAATTTGAGTTTTGACAAAAATAGAAAAGGGGATAATAAGCACGATTATTATCTAGCAACCCAAAATGACCCAATTTTGGAAAAAAAAATTGCACCTTGTTTTAACATGCTATATTGAGCCCATATATCAACTAAAACTAGAAATATATATTTTTACCTTTATGCTTCATCAAACAACACACCAGAGCTTCTCATTTTAAAACTTTGGCCCAAGGGATGCTTGGAGAAACCAAATTCAAGTTACCAAAAATATATTTAGAGATTCATCTCATCAAGGACAAGTATGTATAGCCAAAATGTGAAAAAGTGGAACAAATGGATAGGTAGATAGTAAACACACTTATTATTTTTTTGCTCAGAATTGACCCAGCTTCACAAATTTTTGGTACACTTTGTTACGCTATGTAATCACAAGATTACATACCAAGTTTGAAAGAATTTGGATAGCCAATGCACTCCCACTCACAAAATTAGCCAATTTCATAAGCCTTATGTTCTAAAATTCATCAAAAAAACACAATGTGGCTATCTTTCATGGAAGATTTAGAGGTGCAGAAAGCCACACGGTGGAGCTACAATTGCTTCCAAAGGAAATTGATGGCATAGCTCAAACTCCAGAATTCAAAAAATCACACAAAACGTTGGGCTTGTTATCGTTCTATGGAGCTCTATGGAGTCAACCTGCAAAGAGCATATGAGCTACACAACTCAATACAAGAGGATGGCACTGCAAAGATTACAAATTACATTGGCCAAGCTACAAAGGTTGTTATCAGAAAGTACATAGTAGTAGAGGCACTAAAGCTGCCGTGAATCCATGATCTAAAGAGAAGTAAAGAATAGGCATGTTTACTGGAAACACTGCCGCAACAATTTTTATGGATATGATTCATAAACTAGCACCCACTCGACTCTTGCACCAACACTTCTACTTTTTAGCAAGGATAATACCAAGGTGCACATGTCTAAATCATTCAATAGCTTTAAACATTCACAATCGCCATAAAGAAAAAGCTGCCAATGAATATAGATCATGCATCCTATGTGCTTAGCACCCTAAAGAGTACAAAAGAAATAAATGGCATCATGTATTTGGGAGCTTTGAAAGTGCTCACAAGGACTTTCTACCATGCAATGGTGATGGCTAACCTACCACCTACACCCGACAAAAATGCCTGATGAATAGCAAGTGTAAAGAATGAAGAATAGGAAGGAGAAGAGCAAGAAGACACCAGTCACACTACTAGAAGATCAAAGAGGAAACTAATGCAACCTTTTGAAGATGAGGACAAGGAGAGCGACGAAGGCCCTATGGAAGAACCAAATTTTGAAGATCAACCATCAGCAAAAAGTGTTCTTGAACCGTTGAACACTGAAGAACAAAAAAAAGGGCTACTAAAGGTAAACAAAATGTGGGTGAAAGGAGCTCTAAATGCCTTAAAGTGACACCTCCAGTTATCATAGAAGAACCGACACAAAGAGTTGCACTACTAGAAAGAAAAAAAGAAGCCTTTGAAAGGAAATCCATGAGTTGAACACAATAGTCTAATGCACATGCGCAATGGCTATGAATGTTACCAGCATCTAGGTGACTCAAGTCAAAAAACTAATGGACTAAAATATGAGAGACTGGGGACTAGCACATCTAAATCACCACCCAACCATGCCTAATATAGACCCTTGGCTTGCTAAATATAGGCCCTTGTACTGCATGGATGTCTTGGCCCTTGGCCCTGGCCCGTCTTACCCTAGGCCAACGTAACTCCCCCCTTGGAGAAGAATTTTTGTCCTAGAAAACAAAAGTGGTAATATCTTCATAAAAACACTAATGGATTCCAAGTTGGCATCCCTCACAAATCTAGATTTTCATGTGGCTGATACATGGTTCAATTGGAGATTCAATGCAACCAAGAAAAAAACACTAATGGATTCCAAGTTGTCATCCCCCACAAATCTAGATTTTCATGTGGCTGATACATGGTTCAATTGGAGATTCAATGCAACCAAGAAAAAAATACTAATGGATTCCAAAATGGCATCCCTCACAAATCTAGATTTTCATGTGGCTGATACATGGTTCAATTGGAGATTCAATGAAACCAAGAAAAAAATCTTGATTTTCCACATTGTTGTCCCTTTGCAACCATTTGTGTAGCTGGCTTATAAGCAACATATTGTGTAGAGTCTATTTATAACTCACTAGAGTACTTTATATGAGTTTCCACAGCTACGAGGTGTCTTAAAGAATACCGCTTCTCACTTTCCATGAAAGTAACATGCTGACATAACTCATCAGCAAAGACTAAGTCCTTGACTTGATATCATTTCTCATCAGCAAAAAACCCCACCATTACTAGTGATTGAGGTTGAGAAATTGACCTAAACGTGGACTAAATCTAGTTATAGCATGCTTTGCTTCATGATAAGAAGACTCCAACTAAAGAGATAACCTTTCCAAAGGGATTGCTTTGTTCAAAAATATGCGGTAAGCTTATCCTTTAGTACAAGATCAACACTAGTAAACTAGTTATCGACTCTAGATAACTGACAAAATTGAGTTGTGTTTCCCAATTGTTTAAGACAACCTTCAAAAAAATGATTGGTTAATTTGGGTTACAATTCCTTGCATCAATGTTGAAGAATCAGTGATGTTAAGAAAAACCAACTTGGTTAACTTTGAGAGATTGAATAGTGGACTGAATAAACTTTATCGAGTTTAATCACCTTATCTACCAACACCCAAACCGAGCCATGAACTCTAATGGTGATTGGTAAACCCACAATTAATCTCATAGATATATTTTCATATATATTGTTGAATTATCTATAAGCTATCACTTTCATGAATTTGCATGTCGTTCCAAAGCTGCCTTTGCTAAATGCTAGGGACCATAACACCTAGTGTGCATGTCTTTACAAAAATGGATTTGACCTGCATTTTCATGACTATAATCACCAATGCTTATAGAAAATGTTTTGTTGATAGCACATAGGGAAAGAACTAAATACTTTCTCTGCAATCATGTAAAAGTCGAGATAAAGCCTAACATAGTTGGACCATAATAGAGTGTGAAAAGTAATCACATCTAGGTGACAATAATGAAACGTGTTCATTAATAGAACATATCTTTGCTACATGTGTAAACAACCATCTGTTAAATTTGTTTCACAATACTTGTAACCTTAACAAGTCTTACTAGGTATCCCATTTTTTGGCCACTAAAATTGTTCATGATATGACGTGCTCAAAATGGTCTAATAAATGGATCTGACTAGCACCTAGGGACTTTGTTGTGACATATAATTGAAATGGCAGGATCCAAAGGGCCAATCCCTTAGACTCATGTTCTCCACATGTGGAATATGTCTCATATAAGGATGTCCAAAAAAATGACATCCATCAAGTATGAGATGTACTTCTCTGTGGAGGAAATTGTAAACACCCAACTACATGAGTGAGAGGGACCCTCATAAACCTGTCCACACTGGCTAAACCAAACACCATAAGTTCCTAGGCCATATGTCACCCTTATGAATAACAACATGTGTCAAACAAAACCCTACCATTTAGGTATGTAACTACTAGGTATAGAAATACATATCGTATGGTATTGTCCCAGAATTCTATGCTCTTACATGACCTTGGCATGTGTCTAAAGAGTAAAATAGATGAAATCATTCTAGCTTATACATTCTATTTGGAAAACTCAAACAAAGCATATTCAAAACTAAAATGGAACCAAATTATATGCTTACCTTGAGGTTGAAAATAGTGTCCACTTACCCGGATTCAAGGTTCATTACCAAAAGTCTAGCCTCAAAAGACCTAGTATGTCTTGGACCTATGAAACACTAAATGAAATATTAGTGAAAATAAACAAATATTTTAACAGATAATCTTAGGTGTTGCCTTGGCAATTCAAACCCCTTGGTTAGATTCTATAGACACCTACTTAGATTAGCAATTAATCATGACCAGCATAGTCTACCATGCCACCAAAAATGATCGTAAGCAACTTGGGAAGTTAAACTTACTCACTAACTCTTGGAAGATTGAGGACTTCTTTCCTTGAAAGTACAATTGAAAGTACAATTGTGAAGAGGCCAATCAATGACCTTCAACATTCATGGAGTTATTTGGTATTATCTTGGTCATATGTGTTCGGCTAGGGTGGATTCAGTGAGACTAGCATTCATGGTGGTAGCATTGAGAATTACACTAGTAATTAGGAGAGAGAGAGAGAGAGAGAGAGAGTAGACTCAAAACATGATTTGATTAATCATAAACTCATAAGATGCAGACAATGGTTTACTAGTCTAGGGTTGAGGTTGAAAAGTGTGTACGAGAGCTTGTTGCTTAAATAGTAGCTCATATGGCTAGATGCACCTCTCAAGGTTCACGAGTATCCTTTCTCGAAGGTCAAGGGGAAACTCTCCAAAGATCAAGATTAGCTCCATAAAATGTGAAAAGCCATGTTAACTGGATGGCATTTGGACTCTTGTGCAACTCATCTGCCACATGTGTTAAGCCATGTGCCCTCATGTCATAAAATCTAATATCTAACCAACCCAAATGATTTTCTCATATTAAACTGATCATTTAATGTGGGAGAATAAACACGAACAAGGGTTAAAATATAGACATGTGCTTATGGTTCTATCTCAACACGGGGCCAAGGTTAAAGGGGTCCAAATGATAGATGGTCTCTCAAAGAGCAAGGTTAGCTATTGGAGCTTAAAGACCTTAGGGTTAGCTGCATTAAAAACCTCCAAAGGTTAGTGTTAAAAGTCCTCAGACCTTAGGCAAGCTAGGGTTGTGCTTGAGGTGGGAGCCCGGCCCAAGCTTGAGATGCTTGTCGTGCTTGTTGACTGAGGTGCTTGAGGTGCTTGTCGTGCTTGCTGACAAAGGTGTTTGAGGTGCTTTATGACTTAGGTGCTAAGGTGATCCATGACTGAGGTGCTTGAGGGGCTTAAGGTGTTCCAAAATTCAAACTAGATCCCTACTCAAGTGGGGGTGAGTCCTAATTGTAGGGGCATGAGAGAGAACACACACACCCTCACACAGGGCAAGCCTTTTCTAAAGAAGCAACAAGGACACATGTCAAGTTCCTCTTCATGTTGCCCTCATAAGGTTTTTAAAGCCTATTGGTTGGCCTCTCAAGAGATCCGATGATAATTTAGCTAATTAAATTAATTTTTTATGAATTTATCAAGCCCTCTCTCTCAAAGGGGAAAGGGGGACACTTGTCCTAAGGCTAGCATGGTTGTTTGATATGCACTCTTCATGTGATTGGCTAAGCTTGTAGGGGTCCAATCAATTTGAAGCTTGAGCTAGAATGAGGAGTCGACCAAGGAAGCTAGGGGCTTGCTTGCAATGTATACTCTCTCTCTCTCTCTCTCTCTCTCTCTCTCTCTCTCTCTCTCTCTCTCTCTCTCTCTCTCTCATTGTGTGAAGTGCAAAGTGCAAGAGTTCCATCTCCTTCTCCAAGTTTGTTGAGAAGTTGAGAGCCTACACCAACACTATTGGCCATGGAATGCAAATCCAACC
Source organism: Adiantum capillus-veneris (assembly GCF_014529385.1). Taxonomy (NCBI): domain Eukaryota; kingdom Viridiplantae; phylum Streptophyta; class Polypodiopsida; order Polypodiales; family Pteridaceae; genus Adiantum; species Adiantum capillus-veneris. The sequence continues at coordinate 135,887,588 of NC_140956.1, read as the reverse complement.
AAGAGCCATGCTCGAATGCTTAAGCTTGCCATCGTCTAACATTATTACGCTTGCAAGGAGAGTGATGATGAGTGAGGAACTGTCTCTTTCTTGTATGTTACTTCTTCTTCCTCTTCCCTACCCTCATTCCCCACTAGCTCTCTCCACCTTCAACGGTGTTTGAGGCCTAGGGACTAAGGCCAGGGATGGTTAATGCGTTTACAAAAGTTTATGTTATGCTCATGATGCATGAAGCTTTCCATCTTCATTGCATCACCTAGGTCACAAGGAACACAAAATTTGTATTGTACCAAGTCTTTCTTTATGGGAGAATCTATAATACAAAAACCTACTAGAGGGGGGACCTTCTCCACATAAATTCGATCCTTAACTGTTTTCATGTTCTCTAATTCTCTCTCTTGCAAAAGTATTTTTCATGCCTAGTTAATTAAGTATAATGGTCATGTTGCTACTGTTTAATGAATTTTACCCTCTATGTTCTCAGAGTAGTCTCATAAAAATGCTCGGTCTAGTTCTCTTAATTCCTCTATTCTCAAAGTTCATAGGCCATTTCCATTACATTGGTATCAGAGTTATTGGTTTCTCTTTTCTTAGTTAAGAAAAGAGGTCCTTAAGTTGTCCATGAAAGGTTGGACCTGCTCATTGCAATAGGGTAAGTGGGATAGGGATCTATTATCTTGGTTGAAAAGAACTTAGTTCGAGGTACACCGTTGGGAACTATAGTCTTAATAATGGAGTCTCTAGGGGCTTGCCTTTGGCTCAACAAGAACCATAATCAACCGATTAATGTTAGACTCTCTCCACTAGTCTTTGCAATGAACAGTGTCTAAACCACGAGTGTGGCTACTTGAGAACTAATTTTCAAAGCTAAAGAAGAGTAGCAACTGAGGTTTTTGAGGGTATCAAAGCACAAAGTAATTCGTACATAAGTTTAATTAGCATGGATGACAATAACCAAGAGAGTAGAATGAATGTTGACAACTTTGATTTTGCACATGAAGGTGCTAATGATGATGCCCCCATGTTTGTCAATTATCTAGTTACTAGGTTGCAACAAGCTATGGGCAACCGTGCTTTGCAACTCAAAGTTACTCAACAACTTCGTGCGTATGGGATTTCCCTTCCTCTCCAAGAGGAGAGAGATCTTAGGAGGCCTCTTGATGAGACTCCGAGAAGAAGACACTCTCCCATAAGAGAGGAGGAATCCAAAGAACAAGAAAGAAGCAAACATTAAGTTCCTCTGAAGATGTGGCTCCATAAAGACAACAGATGGTCCCCAACTCCTCCTACGAGGAAACGGTCAACCAATAGTCCTTCTCCTTGGCACTCCAAAAGGGAAGAGAGAAAACAAAGGAATAAAAAGGCAAGAAAGAGGTCACCCTCTTCTCCTTCTTCTTCACCTTCCTCCTCTTTTGACAAAAGCAACAGCTATTCTCCTAGACAATACAAGAGGAGAGGACGTCGCAAATCCTACCATGCATGGAGAAGGTCCCAAAAGCTCAAGAGGTTCAAAGAGGGAGGAAAGAGTATCTCTTTTCTTACCTATGATGGCACCTTTGGTGCTTTTGACAAAGTATTGGCCTTCATCCAGCAATTTGATGCGGCCTTTGGAGACGAGGGCTTCACAAAGTCCTCCAAGCTACATCATGTAGCTATGCACTTTTGGAAATCTACTCGTCAATGTTGGGCTAGCCTTCGTGGCAACGATGAAGCCCAAAAGACATGGAAAACTCTACGAGTCTCCATAATGAAGCAATTCCTTGCAAGCGATGCAAAGGACAAAGTGCTTACCGAATGGCGGAGTTTGAAGTTGTTCTCCAAAGAATCTATTCCCAAATATATGGACAAGTTTTGGGATTTACAACTCAATGCTACCGTCTTTCAAAAGATAGACTTCGTCGAGCAAAAGAAAAAAAATTGTGCGGGATTACTTGAAGAAATGGCCAAGTGTGTGAACTCCCAACAGCCTGGTTCTATCACCGAAGTAATCCACCAGACTATGGTTGCTTCGCGCATCAATTTCCAACAAGGGGCTAAAATGAATGCCAAGCCCATGGAAAACAAAGATAAAAATGATGCAAAGGGGAAGAACAATGCCCAAAACTCTTCCCAAGGCAATTCCAACAACAACAACAATTAGTCCAAGGAGAAGGGAGTTTAAAATGGTAAAAATAACTCTCTCCTAAAGAACTTGAAGCTTTTTGTAAGGACCACAAATGCTTTAAGTGTGGGGAGCAAGGACATGGCTATCGTTCTTGCCCCAAAAGAAATACCTGCAATGAGACTCCTAGAGCTTCCATGATCGAAGCTCCAAAAGAGGATGCTCATTGCAAAGGATCACCTCTCTCCTATGCTTGGGGAAAGGTAAGGGAGCATGATGCCTTCATCCTGTTTGATCTTGGCTCTACTCACAACTCATATCAATGGAGTTGACCACTAAGTTGGGCATTCAAGCTTTTGAGATGGGAGATACTATAACTATTGATGGAGCCTTCAAGGGACAGCAAGCCTCTGTTACTCCCTTGATTTGGAAGTTGAGGCTTCATGTTCAAAGCTATATCAACAAAGAAGACTTTTTATCTCTCCTCTCCAATATGAGGATGTTATCCTAGGGGCACCATGGTTCAATCGCATGGTTGTCAACATGACGTTCCCTGAAAGGAGAATGTACTTCACCTATAGGGAAAAGAGCATGTATATAGATTCTAATGAGTCCGGTCGTACTATACCACTTGTAGATTCACCTGCTTTTGATAAGTCAATGACAAGCACAATTTCTACGTACCTGATTTTTGTCAAAGAGTCTCTAAATGATGCTAATGTTTTATCAAATGAAAATGGTAGGAATCAAGAAGAGTTAGACATGTCTAATATTCTAAATGGATTCCAAGATGTTTTTATCGATGATATCCCTATGGACTTACCTCCAAAACAAGGGGATGATGACCATTGAATGCCTAACAAGCCTCCTTATCGAGTTTCCCAAGCTCAACAAGAGGAGATCATGAGGCAAGTACAAGAATTGGTAGACAAAGGGATGGTGATGCCTAGATCCTCTCCCTTTTGTTCTCTAGTCCTTTTAGTGCAAAAGAAAGATGGACATATCGCATGTGTGTGGACTATCGAGCACTAAACCATATCACTATGAAAAACAAATTTCCCATACCATGGGTTTAAGATTTTTTTGATAAGCTACAAGGCTCTACCTACTTCAGTAGGAATGACCTTAAAAGTGGCTATCATCAAATAAGGATAGTGAATGAAGATATCATAAAGACCGCGTTTTGTACAACGTTTGGTCTTTATGAATATCTAGCCATGCCTTTTGGCTTGACTAATGCACCAGCCACTTTCAATCATTTAATGGATAAAACTACCACAAATTCACAAGAGTGTTCTTTGACGATATCATCATCTACTCCAAGTCCTTGGAGGAACACAAGCAACATCTCTAGGTGATTTTTCAAGCTTTGAGAGAGAACAAGCTTTTATCAATTAAAAGAAGAGTGAGTTGTACCGCACTATGTTAATAGTGCTCAGACAATGATGCCTTCTTCAACGAAGCCAAACATTGCTTGAAAAAATCACAATAATAGATTGAACTTCCTACAATAAGCAATCAATGATCACTACAACAATAAGTTTAGAAGTGCAAGCATAGTAAATGTTAGCATTGTGGGAAAAACTGCTTGTATGGGAAAATAGTATGATCATTATTATGCATTATCTGGACAAGACCTACCACTTGATCACTTCGTTCGCACCAAACATAATGGAACCAAAACAAAGAAGGAATTGCTCACATGACTAGCTATGCTTCATCAAATGTATACATGGCATTGCAACAATCATCCTTACATTATGGCAACAATCCTCCAAATTACCTTGTAAGGTTTAGAATTCATAAATCGGAGAGAATTGAAGACGACTTGATAATTTATAAGCAGTTTGCATTCCTATAGAGATTTTACTTATTATCTCTCAAGATGGTATCCGTATAGATCCATCAAAGTTGGAGGTAATAAAAGCATGGCCTAATCCAATGAATCTACATGAGCTACGATGCTTTATTGGTATGTGTACATACTATAGATGCTTCATAGAAAAATTCTCTCAAATAGCAAGACCATTACATGACTTAACAAAGAAGAACGTTAAGTACTCATGGACTGCTAAAGAGAAAAATTCTTTTAACAAGCTCAAAGAGAAGCTTACCTTCCAGCCAGTCCTTATGCTTTCGGATCTCTCAAAGCCATTTGAGGTCTAATGTGATTCTTGTGGTGATTGCCTTGGATCAGTCTTGCTTCAAGAAGGGCATGCGATAGCATATGAGAGCCAAAGGCTCAATGCCGATGAACGAGTCTTGGGCATATACAAAAAAGAGCTTTTAGCTATTCTACATGCCCTAGACACATGGAAGCACTATCTATTGGGGACTGCATTTAGACCACCAAAGTCTCAATTAATTCATGACGCAAACCAAGCTCTCCGACAAACAAATGAAATGGGAAAATTTATTTTGCAATTTTTCATATTGCTCACATTGCAGGTAAGCACAATCAAGTGGCCGATGCACTTTCACAACAACCAAGAGTCAATGCGATGTCTATAGCAACTCACAATTATCTATCTTCTATGATAGATGAGTATGCTATTGAACCTGACTTTGAAGATATAATGCTAGCCCTTGCATTGAGGAAGAAATAAGAACCATTCACCTTGCAGCATGGTTATCTTCTCCATGGCAATAGACTATGTGTTACCCACTCCTTTCATGAGAAAGTCATGTATGAATCCCATGCTCCTCCCTATGCGAGGCATAGAGGCATTCAACCTACTCTTTGAGGAGTAGAGACATACTTCTATTGGCCTACCATGAAAGTGAACATGCAAGAGTATGTTTCAAAATGTGTGGTATGTCAAAAAACCAAGTATGATAGAGGGAAGCAGCATGGATTACTCCTTCCATTTCCAATCCCTAATTCACCATTGGAGAGTATATCCATGGATTTTATCTTTGGATTACCCAAGCCTATCCATAGGAATATGGGAACATGGACAATAGTCGACTGGTTTAGCAAGCAAGCACACTTTATTCCTGTCAAGAAGAATATTAAGGCACAACAAATGGCAACTCTCTTCATATCTCAAATTTCCAAACACCATGGATTGCCAACATCCATCATGTTAGATAGAGATCCTAGAATGACCACTAATTTTTGGAAAGGTCTCTTTGAAAATCTAGGTACAAGATTGAAGTTCTCTTCGGCCTATCACCCACAAATGGATGGCCAAAGTGAGATAGTCAATCTTATGATTCTACTAAAGACTTATGTTACCGAAGTAGATCAACGCTCACAATGGGAGAAATACTTACCCCTTGTAGAATATGCATACAGTAATATTGTCCATACTACTATGGGAAAGGCACCTTTTGAGATCATAGACGGAAGACCTAAAAGTCCCTTGCTACTTAAAGTACATGGGAAGATCTTCGTTGCTGATGAGTATAGCCGTGACCTACAAGAATCTTTCCAAAAGATTAAGGAGGCTATATTCATCTTTGAACAAAGGCAAAAGGTTGTTGCTGATAAGCACAAAAGGGCCTTAACATTCAAAGAAAATGATTTGGTTTTACTCAAGTTTCCCAAGGCTCAATTAAGGCAAACAACGGGCAAAAATCTACGGGCCATCAAAAGTATTATGCTAAACTAGTAAAAAGAAACTATGGTCCTTTTAAAATCTTGAAGCCAATCAATGACATGGCTTATTAACTCAAGTTTCTCAACCATTGGTTCATACACAATGCTTTTCATGTGAGCCTACTTAAGCCCTACAAAGGAGATCCACCAAGTGAACCAATTATTGAAGACCCCCCAGAAATCGAAGACCAAGAAGAGGTACTACAACCCATAGCTATAGTTCGGCATGAAGACAAGGTGCTAAGATATGGTAAGATTATCCAACGATATCTTATTAAGTTCAAAAATTATCCTTTTGAAGATGCTAGATAGATGCAAGGAATACAGCTTAAAGATAGTATGAACCTTGTCAATGCTTTCAATGCTACATTAGAGTAAGCAAATGTACATATTTCTTATAAACGATCAATGTTTTTGTCATATAAGACTAATTCTCTTTTTATTGGCACAAATTTAATTAGTTTGCATGCTTATAATCATGTTTGTGATGACGACATCTCTTAAACACCAAGTAGAATTTTATCACTCTACTTTGGAAGAATGAAATGGACTCAAGAGCAGACATGCTTGTGGCAGTTAAGTCTCCCAATCCCCCAATGGACTAGTCATCCCTCTTGGAATGATGTCATAGGGTAAAAAGGGATCCTCTACCCACTAAGAACCATCGACTAATGACTAAGGCTTTATCTCTTATACCTCATAGTCAAGGATGACTATGATTTCAAGAGAGAGGTAATGTCATAAAATCTAATATATAACCAGCCCAACTGATTTTCTCATGTTACATTGATCATTTAATGTGGCAGAATAAAAGGTAACAAGGGTTAGAATATAGACATGTGCTTATGGATCTATCTCAAGGGGGGGGCAAGGTTAAAGGGGTCCAAATGAGAGATAGTCTCTCAAAGAGCAAGGTTAGCTAATGGAGGTTTAAGACCTTAGGGTTAGCTTCACTAAAAAACTCCAAAGGTTAGTGTTAAAAGTTCTTAGACCTTAGGCAATCTAGGGTTGCGCTTGAGGTGGGAACCCGGACCAAGCTTGAGGTGCTTGTCGTGCTTGCTGACTCGGGTGCTTGAGGTGCTTAATGAATAAGGTACTAAGGTGCTCCATGGCTAAGGTGCTTAAGGGGCTTAAGGTGTTCCAAAAGTCAAACTAGATCCCTACTCAAGGGGGGACGAGCCCTAATTGTAGCGGCATGAGAGAGAACACTCACACCCTCACACAAGGCAAGTCTTGTCTAAAGAAGCGATAAAAATACATGTCAAGTTCCTCTTCATGTTGCCCTCATAAGGTGCCTAAAGCCTATTAGTTGTCCTCTCAAGTCCAATGATAATTTAGTTAATTAAATTATTGTTTATGAATTTATCAAGTCCTCTCTCTCAAAGGGGAAAGGGGGACACTTGTCCTAAGGCTAGCATGGTTGCTTGATAATCACTCTGCATGTGATTGGCTAAGCTTGTAGGGGTCCAATCAATTTGAAGCTTGAGCTACAATGAGGGGTCGACCAAGGAAGCTAGGGGCTTGCTTGCAAGGTATTCTCTCTCTCTCTCTCTCTCTCTCTCTCTCTCTCTCTCTCTCTCTCTCTCTCTCTCTCTCTCTCTCTCTCTCTCAGTGCAGCCGTTTTTGACCTAGTAGACAGCAGTCCACTCTTTTGATCATAACTTCTTCATCCGAACTCCGATTTGGGTGATCTATAGCCTCAATCGAAGAGCACGAAGTCCTCTACGCATTGATGTAAAGACATAAATTTTCAGAGTTATAGAAGGCATTTCTGTAGCAGCATTTCCAAAGTGAACAGGTTCAACAAAATTGATTATCATCTCCTATTTTACATACAATGTCTTCCGGCACTCGCAAGGGTTCTTCTTCTTCAACAAGATCCACAACCATTGTGGAAAATGATCCAAAATCTCCTAAGTGTGGAGATAGCAACACAACCACCCAACCAACGACATCGGAAACCATGATCATGGCGTACTTGGTATCATTGCAAGAGACCGTAAACAAACAAGGCGAAGACTTACGAGCACTTGCAATGGAGAATGGCACACTAAGGGTACTTGTGGTTGAGAATGAGAATCTCAAGAGGACACTTGAGATGCAAACAACACGTTTGATGCAACTTGAAGAGGAAGTCAAGGAATGTAAACGCTCTCTTGTGGACTTGAATGCTTTGAAGGAGCGGATGAGCAAAGTAGAGCATGACCATGTATTGAAAGAGGAGAAATTTGACACTATGAGCCGGGATGTATGCGACATGAAAAATGTATGCACAAACAAGTCTTGGGCTGATGTATGTGGTAGCAATGTGGTTTCTAATTCCTCACTCATGCAAGCTATGGTTCAAACAAAGAATGTTGAGAATGTAGATGTGGAGGAGTTGAAGGAACGGGAGCGACGTTCCAAGAACATTGTTATTCGTGGAATTCCCGAAGAGAAGTTAGAGACGCCTCCTTCTCTTGCCATTGTTATTGAAGATTTCTTCAAAACCCACTTTGGCATGTCCGGAGTTATGGTCTATGGAGCACATAGAGTGGGGAAGCAAGGAGCTCCTCGCTCGGGAGAATGGCCAATTGTATGCACCATGCCGGATGAGACCAAGCGAAAGATTATCCTTGATAATAGTTGGATCTATTTGAGAAATAAAAAATGTTTTGTATGTGAAGATCGCACTATTAAGCAACAAAATATGCGTCGCAAGGCATATGAGGAAAAGAATAATAAAAACAAGGAAATCTCTCATGAAGAAAATGTGCCCAAGGAGGAGGCAAGTCTCTCAAGCAAATAGGGATGCGTGACCTATGAGACCGAGTTACAATTGAAAATATGCTTTTGGAATTGTAATGGATACCCATGGAATGCGGGGGTTGGCATTGATGAACTAACAAGCAAAGCCGATGTTGTACTTCTTGTTGAAACTTGGGAGCATGATACACAAAGGATTAACGGCTTGGAGGATTACAATGTACATTCATTGATGTGGTCAAAGAATCTCAAGCAACGAAGAGGACAAGGAGGGTTAGCATGTATGGTTAAGAAAGGATTGGAAGATTTTGTATCAATTGTGAAAGATGACAAGTTTAAACGTTATGTATGGCTGAAAATTATGACACCAAAAAGAGCACCCATTTTTGTAGCCGGTTGCTACATTCCTCATCATGATTCTCCCTTTTATGCTTGCATGGATAGAGATCAACCATTTTCTGATTTGGAAGAGGACATTGCTTATTTCAAAGGTGAAGGTGATGTTATTGTAAATTTGGGGATATGAATGCTCGCACAAAAACATTGCAACATGATACTCAACAATTTGATATGCCATACATTTCAAGGGAGTTGGAGGAAGTTCACTTGTATGATCGTACTTCAATGGATGAGAAAGAGCCGGATCACTATGGAAAGTTACTTTTACACATGTGTAATAGCACGGGTATGCTCATTGCCAATGGTGTATCTTTGTGGAGTGGAACCAATAGATTTACATGTAGAAGACATAATGGGGATAGTGTGATTGACTATATGCTACTCTCTGAAGCCATCAAGTATCGCATAAAGAGTTTTATGTTTGGTCAATGGACCCCGGAATCCGACCACCGCACCTTATGTATTGACCTTTCATGTGGAGAAGCAACTAAGCATGATAATCTCAGTCAAAGGAAAGAGAAGTTATCAGTATGTATGGATTTCAAACGGGCACCAATGTACATTGAAATGGTTGAGCAAAAATTATGGATGACAAAGCTTCAATGTGATGCACCATTGGAAACTAAATGGGAAGCTTTCAAGAAAGCTATTTGTTCTTGTGCGGAAGAATGCTTTGCCATAAAGCATCTCCATGGTATCAACAAAGATAGATCACGCAAAAGGTGGTTTGATAAAGAATGTCAAGATGCTCGAAAGTCCTTGATAAAGCTTGATGCAACTATGGACAAAGACAACTATCAAAGTCATTTGCATACATACAAGGCATTGATTTAAAAGAAGAGAAGAAGATGGGAAGTAAAGCAACAAGAATTTCAAGTCCAAGAAAAGGCACATACATGTGGAAGATTTTGGAGAAACTTGAGAGGCAAGCGGGTTGAGAATTTTGGTAACTTGAGTTTAGTGGATATGTACACACATTGTAGGCAATTATATGAGCAAGAAAATACTGAAAAAATGCCATTTTATGGTTCACTCCCATGTATGCCGTCTTTTTTTACTATTGAGGATGTATGCGGTGGGCTTGAAAAGTTGGCCACTCGCAAAGCGGGAGATCTTCAAGGTATCAAGCCTGAGATGATCAAATGGACGGGAGATTTTACCCATGAGTGGATGTGTGATATGTTCAACCTTGCACTTCAACATAGTATGCCTTATGATTGGAGTACTAATTGGGTTAAGCCTTTGCATAAAGGAGGGGATGTAAAGAATGTAAGCAACTACCGGACTATAATGATTGGGTCTCTTATGGCAAAGTTATTTGGGTGCATAATGGAGATGAAATTGAGTGATTGGGCTGAAGAGAATGACAAGCGTGCAAAGGGACAAGCGGGTTTTCGTCGATGCCATAGCACCATTGATCATTTTGTCACTCTTCGTGTTCTCATGGAGGAAATTCGGTTGAAAGGCAAGCGATTGTATTGTTGTTTTGTGGACTTTAAGAAAGCCTTTGATATGATTCCACGTAACAATTTGTGGAGAAGGATGGAAGAACTCCAAGTGCCAAGTGAGTTTATGCTTGCGGTTTCTCGAATCTATGAGAAGGTGATTTGTCAATTGCGCATGGGAAGAGAAATTTCAGAAATTTTTGTAAGCACTATTGGGGTTAAACAAGGATGTCCATTGTCACCAACTCTCTTTGGTCTATGCATCGATCAATTGGAACAAATGGTACTTGACTTTATGCAAGAAGAAGGCATTGAAGAGGTCACTATTTGCAATGCGGTAATCATGCTTTTGTTGTATGCGGATGATGTAGTGCTTCTAGCACACACTTTAGAAGATGCACAAAAGCTTATGGTTGTCCTTGAAAACTTTTGCTTGCATAGTGGGCTGATTGTAAATGAATCCAAAACAAAGGTTATGCTTGTGAAAACCAACCATAAGGAGAAGCCATGCATTGTGTATAACAACGAGACAATTGAAGTTGTTGAGAGCTTTAAGTACCTTGGCCTTGAGGTTCCATCCAATCACAAGTGGCATGAATGTGCTATGCGTCGTTTGGAAGCGGGAAAGAGAGCATATTATGCATTTGAGAACATGTGTAATGCGGGAAACATCAAGTGTTGGGTTCTCAAGAAGTATCTTTTTGATGCATTGGTGACACCGGTTCTTCTTTATGGAGTTGAAGTGTGGGGTGGGAGCATCTCAAAGTCTACTTGGAAAGAGTTTGAGAATGTCCAAAAGCGTTTTCTTACAAACTTTCTCCAAGTTAAGACACAAACACCATATATGCTCCTACTTCTTGAGTCGGGATCTCTTCCAATTGAGGTTATGGGCATGGAAAGGGTTGTGGAGTACATGATAAAGATGCGTCAAAACCCCTCACATCGACTTCCTACAATTGCATGGGAAGCAAGCAAAAAAGTTCAAAAGACGCATAAAAGCAAGATCTTGAGCACGGGATGGATGCAAGACATAAAGAAGTGGTTTGGGAGATGGGATGCATTACACTTGCTACATGATGCTTCAATTGACTCTCAAGTGAATGAAGCTTTTCTACAGCGCCAATGTATTACGGCTTGGGAGAAATCCGGTGGGTCACGCTTCATACATTACACCACCTATATTGCCCCCAACTACAAAACCATGTTCTTCGCTGAGAGAGGAAACCGTACTCACACTTACATGCTTGAGCCTATTCCCTTGTCCGCGATACGCACTATCGCAGCAATTCGGCTTAGCTCCCATTTCCTTCGATGCGAGATAGGGCGTTAGGGCAATGGAGAAGAGTCAAATCGATTGTGCACATTATGCTCACTGCAAGTTCGAGAGTCTGAGTACCACACACTACTAGAGTGCTCAGCTTTTGATCACATCCGAACTTGCTTCTCTCACATTTTCAGCCATAACTTAGACCTACACACTTTCCTCTCCCAGCCAAAGTGTGGGCTCTCCATTGCGACTCTCATCACTACAATTTTGGAGCATCGAGAGTCACTCATCAGCCGTACACATACTACATCACATGTAACTTTGGTCCCATAGGTCATATTTGACCTCCGAGGACGATAATAAAATCTCTCTCTCTCTCTCTCTCTCTCTCTCTCTCTCTCTCTCTCTCTCTCTCTCTCTCATTGTGTGAAGTGCAACGTGCAAGAGCTCCATCTCCTTCTCCAAGTTTGTTGAGAAGTTGAGAGCCTACACCAACACTCTTGGCTATGGAATTCAAATTGAACCAAGAGCCTTGCTCCAATGCTTAAGCTTGCCATCTTATTCATCATCATTATTATGCTATTAGGTTATGCTATGCAAGAAGAGTGATGATAAGTGAGGAACTGTCTTTTTCTCATATGTTACTTCTTCTTCCTCTTCCCTACCCTCATTCCCCGCTAGCTCTCTCCACCTTCGAAGGTGTTTGAGGCCTTGGGACTAAGTCCGGGGATGGTTAATGCTTTTACAAAGCTTATGTTATGCTTGTGATGCATGAAGCTTTCCATCTTCATTGCATCACCTAAGTCACAAGGAACACAAAGATTTTATTGTACCAAGTCTCTCTTTATGGGAGAATCTTAATACATAAATCTATTGGAACGGGGACCGCTCCATATAAATCCGGTCCTCAATTGTTGTCATGTTCTCTAATTTTCTCTCTTGCAAAAGTATTGTTCATGCCAATTTAATTAAGTATAATGGTCATGTTGCTACCGTTAATGAATTTCACCCTCTATGTTCTCAAAGCAATCTCATAAAAATGCTCACTCTAGTTCTCTTAATTCCGCTATCCTCAAAGTTCATAGACCATTTCCATTACACCTCACATGCTTATTTGCTAACTGCATTGCTTACTAAACAAGAGATGGTTCTCACACAAGCTATTGATATTAGGCCAAAGGCCACAAACCCAAAAAACGTGCCCTTGGACTATAAACTGGACAAGTGATCGAGACTCAATGCCACATAGACTAGGTAGTCACACGTACCAGAAGTAGTTCTCCATGTTCATTGCCAAGTCACGAGCCACTGGCTTCATATCCATCTCTTCTACAATGCTATTGTCCGGATGCTAGTTGTAAGGACTTGGGTCCTACACGCAAGGCCACCGGCACGGCCGGACAGTGTGTAAGTTAGTGGGAGGCTATAAAATAGCACGGTTGGGTGGAGACTAGCACACACATTACCATCACCCTTTCACTGGTATCCGAGCTATTTTTGGGAGGAGGTGAAAAGCGGGTTGCATGTGTGTACAACGTTCTGCTTTTCTCTCACGTTCCGTAGACAGCAATGTCTCCGTTGTGCAGCAAAAGAAGATAGGGACACGCTTTCCTATGCGCAACGTGCGGATAGACAACAACAGCGACCGCCCCATCAATGCCCTCCACAATGGGAAACCAAGGAAAACTCGACCGGAAACTCGATGGCACCGAGGCTCCGAAGGGTTCTGTTGGCGCCGTTGGTTGCGTGCGTAGAAAGGCTCGCTTAACCCTTGCATGAAGGAGGGTTGAACCCACCCCATGAGGATAAGAGGCCAACACTTTACCATCAAGCTATTGACCCTTGATGTGTATAACAAGGAAAGATAGCCTACTTGTGTTGAAAGGAAACTAAAGGACAGGGGAAGCTTCAAACTTCAAGGAAGTAGCTTCACCCTTCCTTTTCACTTCTTGGAGGAAGGCAAGTTTTCCTCCAAAAGTTCTTTTTTCCTGAAGGAGTTAGCTTCAAAGTGAACAAAAGCCTTCACAAAAACGATGGGTTTTTGTGAAGAGGCAACAAAGGTGTTCTTATGATAAAGCAGACGTGAAGCGCTACAATTCCCACAAAGCGAGGTTCGCATGCAACGCAAATCGTGGAGCATACAAAACACAAAGACTTCAATTTCACAAGTTACAAGTTAACGTTGTTTCTCTATGAAGAAGGGTTGAACCCACCCCATGAGGATAAGAGGCCAACACTTTACCATCAAGCTATTGACCCTTGATGTGTATAACAAGGAAAGATAGCCTACTTGTGTTGAAAGGAAACTAAAAGAACAGGGGAAGCTTCAAACTTCAAGGAAGTAGCTTCACCCTTCCTTTTCACTTCTTGGAGGAAGGCAAGTTTTCCTCCAAAAGTTCTTTTTTCCTGAAGGAGTTAGCTTCAAAGTGAACAAAAGCCTTCACAAAAACGATGGGTTTTTGTGAAGAGGCAACAAAGGTGTTCTTATGATGAAGCAGACGTGAAGCGCTACAATTCCCACAAAGCGAGGTTCGCATGCAACGCAAATCGTGGAGCATACAAAACACAAAGACTTCAATTTCACAAGGTACAAGTTAACGTTGTTTCTCTATTTTCATTAGTTTGTGTTTACCATGGCCATTGAGGATATCCCACCTACACACACTTTTAATTTTGAGCATGTAGATCAAAATCAGGGCACCATGGGTGCTGCTGACACATATATGCATGATGATGATGATGATCTAGGAGATCATGGACTTGTAGATATGGCTTCTTTCAAGACTTTGGAAAATCACCAAAGCATAATTGAATGCAACCTCTCTGTACTTAATGCAAATGTTACCAATCTTATGGAGTTACTTATGAAATTTATGAATTCACAAACGACTGAAGGACCCACAAGTGGCACGGTTCAAAGGAACCAGGCTCGCACGACTCAAGGAGTCCAAGAGTCAAATGCTGCAGAAGATGCAGAAGGTAGCAATGCATGACTCAAGATAGAATATCACCATTCCTGAATTTCACGAGGAAGAGCGTGATCGCAACAAGGATGCGTTCAATACGTTCTTACACAAATGGAGTGATATTCATCGATTGAGACACACCCCGGATATAAAGGCGGACGTGGAAACAAGTCTATCTCTTAAAGGAAAGGCCTATAAGTTGTGGATGACATTTCTGATAGATGCTCGTCCTCCATCTTGGGCTGCATTTCAAGCTTCTTTCTCCAAAGAGTTTTTGGACTCCAATGAAGAAGATAAGAATTGGTTAGCATGGGATGCATGCCGCATGTCTAGCCTCTCTCTCACACAGTACCTTTCAAAGTATCAGGAAATCATATTAAAACTAGAAGTTCTAGATGAATTCCAAAAGATACGGGGTTTTAATAGGGGTCTTGACAAAGACTATCGTCTTCATGTCAAGACCCAACATCCAAAAACTTTGGAAGAAGCCATCAGCCATGCCCAAAGATATGATGATGACCAAGAGAGGAAAGGAAATGTTCCCTACACTAAGAATAATTTTGCTAAGAGCAATGTGGCTAGAGCCAATGGTGACGTAGATCTCCCACACGTTCCAAGAGGAATAAGAGACAATCTATCTCTCCAAGCCCACGAGAGGCTAAGAAGCCTAAGCACTCACAAGATACTCCACATGGGTCTCTCAGCACTGCCGATTTTGAGCGTGTGAAGAAACACAATTTGTGTTTTAGAAGTCTTTCGGACCAACATAACAAGAAAGATTGTCCTCTTTTTCAAGGCAAAGAAAAGGCCATGCACACGGTGCAACGCCTCACATTAAATATTTTGTTTTAGAGGTTCTTCATATGGAAGAAAATCACAAGTGTTGTGTGCCTGCTTCAATGTGGCAACCCACCTTTGGCCCCATGATTTGATTCGCATGCATGGCACTATTAACGGACAACGTGTTCGTATTTTAGTGGATGATGGTGCAACTCATAACTTCTTGAATTATAAGCTAGTCAAGAACTTGAAGCTTACACAGACTCCTTGATATCGCAAGTATGTGGTGGATCAGATGTCTGGGAATGATAAAGAAGTATGGGACACGGTAGTTCAAGGGGTTGAGCTTATTGTTCAAGATCATGGACAGGAGTGGCTGCATGGTTTAGGAAACACATTGCACACTAGTTATGAACACAACTCTTTATCCTTTATGGCCAATGGTAAACATGTGCTTTTGCTTGGTGAGAAAAATATACCATCTGCACCTCTTATATGTAGTATAGCCGAGCTTTCTATTTTGTAGAAAGAAAATTTGATAGATTAAGTCTTTTTGTGTTACTGCTTGTCTCCAAGTCTTGTGAATTCTCAAGAGCAAAGTGCAGTGAATTCTAGTAATGGTATGCAAAGTGCAATGAATTCTAATGGTATGCAAAGTGCAATGAATTCTACTGATAAACAAAGTGGTAACAAATCTAATGAGCAAAGTGCTCTCAATTTTAATTTTATGGAGCAACGTGCAACTGTTGTAAAACAAACATTACAGGAATTACAAGATTCTCCATCCCAGCATAACTCTAGTTTACTTTCTCCTTTTGCACGGCAAAATTTGACTCACTTACTCATGGAGTATAGTGATGTGTTCTCAAGTGATTTACCACTGGGTTTACCCCCTACACGTGATGTGCAGCATGGCATAGATGTCTTGACAGGCACTAAACCGGTGAGTAAACAACCTTATTCTATGAGTGCTAAAGAAGCCAAGGTACAGTAAGACTGAAGATGATCACTTAGAACACTTACAATTAGTGTTTGAACAGCTACGAGCTCACGTGATGTATGCTAAGCAAAGTAAGTGCAATTTCTTTGAAACAGAGATACATTACCTCGGTCATGTGATCTCTTATTCTAGCATCAAGATGGACACTAACAAGGTCGCTGCCATTCTTTGATGGCCACATCCCAACACGGTTGAGGAGCTTCAAATAATTTTAGGCATGGCTGGATTTTATTGACATTATATTTGTGACTATGCCAAAATCATTGTTCCTATGACGTATCAACTTAAAGCAAAAGGTAAGACCTTTTCTTGGGAAGAAGCCCAAAAAAGCAGTTTCGAACAGCTCAAGGTAGCTATAGCCACTTCTCCCATCCTAGCAATCATCGACCCACTTAAGCCGTTTGTGGTAGAGACTGATGCTAGTGATAAAGCCATTGGTGCGGTACTTCTCCAGGAGGGAAGACCTATAGCCTTTGAAAGTAAAAAGTTAGATAGAGCTCAACGAAATTATTATGTTTATGAGAGAGAGCTCTATGCCATAATTCACGCTTTACAACAGTGGAGGCACTATTTATATGGTGCCGAGTTTGAAGTAGTTTTGGACCATGAGAGTATCAAATGGTTTACTACTCAAATAGACTTGAAGGGTCGTAAAACTAGATGGGTAGAAATCCTTCAAGATTATAATTGTAAGCTACGATATGGCAAGGGGCAATATAATGTAGAAGAGGATGCACTAAGTCGGATGCCTCAGATTAATTCACTTGCTTTCACGGAACTAAAGAGTGCATTTTTAGAGTCATTACGTGGCAAGTGTGCACAAGATCAATCATATGCTAAAGTGTGGAGTGCATTTTTAAAAAGAAATCCCTCACACTCACATGTCTCTGAACAGCCAGATCAACATGTCTCTGCACGCGCAAAATAGAAACTCCAATACACAGAGCTCCACCCCTACTCATGAAGAGCTTAAGCGATGGAAGAATTTTTCCAATGATGATAGCTACTTACTCCACAAAGGTAGAGTATGTGTTCCAAAGGACTCAGACACTAGGCGCCAAATCTTATTTGAGTGTCATGATAGTCCAAGTGCTGGTCATCCAAGTATTCGTAAGACGTATGCCTTAGTTTGACGGCAATTTATTGGCCGGGCTTACATCATGATGTTCAAGACGGTACGTACTGAACTGCCAACAATGCCAAGTTAATAAGGCAGAGCACCTCAAGGTAGGTGGCCTTTTACATCCTTTAGATATTCCACAGGATAAGTGGGAGAGTATCTCTATGGATTTTTTAGTAGGACTACCTACTACAAATCGTGGCCATGATGCCATATGGGTAATTATAGACCGTCTCACCAAGATGGATCGATTCATTCTCACTAAGACTACGGTTAAGACACCAAAATTAACACGGCTATTTGTAGAGCATATATATAAACTCTACAATCTACTAGCTAGTATCATTAGCGACAAAGATCGAAAGTTCGATAATCACTTCTAGAGAGTTGTGTTCCAAAAGTTTGAAACTAAACTTAATTTAAGTACAGCTGATCATCCAGAAATGGGTGGTCAAATAGAAAGAGTTAATCAAGTGTTAGAGGATATGCTACGAGTGTACGTTAGTAAGAATCAAACCAATTGGGAAGACTACTTACCTATATTGAAATTTGCTTATAATAGTTCAAAGCATGTGACTACAGGGTTTAGTCCATTTATGCTTTTGTATGGATTTCAACCTAGATCACCCGTTTACGGTGGGGTTGGCTAAAGAGAAGATACAACAAGTGAAGGATTTTCTTCAAGACCATTTCGACATGCTTCGAGTTGCTCGACAAAATGTTAAGCAAGCTCAAGATTGATATAAGAAGTACACAGATGAGCATCATCGTCTTGCTACTTTCGAAGAAGGAGACAAGGTTTTCCTCAAAGTTCCGGAGCATTTAGAAAGTCTAAAGACGGGAAAAGTTGCTAAACTTTCACTACACTATTGTGGACCGTTTACCATTCTCAAATGTATAGGTCAAGTGGCCTATAAGCTAGCTCTTCCAGAGTACTCACGAGTTCATCCTGTTTTTCATGTTAGCCGTTTACAAAAATAGCTAAGATAGAATGATAATGTCATTGACACCGGTGTGTCAGTTGACCTTATCAAACCACCAAGCATCCCTCATGAGCCTGAAAAGATTTTGGATTCTCATGAGCTTCGCAGCAGACATCATGTCAGACGACAGGTGTTGGTAAAGTGGCTAGATAGACCTGAAGAAGGTTCTACATGGGAGAATGTCTCCACACTTAAGAAATGTTCTCCTACGTTCATTTTCAAGGACAAAAACGATTCTCCAAGGGGGGGCAATGCAAGGACATGGGTCCTACGGGCAAGATCACCGGCACGTCTGGACAGTGTGTATGCTAAGGGGAGGCTATAAGATAGCATGGTTGGGTGGAGATTAGCACATGCATTACCACCACCCTTTCACTAGTGCTACCACTACATGCCATTTAAACCTCGAGTAATCCTTTAAGTGTCTGGGCTCATAGCAGTTCTTGACACTTTTATTTGATGCAATGCTAAATGCAGTGCTAAAAACTGCTTATGAAAATGATTTAATGCTACTATTGATATCAATGCTACTCCCCTTTAAGTGAACCTTATCCTTTGTTCTGCAAACACTTGGCGTGCCTTGGAGCGGTCTATGAAATTGGGAGTTATCCCAATTCAAGTGTTTGAGCTCCGTACAAATGCACATGATGATATCCTTTATGATGGATATGGCATACATTGCTTTGTAATGTGCCATGGGTGCAAGATTTTTAACTTTGAAATACAACATTTTAAGTAAGAATGATAGAGAAATTAAAGATTTATCTTTGAATGCTCAAGAAAGTTGAAGCCTTGTGAAGCTTTTGAAGTCAAAGCTTGAGGAAAATCTTCTTCTTTGATTGCTTGGAACCCCGTCTTCAAGTTTTTTTAAAAAGGCCTTTAAAGATTGCAGGCTTCGCTTGAGGTGAAGCTCAAAAAGCTGTTTGCAGCTATGGCAATGCTTCCTTGTGGAGGGGGGGAAAAACTCTCCTTGGCCTATGGGAAAGGCCCTTAGTAGGGATGTTGAGGGCTAGAATCTTGAGTCATTGCACGCGAGATAGCAGGCTTACGGAGTCAGGCAGCAGGGACAATGGGCAACTCAACAAGCATGCAGGGTCAGGATGTCGGCTAGCGAGGAGGGCCTCAGGAAAAGAGGGAGCGCATATGGGAACTCGCCCCAATGAACCCGAACCAAGAATTAGGCCAGAGTCAAATGCTAATTGGTGTTCGGCGGGTGTAGGTCAAAGGGCGTGTTTGCTACTATGGGAATAGCTCCTTGCTGACCCGCTAATGCTTGCTATGTAATTTACCACCTCATACAAGTCCATCCAACCTCCTCCTCCAAAAATATTTATTGCAAATTGAGAACTTTACCTCATGCCCACCCCCCAAATAGGGTTAATGCACTAAGCCACAAAGCCTCGGGATTTCTTGTGGGCGGTAAGCTGGAAATAGGTTGCAAAAATTCGTCTTAGTAGAGCTCCACACGCACAAAAAAATAATTGCCACACATACCTAATAATAGCAAAGTTGGGGATGATGATTGGAGGGGCTCTATGGATCAAAATTCAGAGCTTGAAGGCTGTACTTCGAAATGATGAGGGTGATGTAAGGAGAAAACAAAGTCGATGAAATTGATTGAAGAGGAAAACTACTTAAAAATCAACACAAAAACAACACAAATGTGGTCTAGAATGAAAATGAATGCAACCATTAATGCAAAATTGCATGTTGGCGACTTCTAATGAGATGACTAATCCTCCTTCATTAGCTTAATGGATGTGGATAGTGATGCATCCTTTCAAGAATGCATATCCCATCGTTGAATAAAATTAAAAGGGTGATTAGGAA
Source organism: Adiantum capillus-veneris (assembly GCF_014529385.1). Classification (NCBI taxonomy): domain Eukaryota; kingdom Viridiplantae; phylum Streptophyta; class Polypodiopsida; order Polypodiales; family Pteridaceae; genus Adiantum; species Adiantum capillus-veneris. The sequence goes on along the minus strand of NC_140956.1, from coordinate 135,867,351 downwards.
ACATGATTAAACAAAAATTATGCAATGCAAAGGAATGCTAATCCTATCATAAGCTTTGATACCACATGTTGTGCTAGGGTGGATCGACAAGACTAGCATTCATGATGGTAGCATTGATAATTTCACTTATAGTTAGAGAGAGAGAGAGAGAGAGGAGAGAGAGTCTAGACTCAAAACATGTTTTGATTAATCATAAACTCGTAAGATGTAGAAAATGGTTGATGAGGTTGAGGTTGAGGTTGGAAAGTGTGTACAAGAGCTTGCTACTTAAATAGTAACTCATATGGCTAGATGCACCTCTCAAGGGTCACAGGTACCTTTTCCCAAGGGTAAAGGGGCAACTCTCCGAAGGTCAAGAGTGGCTCCATAAAATTTGGAATAGCCATGCTGAGTAGGATGTCGTTTGGGCTCTTGTGCAACTCATCTGCCACATGTGCTAAGACATGTACCCTCACATACTTAGTTGCTTAATGGACTACTTACTGTATAAGAGATGTTCTCACACCAGCTATCGACGTTAGGCCAAAGGCCACAAACCCAACAATACCCTTGGAAATACCACTCCTATAGCCACAATCAGTTTATAAATTAAAAACAAATCCTCTCAATTTAAAATCTTGTTCACAACTGGATCTTGAAATAATCATCTCTCTTTATGAATAGAAGAGAAAGTTTTCCAACACCCCAAAGGAGGTAGTCATACTAGATTTTCTTGGGTGTTCAAGGAAGAGATTACCTACATTGAGGCTCTCTCAATCTATTCATGGAATCCTGTGAATTAGTTTCTTGATAGTGAGGCCATGCCTACTTGCTACCCATAGAAAGTGTTATTTGTATTTACTGCACCTTGTGTATAGAGCCAATGATTTAAAGTGTTTGTCGCTATCTACATATATAAAAATCACAAACAAATATACCAGTCTCAACTCTTCTTGAACAGAGTGGCTGATGTTATAGAAAAAACGTCAACAAAAGACATCTTTAGGAATTTTGGGAATTATTCAAGTCCCATTTCTTTAAAAGGTACTTGAAATCGAAGTATTATTGTGTAGCGAGCCCTTGATTCTGCCATTAAAATGTATGCTTCCTTCAATAAATATATGATTGTGTGGATATAAAATCAACATGGATGTACTCGAAGGTTACTTGAAATCTAAGTATTACTATGTAGTTGTAGATAACATTTGTTTGCAATCCCTTGGTTATGCCATTAAAATGTATCCGTCCTTCAATAAATATATGATTGTGTTCGTACAAAATCACATGGATGAATACATTAAACATGAATGTGTGAAGGATGCCCTTGAAATTTATCAAGGACTCCCAATTTTTCCTTGTGTAGAAAATACTTGATATGAATGGATTTTGTTTTTGCCATTGATATGACTACACTAACTATATCAAGAATACCTAGAAAATCAAATGTTTTTATGGAAGAACATCTAAATTTTAAAAGAATATGGTGCTTAGAAACACCAAGATAACAAGTGATATTGATATAATTATATTGTATTATAGAGATAACCTAATCTAATAAATCACATATTACAAGAAATTACGAAATTACACACATATTTTTGTCTATCAATGGTTGAGAAATCAAAGAGCTTTCTCAACGTAATGTAGGAATTGATAGTATCTCAAATAGATGGTGGTGTTTAGAAACACCAAATAAGTAGTGAACCCAATATTATCATTTATTGCTTGGTTTAGATACATGTGCCAAATTCCATTCTACTCTAATACATGGGATCTTATTCTGAAAATGCCTAGAAATATGCTCCTTATTAGTCATCCTTTCCTCTTGCATCAACCCATCCAATTAACCATGCCGTGATTTTTCTTTTCTAACATTAGTTTGGTACCACAATCAGAAATTACAATGTCCTTTTGAGATCATTTTGAAGAAAATACCAAAGCAAAATCATAATGAATTTCTACCAAGTGATATAGTGTCCCATGGGTATACTCAAAGATGTTTTGAGAATCACTATTCAACTATAAAAAAGGTTCTTTAACATTATGTCTACAAAAGTGTGTATGGATTCTAGTATGTGGTACATAAATCATATAGAAAAAAATACAATGGCTCTAAACCACATGAAAATGTGGTGTCTGTAATTATATGGAGTGGCACATAACGTACTATGACAAACAAAATTCATTTGACCTAGGAAAAAAATCATTTAATATAGGACAAAAATAGGTAAAAAATACGAGACACTGATGTGTCCATTTGAATTGTAATTTATTTATTTCTTATTGAAAATGGATTGTTCTTGCATATTTAAATTTTCTTTGTTGGTAACTTTCCTATAAAAATCTATCTAACATTGTTTAAAGCATAGAAACAACCTATGGTTTTTGCCAAGTTTTAGGACATTATAATGTCCAGAGGATATTTTAGTGTGCAGATACCAAACTAGTTTTAAAAGGCTTATGCTGTTTGATTGCATAATTGCAAAGAAAGGAAATCAAGACACTAACTTCCATTCCCGAAGATAACTAGCACCATCTCAGTAGCTAACATTAGAAATATTGGAAACATGTCTAAAATTTCTTATAAACTCCCAACTCCAAATACAAGGTTCTCTCTCTCTCTCTCTCTCTCTCTCTCTCTCTCTCTCTCTCCCCCCCCCCCCCCCCCCCCCCCCCAACTCTCGTGTCAATCAATAACCATACATATCCATGCATGCACCTTGATTACTAGATATGCCATATTTTTTTTCAATCAAAGTAATGTAGCCTTGGCAATTACTAATGATGAGATGAAGTTGATAACATCATGTACTTAGATACAAAAGGAGTTAACAACACATTGCTTTAGTAATCTTCATTTTAAAAGAAGTGAACCCAAAGCAAACCACTTTGGGTAGACACATTAATTTTTTGAAAAAAAAAACATATATCTTCATCTTATTAGTAAAAAATGACTCAAAAATTATTCACAATCACATTGGGTTATTTTCAACTTGAAAATCACAATGGATCACAATGAGTGCATAGACCTCATCGAGTTATTTTCAACTTGAAAACCATATATGATTCAAATTAGATTATGCAATCACCCAACCATTGTCCCACCCACCGTCTCAAGTAAGCTATGTATAGCTTTGCATCAACTACAATCCTTTATATACCTTTGCCAAGTTCTCTTGTAGCTCCATACTTGTAAAGGAGTCTTGAAAAATTGCACTATCTTGATACTTATTCTCATCATCTTCTCAAATCCTTCTTGTTGGAACATGCTATGGATCCTTTGGACACATTCATCTTGAGGTATTTGTAGATGCTCTCCCAATAAGAGCAGTTTTGTGCCCCACCTGCACCACATTTTTAGTGGTTTGCTGATACTATTATCTTTACACTAATCTTGATCAAAGGGCACAAGAAGTTCTTGTGCTACTTGACTAGTGTCAAATCCATCTCTATCTTTGCTATCATTTTTAGTAAAATGAAAGGATAGTTCTATTATTCTTAGGAGGCATGCACTATTCCCAAGCATCTACATTTAGCAATTATACTACAAGATTTGAGCCATGTAAGAAAGATACATATGTCAGTAGGTAAGGTGAGGCTCATTATCCATAGGTATAGTGTCGAACCCATCTCTATTTTCAGCTTCAGCTATGTTGGCTAAGGATCCAACTTGGATTTAAGATCCTCTTTGCAAGTGCAAGGTACCTAGGCTATCATATTATGAAACATGCATATGTTTGAGGCTCACTTGAAACTGAAACTTGAAGTTGAGGCCCATTACAAGTGCATCTTTTACTCAATTTGGAGCCTCTCATTGAAGTACCCCATGAAGAGTTCAACCCTCATTGCATATGGTTGAGGCTCACTTGAAACAAAACCTTGAAGTTGAGGCCCATTGCAAGTGCATCTTTTGGTCAAGCTGGAGCCTCTCATTGGAGTACCCCATGTAGTGTACTTCAACCCTAGTAGTTTGAGAAACAAGGTCCCATGCCTTTGGATGTTCCTCTCTTGCAAGTGCTATATTAAGGGGGCATCAAACTTAGAATTGAATCCCTAGTTAATAAGTTCAATTGAGGCTCAAATGCATGATTCTCAATTCTCAATTAGCAATTCAATATCAACGTGGAAGAGAGCTAAAATGAGCTTGATCGTGGAATGTAGCCTTGGAATTTTAACAAAACATGTTGCTAGAAAAAGAAGATTTATGGTGGTTAGTATGTGCACAGAAGCAATCTACCTACATAACGAACTAGAATGAGCTCATTAGGCTGATCGCACATGCTAGTTCTACAGTAGATTATGCATCTAAGTCTTAAAATTAAGTTAGAATCTCAAGAGCTAGAAACCTATAATTTAGTGTATGAAGTCTCATGATGTCCTTGACGTACATTAGCATATGGAGGTCACGGGCAAGATGAACTTGAGCTTCACATACTAAAACCCAACTTGCATTTGCTATTCCACATATGGAGGTGAGGCTCAAAGCTTTAGTCTATGAGGCTCAAAGCTTCAGCACAAGCCTCACTTACATGTGCTATAGTAGCTACATTGAGCTCATGAGGTTAGACTCACATTCAAGTGCTACACAAGAATGTTAAGGCAAGGCTTGAACTTTCACTTGTTAAAAGCTTGAAATTCAAGTATAGATCCCCAAATGATTGTCCTAAATTATCAAATGAATGTGACTCTTGGACTAAGGAAGAACATTCAAATTCAAGTATAAAACCCCACACGATTGTCTTGAATTAGCATACTAATGTGAGTCTCCAATCAGTAAGAAGCTTGCAATTTAGTTTAAATATCCATCTCAAGGATTTGTTAGAGGATCATATTCAAGTTCCATTCTCCACTAAGCAAGACCCATGAGCCACTTAATTTCAAGACTCTTTCAAAGCCTCAAACTTAAGTGCGAACGTTTACCTTAGAGAATCCTTAGAAGATTGAACTTGAGTTCCAACCTCCACTAATGTAGAGGCTCAAACTAACTAAACTTGAGCCTTTATTGAAGCACATGTTCTGAACTTTGCTAAGTAACCTCACCTCAAGTCTCTTACCCTAAGGCTACTTAAAGGCTCTCAATCCTCCTCTAAGAAGGTAGAGGCTCAAGCTCCTTACATTTGAGCTTGTATTGACACTTTAGCTTCAAGTCTCCCCCTTTGAGGCTTCTTAGAGGCTCGAACTTAAGTTTGAGCCTTCTTTGGGCTAGAGGCTCAAGATCGATAAATTTGATCCTATACTAAAGCATATGTTTATACATTTATTCCTCAAGGTTAAGTTGAAACCTCTTCTTTGAGACTACTTAGAGCTCAAACCTCCTTTGTGGTGGAGGTTCAAGCTATTTACTTTTGATCTTCTAGTGAAGCACAAGGTTGAACCTTATTTAAGGTTTAGCTCAAGCCTCCCTCTTTGAGGTTGTTTTTAGAAGCTCAAACTTAAGTTCAAGCCTCCTCTCAAGTAGAGATTTGAGCTTCTTAAATTTGATCCTCTTGTGACATGGGCTAGACCCCATTAACACTAGGTTGGTAACCTAACAGGACATAAAAGTGTCCTTTCAGGGTTTTGAAAAAAACCTCCAAAACCATAGTAGATCCACTCATTTTGTAAAATCCTTTCATGAGGTTATAGTTCAAGGCCTACTACACATGGAAAAAATAAGAAACTTGTAAAATTTCTCATCTTTTGGTCACACCAAGCCTCCAAAGTTGATGGACCAGTGCATTTTCATCAAAACAGTCATTTCTTACGTTTTGTTGCATAAAAATAAGATTAGGGATTTTTGTAGGACTTGAGATAAATTCCCTAGTTAACTTCAATGGGTTGGTGATCAGAACATATGATTGCTTCTCACTTACTATTTTTTGTTTTGCCAAAATAATTAGGTACAAAAAAGTTGAATTTTTACCATTCTGCAAACCTATCATCAAAGTTTCTATAGCCACGTTCAATACAAATAATATACGCATGTTTTCTTAGTTCCCTATTGTCCTTTATGTTCATAAGGATCCATGGACCATGTCAAAAGAATAATACATCTCTTACCAAGGGGAATCTTAGGGACAAAGATGAAGTGCTAAAAACAGCAAACATGAAAAAACTGGGTTCAACATTATGAGTTGTAGAATCCCATAGAAACTATTCAATATCTAGCCAAATTTGATCCTTATGATTAGATATGGTTACTACCTACAAAATACATGTAGTTGTCACAAGAAACTAACAATATTGAAAAAGCTATACTTGATATACTAGAATGTTTCGTTTTCTTCTATAATTGAAAAAATCAACCATCGTTGTGTACTATGCAAAATAGGGTATTAGGTGCCCCAAAACTCAAGGAATATTAGATTTATGTTACAATATGCGACATAGAAAATAAAAAATGCATTTGGATATCATGAAATCCACCAAAAAAATCATAGAAGAGCTAAAATTGGCTAAAAAACGGGATTTGATAATTTTTATAATTTGGTCATAACTTACAACTTTAATATTTATTTCTCCCTAGAAACATCAGGACATGTTGAGGACTACTAAAGATAGTTCTCTAGCATTATAGACCTCATAAAAATGAATTATAGAGTGGTATAGTTGCAAAAAGTTGAAAAAAGCCAAAAACAGGACCCTTTTTTCACACAGTTTAGGTTGTGAAATGTTGTGCAAGGACAAGGTTAAAGATGGAATTGGTATTCCAAAAGAATGTCGAGTTTTTTTCAGCTCACAAGACAACTTTCTAGATATATAGCACCTCAAAATCCATTTTGAAACTCTTGACATAATTCAAGGAAAATGGTCACTTAACAGGACATAAAAGTATCCTAGGACATAAAAGTGTCCCATTACCAACCTAGTGTTAAAGGTTAATTTAAACCTCTCCCTTTGAGGTTTCTTAAGAGGCTCGAACTTAAGTTCGAGCCTTCTTTAAGGTTCAGGATCAAGATGCTTAAACTTGAGCCTCTATTGAAGCACATGTCTTCGCCTTTACTAAGGTTAAGCTCAAGCTTGTTCAGGCTCGAACTTAAGTTCGAGCCTCCATTGATGTAGAGACTCAAGCTACTTAAATATAAGTCTCTACTGAAGTAGAGGTTGGAAATTTACTAAATTTAAGCTCAAACCTCTTCCTTCGAGAGTCTACTCAGATAGGATAAGGTAGAGGCTCAATCTTCTTAAATTTGAGCTTTTATTGAAGCACAAGTTGGGGTCCTTTTTTAAGGTTAAGTCCAAGCCTCCTGCTTAGTGACTGCTTATATGCTCGAACTTATGTTCGAACTTACTCTAAGCTAGAGGTTTAAGGTACGAAGCTACTTAGAATGCTAAGGGTTAGTGTAATCCCACCTTCAAAATTTGAAACTTACCTTTTTTTTTCACAAAGTTGTAAGAAAGAAAGTCTACAAGTCCTTGAATTTTAGCGTATTCATTTGCAAACAAATACCTCTACCTATTATATTTTCACTTTAAGGTTTTATATTTATTGTTTTAGGAGACAAGGAGCTCTCAAATGATGTATTGACTCTTAATAATAATGGGGAGAAAATAAAAAATGTAGAAATAACCATAGGTGATACCTAAACAAAGTCGCGAAAGGTGAGCAGATGACCATACGTCTGTTGATGACAGTTGAGGCTCGGTTCTTTTGAATACTTCGTTGTGGGTTGTTCCATTGGCAACACTCGCATCTCCTCTTGCATTGCGCATGTAGCTAGCCAGGGAGTCCATCCACATTCTCAATAGGATTGAGTTTTACAGCAGGTTTGCCGGGCTCGCGCTTCAGTCCTCGAGGCCGTATGCAACTACTTCTTCATATGATTATACCTACCACTCATTGAGACAACATATCCATTTACGACTACCAACACCTTCTTGGACGGAGCTACATCTGCATGCTTCTATTAACAAAAACAAAACGACTTTGCTTGAGCCGTCATGAGTCCCGAAAGCACTGCTGGAGCCTCACAGTCGGTGTGCATTAGGAGGTGGTACACATTTGTGAGGTATTCAAAGTTCAAGCAGATAGTTTATAGATGCTCCTCAGATCTCACAGTTCGGGAGTCTGGAGTCTGAGACTGCAGCGCCTCGCCTGTTGCTGCTTGTGTGCATGTAACTCGTCTATATTGTGTTGCTGCAGTGGCCTTGTTGTGTCGAGCCGAGAGCAGTCCCTTCGTCTCCTACAGGCAACGAAAATAAGGAAGAAGCTGGATGCTAGTGACGCACCACTATTTTCTACAATGGCAGAAGTGATGGCTTCTCAAACTTGATCTCAGAGTTTGGGAGTCTAAAGTCACAGGCTGCAGCGCCTTACCTTCTATTGCTTGTGTGCATGTAACTCATGTATATTGTGTTGCTACAGTGGCCTTGTTGAGTTGAGCCGAGAGCAGTCCCTTCTTCTCCTACAGGCAACGGAAACAAGGAAGAACCAGTGACGCACCATTCTTTTCCACAGTGGCAATATAAGGTCTTTGTAGCATGGCTTCACAAACTTGACAAGTAAAGTAAAGTCTAGAAAAGACGATGACGCAAGGCCTGACGTAGGGGATTCCTCATTAAATGTCGCTTTAATTTAAATTCAAATCTAACGTGCGTTGTTTTACAAGCTCATCATCAACGCTCGTCAAGTCCCGTCAAAACTAACGGCAATTCAAGTAGTGACGTGCAGGCCTTTGCTCCAACTTAAGTTCGTGGTTTGAAAGCATTTTGTTGCTACAAACATGAGCCTCAGAACGTCTCTTATTTGCTAGGTGATTTTCTAGGTGCCATGAACATCTTGGAGGTTGACGGTGTGTTGTTTCAACTGATGTGGAAAGTCGTAGTCGAGCCACAACCCTACAACTTTGGTGGGAGGGGATCATTACCATGAGCCCCTATGTTAGGGGCTTCATGGTAGCTCAACCTCATCGCAAACAATGCATATCTCACTTAGAGGCACGCATGTGGCGATGCAGTCTCCATGTGCATGGGGTATGAAGCTATACCTCAAGCCTTGAGCCAACATCTACAAGTACACAAGAAGTTTGAGAAGGCCTACACATGAGGCATTTGGAAAGATTTTCTAGATTAGAAATTGTTTGGGTAAGTGCTCCCCTCTGGTGACGTGCTAGGATGCGCATTCATTGAGACTTTTTGCATTTATTGTTGTTTATCTACATTCTTTAGTATCTACAATCAGCGCTCCGACACTAAGCTAGGGATGTGCACTGACTCGTTTAAGAAAATTTTGTTGTTGCAACAAAAGTTCCCAAATGAAATATGCAATAATAATTTGTGCATGTGCTTCCTAAACTCATAGCGACTTGAGCATCATTTGGAAACCCACAAGGCCTTGGGATTCCTTGTGTTCACTTTCTCACATAGGAAACATATACTCTTTTTCATGTAACGGCCTTTACCGCTCAATATGATGAGCCACTACAATATGATGAGCTACTACTTGGGAGGGAGTACCTCATACCTAGCTAGTTGTGGTTGGGGACAGGTGTAGTAGCTCATGGTGTTGTGGTAATCAATGATGTGGGAATTTTAGTGGGACTGCACAAAAGCACATTGTGATCGAGTTTTATTATCGCCTCCTTTAGGGCTCACTTCCATTGTATCCATGGTAAACGCCACAACTGTGGTTGGGATAGGGCGGCAGACATTCATGATGTTATGGTAATCCACAAGGTGGGAAGTATTGTGGGAATGCATCGAAAATATATTGTGATAGTATGCATGAACATTGGAGCCCCAAGTCGTGAACCTGGGTGGCTTAAGCTATGGCTACCTTTAGGTGCAACCTAATATCATCCAAAACACTTATGTTTTGAAGTGATAGAATTTTTCTTTATATCTTAAATTGTTGTACATTTCAAGAACCCTTGCAAGTTGGTTTTTCATTGCTTATATTTTGTCTTCTTGAAAGTGGCTACATTCTTTTATCCTATGGACATGCAAAAGGAATATGCGATGGCACATTTGGCTTGTACTTGGATGGGATGAGATTTCACTCATACATGCTTAGATAGAAACCACAAGCGAACACAATCTACATACCATATCTCCAACCATGCTTCAATGAGTTGGCAAAACTTCACATTGTATTCTCTAGTGTTGAAATGAACACTTTTCTCCCTTATTTGGTATTTTTCCAAAACATCCTAAGTTACTCTTTAGTGCTCCAAACACTATTGTTGACAACATATGATATGAGAAGTTGAGAACCTTTACAAGCATTAACATATATTTAAAAATGTTCCATAACTTTCTTATGTGCAACAACATAGCACACGTTGTCGTGCCGTGGCACGTACATAGTGTGAAATAAAAACATTCACCTCACTTTTGACACTTCTCAATGCATGGAAAGAAAAGCAATAATGTACATATCGTGATATATGCTAAAGCGGCTACTGTGGTCGCTATCATGTACATATCTATTCGGGGAGTCGTGGCCCTGGATGTGGCTCATTTGCGTGCTTTTTCACCTGATAGATGCTTAATTTGGTTTGACAATGTACATAGTCCAAGTGTTTCATGGTGGCACACTCATCTCACCTACAAAGAGACTGATGCGGGCAAAAACTACCAAAAATAGCAACTAACAGGCGCCGTTGCATAATTGCATGGAAAGTGACCCAACATGGTATATTGATGAAAAATTATGCTTATCTATGCTTTTTATGCTTATGTGAGTGATCCCACAAATTTAGGGATTTTCCTGACTCCGTTTGGGATTTTTTTCATCAAAAATGATATTTTTTGGGTCAAAAATGAGCTGAAAATGGCCTAGTTTTGGTCCAAAGTGGCAAAATGGCCCAAAAATTGACACATCAGCTCATATTTCCGTGGGAAAGAGAGAGAAGGGGGATTTTTATAGAAAAATCTTGCAATTTATCACTACTATGTAATGGCTTCCATGGTTGCTCAATCTATTTGTAGGGCAGTCCCGCCTCTTCGCAATCTTGTATCTGAGCTTGTGAGGGAGTGAATTAAGGTTTCCCCTTATCAAAATGGTGTGTGGGCTTCACTTTAGAAGCTCGTAAATCTTTGAAAAATCAGAAAATTGTCGTCGTGAAGGTGGAAGCTCGAGCATTCCTTTCAACTGTTTGATGCCACGACTATGTAATTGGGGGCGAGGCTACATGATACCATGAAAGAGGTTTGGGTTTTGATTGAGAATTGTGCTTGTATGAGCATTGAGGTTTCATGGCTGAAACTTTATTGTTTTCAAATGGTCTTTTAAAGTGAAATTGAATGTGATTTAGTGATCCTCTTATCATAATCTCAACTACGAAAACAAGCAATTTCCAAGCACGATAGGAAAGAGGATTTGTGACTTTGCTGTCGTGAACGCTCTTAGATTCTCTGTCACCCTTAGAAAGAGGGTTGGTGATTCTCCACAAACGCTTTTTCACAAAGTGTTTGTGACTCTCATCACGAACTCTCACAGCCAAAGGTTTTGCACCTTCCAGCTAGACCGCACACATTTCGACATTTCTGGTGAACCTGATGCGAAGTTGTTGGGGTGGGAGTTTGTGAATTGATATAGACACTTTGTTAGCCATGGATGAAAATCAAGAGACACATGGGATGCACTTTGATCCTACAGTCATGAAGATGTTTCAAGCATTTGCCATGTACATGCAGCAACAACAAGCAGCGGAAAGAAGCCAGATTTCAACCACAAAAGCACTACAGTCCATTGTGAAGAGAATTGACCAGTTTGATGGCAAGGACATCAAAAAGTATCTACAAGATTATATGAAGGAAATGGAGTCAAACCGAGTGTGTAAGGAAGACATGGTTCGAAATTTTGAGCTAGTTTGTGTCCGAGAGATCAGAGACCGTATTAGGGCAATTCAAAATGCTCATGGAAGAAATTGGGAGGAATTCAAGATTGCTCTAAAAGAAGACTACTTTATGGAGGACTCTGAGAGGGTGACCAAAAGAACTTTCTTAGATTGGGTTGCAAAGCATAAAGAAGGGATTTCTGCTACAGAGCTTCTCAGAGAGTTTGAGCGACGCTATGCTCAACTATCACAAAATGAACAAGCATCCTTGGATAGGGAGAAGGTAGAACTTTTCCTACAAGCAGCGGGCAAAGAAATTAAAGAAAAGTTAGAGCTTCTCTTGGAAGACAAAGATGCAGAGCAACGTTTGAAGACAAGGTGGAATGATGTACAAGATTGTTGAAGATGATGAAACAGGAAACAGAAGGAAGACAACAACTCATAGTAGGAAGAAGATGGAGAAGGAGAAGACACACAGCTTGCGTACGAGATCTCTGTAGTCTATCTCTCTGTATTGGAATAATAGTGTATCTACAAACTCAGAGCTACAAAGCTTATATGAAACCCTAAGAGATAAGGTGTCCTTTCACACCAGATGTCCAAGGGGAAAAACCCAGTGGGAGAAAAGTGCCCCTGGTGAAGCGCGTATACACACTAACACTACTACATGTCTACAAAGATGCAGTCTCCCTGTTGGCGAAAAGACAACACAGAAGAGACAAGATGGTGGTGAACAATGGTGCTCCAGTTCCTGCTATTATTGAGAAGCAGCTAAAACCTGCTATTGTAGCTTCTAAGGATGATGGGTTTATGCTTGAAGAACTTGTGAAGGGCATACGCGAGCTGAAATTAAAGCTAGCAAGGCTTGAAGAAAAGGGACAAACATCTAGACAGTCATCAAGTCAAAGACCTCAAAACACAGAGGGATTTGTAAATAGGTGCATCTGGTGTGACATCCCAGACCATCCAAGAAGGGACTGTGAAAGCTTCAAAGATGCCTTGGGTAAAGATCTTGTCTTCTTCAAAGAAGGGATGATACATCTTAGTGAAACAAGGAAGCCCTTGGCGACCAACTTTGGCAAAGGAGGGATGAAAAAGCTAGTTGAGGACATGGAAACCAGTCATGCTATCTCAATGGTTAAAGCAGCAACATTTGGCTTAAAGGCTAGTCAAGTCATGCTCAAAGGGTTAAAATATATTGAAGACATGAGTGAGGATGGTGAAGATGTCTGGCCATCGGCGATGCAGTTAGCTATGAAGGGAAAGTTGACTAAAGAAGTCTTACATGAAGCACGAGATTGTATCCGTCTTGAGACTGGATGGAATGAACCTATAGATGCTTTGTCAGTGCATGCCTACATTGCAAAGTGTCGAGGAAACAAGGCACTTCTTGAAGAAAAACACAGGAGAGAAAATGGGGATGAAGGCCCCTCAAAGAGGGCTACTAGAGGTGGAGGGAGAAAGAATCCGAGTCCCTCTCAAGAGCTAAATGTGGTACACTTGAGAGAGAGAGAGAGAGAGAGAGAGAGAGAGAGATAGAGAGATCTACTTGTAGCGCCTACTTGATTGCCGGGGTAGAATAGAGAAAGAGCGTTTACCTACTCCTTGGGCTCTAATTGGAGTGCAACTCTCTGTAACCTTCAAGACCTCCCCTAAAGAGTGTGAATTTGTGTATGTTTGTGCCTATAGAAGAACAATACATTAGATTCAACCTACCCTAAGAGCAAGAACATAAAAAGTAGTACAGGTAATAGCAAGCATGATAGCAAAAAAGAATGTGACAGTCGACATGTTGGCAATAGCTGCCGCAAAAGGATGTTGATGGAAAAACACATACTAGTGGCAAAGTGGTAGAACAACGTAAGGAAGGTTTTGGAGTTGATCCATCCAAGGTTGTGCTTCGATGCATACGGCCAATTTCAAAGGTATACTTATATTCCATATTTCAATCTCCCATATGTGATCTTGAAAGTGCTAGATTAATAATTTTATCATATATATGCATCAAAACAATGAATTTACATCATCTGCATTGAAATGATTGTAAATGAATGTGACAAGGATTGAAGAACTTTTGTGATGTCCAACGAAGGGACACTTGGTGAATACACAATGACATGACAATTTAGAATATCATAAGCCGACATAAATCAACAGTAATGCGTTCTTCTTTGTGTAACTACAATATTTTTATTATAAGAAAGTCCCTCCACAACAGTGGAGGAGAAGCCCTTCAACATTGGAGGATATAAAAGTGGCGAGGAAAAGACACGTTCCCTACGGTATTATTATAAATGTGGAGGACGGTGCCAACTCCACACAATGCATAAATATCATACGTATGGTTTTTTCTTTTTTTAATGGACACAAGCAGTGTATGTTACCATATACATGTGGTAGTGATGTGTGTGAACATACTAGGACCGCCGGGGCATTTTTTCCCTCTTTAGGAGGTTTTTTCCCTCAAGCATTGTATATACGCCCATCACTCTAGGGCTATCTATCTTTCCATTGCACACTAAGTAACACACTCTCTATTGTGTGCCTTGAGCTTCCTTTGTCTTCTCCAAGCTGTGTGTGTTTCTCTGCAACCCTAATTCCAACAATTGGTATTAGAGAAGGTTGCGTCCTCCCGGGCTTAGTCGCCAACTGCTCCAGTACACGCCTGCTCACTTTCTCCGATTTCAGTGAGCTTTGGCGAGCGTTCGCAGATCAACAAATATTTTGGGCAAGCTCATAGAGCTTGGTCTGCTCAGATTTTTGATTCGGGCTCATTTTGGCCTCTGTTTCCACTATAGGCAGTACTGCACATGCTATTTTGTCATTTTGTGTAGAATTTCTGTCAGTGCCATTTTCTGCATAACAGGTGCCTTACAGTCTTCTACGGTTTGTGCTATATAGCACGTGTTGTTCCCGCTCCATTTCTCCTATTTTCGGGTAGTTTTCACATCAGGTGCAGCATTTACCATGGCTGACAACAACAACACAGATGTGTTCAAGATGTTTATTGCTGAGGACAGGTTGGATGGGGACAATTACCCTATATGGGCTTATATGATGCAACACGTTCTTGTGTCAAAGGGCGTCTCAAATATTGTGCAGGACATTGATGTACGTCCTGGTTGTGAGGATGTAGGCGATGTTGAGGATGCTGCAGGTCTTGCTGCAAGGATTGCTGCTGTTAGAGTTGTTTTGCCTACGGCAGAATAAGCTCGTTGGGATGTTAAGGATGGGCAGGCTCATGCATTGATTGCGTTGTCTGTGAAGCGCACCATTGTTCCTCACATCCGTTCAGCGAAATCTGTAAAACAGGCTTGGGATATTTTGGCTGGTCTTTATGCAAGTCGCAATGAGGCTAAAATTGCTTTGCTGCGTAAAGAGCTGGAGTCGAAGATTATGCATGAGGAAGATGATATGGACACTTTCCTTGCTAGTGTCAAGGATATCAATGAGCAACTTATTTATGCAGGTGAAGTCATTTCAGACAGTTCCCTTGTGTAGACTATTCTTGATGCCTTACCAGATTCCTACCAGACTTTTGCTAGTACTTGGAGACTTATGACCCAAGGAAATCCTGAAGTTGTCAAGTTTGATGCATTATGCACATTGCTGTTGCAAGAGTCACTTTCCAGAAAAAACAGGACTAGGCAGCGTGCAGTTGAACAGGCTTTTATTGCTTCTCAAAGAAAGGGTGGTAACAGCAATGCAGCCACTTCTTATGGTTTTGCTACGAGTGGCAAAACTTCTATTCCTAATGCTTCTGATGGCAACAATTCGTCGGGCAATTCTGGTGATAAGGGCAAAAAGAAGATGCGTTGCCATTATTGTAAAGCCAATGATCACTTGATCAAGTCGTGTCCTAAGTTGAAGGCCAAAGAGGCTAAGAAGAAAGAGGGTGGTTCCACTGCAAATGCTAGTTCCGCTACAAATGCAGCCATTGTTGAGTCTTCTGTGAAAGGAGACTTTGATGCTGATCTTGATGCAGAATGGGCTTTTAGCACAGAGTGCACTTACAATCCTGTTGTCCATGATGCATGCTTGTCAGTTGTTGCAGATTCACATGTGTGGTATTTCGACAGTGGTGCTACAAAGCACACTACCTCACATTGTGAATTGTTTACCTCTCTCGAGTCTGTCCCTCATGGGAATTCAGTCACTTGTGCCAACAATGCCTCTTATCCGATTCAGGGCGTTGGAAATATTGTGCTTACTGCTGCAAATGGCAGTTCCTTCACACTTGTTGATGCACTTATGTACCTGGGATCAAGAAGAATCTCTTGTCTGTATCCGCCCTTGCTAGACTTGGACATGTAGTCAAATTTGTGGATGACAGATGTACAGTTCATGATCTCAGTTTTGGTGATGAAATTGTTGCATCTGGCCTTGTGTGCCGTGGGCTGTATAAGCCCACTTTGTATGACAAGTGTGGACAAAATTTTGCAAGTGCTGTTGCAGATTCAAGGTCTATTTCAGATGCAAAACTTTGGCATGCACGTTTTGGTCATTTGAATTTTGCCAGTTTGCTGTGTTTGCAGAAATCTGATATGGTTGCTTCTTTGCCGCCTCTTGAAGCACCTGTCAAACATGTTTGTGAAGGCTGTATTTTGGGTAAGATGCAGCGTTCTAAGTTTCCAAAGGATGGTTCAGTTCGAGCCACATGCAGGTTGCAGCTTGTGCATAGTGATGTTTGTGGGCCCATACAAACTCCATCCTTGGGCAATTACCTATACTTCGTGACTTTCATTGATGATTAGTCCAGTCATGCATGGGTATTTCCTCTTAAAGAGAAGTCTGAAGTTTTTATGTGCTTCAAACAATTTCTGGCTATGGCTGAAAATGTCTCAAAATGTACTATGGGCACCCTCCGTTCCGATCGAGGGGGGGAGTATATGTCTCATGAATTTAATGCATTTCTGGCTAGTCGTGGGATAAAACACCAACGTACAGTGCCTTATACACCTCAGCAAAATGGTGTTGCTGAGAGAAAAAATAGGTCACTGACGGAAATGGCACGATGTATGGTCAAAAGTCAAGCTTTGCCGCATTCTTTTTGGCTTGAGGCCATCATGTGTGCCACTTATGTATTAAACAGATGTCCTACGAAAGCTTTGCAGTCTATTACTCCATATGAAGCATGGCATGATAGAAAGCCTTCTAGTGAGCACATGCGTGTTTTTGACTGTTTGGCATATGCTTTGGTGCCACAAGTGCAGCGCAGAAAATTGAATGATAAGGCTGTCAAATGTATTTTTGTTGGTTATAGTGCTGAAAGCAAAGGTTACAGGTTGTATCACCCGCAAACAAAACGTATTCTGGTTTCATGGGATGTAGTGTTTGTGGAAGATTCTGTTCAGCCCTTGCTATCATGTACTAGAGACAGTAATGTAAGCTCACAAGACATTTATGACACTTTGTTACCTCTTTTCAGTGGTGGAAATACGAATGTAATTTCCAATGAGGCAAATGTACAACCTATGGGGGTTTTTGAAAATGTTACAGATCAGCCTATTACTGATGCAGATGTACATGATGTACTTGATGAGGAAAGGGCTGAAAATGAGCAGGCTAGAGGTATGCCAAATTGGTTGGTACGTGCACACTTTGCGTGACAGTAAATTGGATGCACCTTTGCCTAGCCGTACTCGTTCAGGCTCTTGCCATGCATCTTATGCATCAGATTGTTATGCTTTGGCTGTGTCTAGCTTACATGATGTTGAGGAGCCTCTGTCTTTTGATGAAGCACAGAATTCAGAAAATTGGATGGCTGCCATGCAATCAGAATATGATGCACTTATAGAAAATGACAAATGGACTTTATGTGATTTGCCTCCTGGAAAAAAGGCCATTGGTACGAAGTGGGTTTACAAGTTGAAACGCAAGCCGGATGGTGAGATCGATTGCCATAAGGCTCGACTTGTTGCAAAGGGTTATGCACAGCAAAAAGGCATTGATTATGAAGAGACTTTTGCTCCCACTTGTCGTATGACTACTGTGCGTTTTCTATGTGCATTGGTAGCTCATTTTGGTTGGGATGTACATCAATTAGACATTGTTACTGCTTTCTTGAATGGTGACATATTTGAGGAAGTTTATGTAACGCAGCCTTGCGGTTTTGTCATAAAAGGACAAGAGGACAAAGTGTGCAGATGTAAGAAGGCTTTGTATGGGTTGAAGCAATCTCCCCATGCTTGGTATGAGAAAGCTAACACTCATTTGGTTAAACGAGGCTTTCGTAACAGTCCAACAGAAAGCACATTGTATGTAAAGCGTGAGGGTGATGTACTTCTCATTGTGGTTCTTTATGTTGATGATTTGCTGATCACTGGACCAAATGAGAGACATATTGCTGAATTTAAGGCTGATTTGAATGCTACTTTCAAGATGAAAGATTTGGGGCTGTTGCATCATTACTTGGGTATACAGTTTAAGTAGTGTGATGGTGGTATTGCCTTGTGTCAGAAAAGTTACATAGAGACATTGCTATGTAAGTTTGGACTTGAGGATTGCAAACCTATTGCCACTCCCATGGAAACAGGTTTGAACTTGAGTCTATATGATGTTGGCGATCCTGCTGATGTCACTCTTTACCAAACTGCTGTTGGCTGCCTCATTTATGTATGCAACACGAGGCCGGATATTCAGTTTGCAGTCTCATAGGGCAGCAGATTTATGCATAGCCCAGGGTCTAAGAGTTGGTAGGCTGTCAAGAGGATTTTCCGCTATCTTAGTGGCACTTTACATCTTGGCTTGTTTTATCCCAAGGGAGGATCATTGCCGCCAGACTTACATGCTTTTTCGGACTCAGATTGGGCTGGTTGTTTTGACACGCGAGTGTCCACAAGTGGTTTTTGTTTCATGTTTGGCAGTTCATGTATATCATGGTTGAGCAAGAAGCAACCTACTGTGGCCACTTCAAGTTGTGAGGCTGAGTACAGGGCAGTCTTCACAACTACGGTTGAGTGTGTATGGCTTAGACGTTTTATGGTTGATTTGGGTGTTGGACACGACACTGTGGCCAACACTATCTACACTGACAGTCAGAGCGCATTGGCAGTTGCGAGGAACCCAGTTTTTCATGCTCGCACAAAGCACATTGAGGTGCATTACCACTATGTCAGGGAGAGGCTCTCAACAAGAGAGATCAGCTTGGCTTATGTGCCAACACAGGACAACCTTGCAGATCTTTTCACAAAGGCATTGTCTCGTGAGAAGCTTGAAGCTTTCCGCAAAGCTTTGGGCTTACTCCCCTTTGTGGACCGATCATGTCCTTACGGCATGGCACTTCCCTTACTCATGTGCCATCTCTCTTTCACCGCATCACTCCAGGGGGGATTTGTTACCATATACATGTGGTAGTGATGTGTGTGAACACACTAGGACCGCTGGGGCATTTTTCCCCTATTTAGGAGGTTTTCCCCCCCGAGCATTTTATATACGCCCATCACTCTAGGGCTATCTATCTTTCCATTGCACACTAAGTAACACACTCTCTATTGTGTGCCTTGAGCTTCCTTCGTCTTCTCCAAGCCGTGTGTGTTTCTCTGCAACCCTAATTCCAACAATGTAATGCACGAAATGCATCTCTTTCCATTTTAAAAATAATCGTGTGCAAATTTTCACCTTCATACATCTTTTAATGCAAAATATCATTTGTGATGTGAGGTCGCAGAGCTTTTGGCGAAAGCTTCGAAGAGAGATGCTATGGAGCTATCAACACAAGTAAACACAAGTTATGCCATGAGGCAAAGTCCACATCACTTTCACTTTTTTAATTCATACCATTTTCAAAGTAGTTGTGTGTTCACACTCTGAATTTTTAAGGGAAATGTTTCCTTCTTCGGCTCTTCTCAATTGGCTATTTTGATTTTTTGACAACGGCCTCAAGGATGAGACAGCCATGAGGTGCATATTCAAACTTTTAAGCGCACACCGCTATATGCGATATAATAAAATGCCTGAAAGCAATAAATGTCAATTCCTGATTTTCCATCCTTCTCCAACGCAAAATAAAATGCCTGAGACTAATGGGCCAGCTTAGGACGTCAATTCCTGATTTTCCATCCTTCTCCGACGCATACATGCACAGAGAGATGCTATGGAGCTATCAACACAAGTTATGCCATGAGGCAAAGTCCACATCACTATCACTTTTTTAATTCTTACCATTTGCAAAGTAGTTGTGTGTTCACACTCTCAAATTTTAAGGGAAATATTCCCACAATACCCCCAATACTGGCAACTTCAATACTTTATTCATATATAGGGAAGATTCCCCCCCCTATATCAAGGCTACAACCATCATGGCCCCTTAACCTTTTAAGGTCCTATGAGAGTTTCGAACTCACAAGGTTTCCCTCAGCCAACCCTGCTGCCACGAGGTGCTGTTAACGCCGCGAGACTTTAAAATAAAAAATACTATAGACGTCATCCCTTCCCTGCACAAGACACCGTCTTGCACGAGCGCCCTCAACTCCCTGCGTGCGATGCCCTCGTGCCCCATACCTTCTTCATCTATTGCATCTCGCCTCGCTGACTCCTCGCATCAACTGTCGCGCACTGCCTCGCTGCAGAGGGTATCACTTTAGATTCTTTTTTTTTGTTGATTTTTTACACCCCCTACTTCCGCTCTTCTCAATTGGCTATTTTGATTTTTTGACAACGGCCTCAAGGATGAGACACAGCCATGAGGTGCATATTCAAACTTTTAAGCGCACACCACTATATGCGATATAATAAAATGCCTGAAAGTAATGGACGTCAATTGCTGATTTTCCATCCTTCTCCAACGCAGAATAAAATGCCTGAAACTAATGGGCCATCTTAGGACGTCAATTCCTGATTTTCCATCCTTCTCCGACGCATACGCTCCTAGAAACATGTACAGTTTCTCTTCCTCGCACATTTTCATTGGTGATCGGAGAAGAGCATGGATCGGTCATGTGTTCTAGAGCTTCCGCCATGGCCATGTACAAAGCTTCCATCCAGTGCAGGTGAATCTTTTGGCTCACTCAAACCCTTTAATGCATGCTCCATTGAATTGTTCATTTGCTCGATGATCATCTATTGTTGGGAGGGGGTGTTAGCGCTTACGTTCATGTATAGGGACATATAGAGTT
The DNA here is from genome assembly GCF_014529385.1 of Adiantum capillus-veneris. Classification (NCBI taxonomy): domain Eukaryota; kingdom Viridiplantae; phylum Streptophyta; class Polypodiopsida; order Polypodiales; family Pteridaceae; genus Adiantum; species Adiantum capillus-veneris. The sequence goes on along the minus strand of NC_140956.1, from coordinate 135,846,497 downwards.
TACCTCCTCTATCTTATTGAGCATCTCGTAAGCCCATCCGGGTGGGCTATCCCACCTTTTGATTTTTATACTCCTCGTCTGGAAGCAGGTAGGCCGAGGTATCCTTAAACCAATCGGCCAGTAACGCCCCCTATGTGGGCGTCCAACTCGAGGTCCAACTTGGCCGTTTCTCCTCTATGTTCGCCCGCCTGTTCCTCTACTCATTTTTCAAGGATCTTCAATAGGTCGAGCTCCTTTTCCTTCTCAAAGGGGGGGTCGCAAAGATAGTGAGCTTGAGAGAGGAGGGTCTCCTTTTGCATAGCCCGGTTACCCATCACCTGTCCGTAAAGAGTGTTCCACCGGGTACCCTTAAGAATAGGCGCTCTAACCTCAGCTACGCAGCCCTCCTGGGCGGGCCAGAGAGGACGTGGGAACACGCCTAACCCGGCAAGGGGGGCCCTCTTATATACCTCATGGCCCTCTCCCAAGATGGTTATTCTCCCGTTGGAAAAATACTCTACATGGGCGTCTGCTGAACACAAACCGCCCTTCATAGGTTTCTCCCAGAGAGGAATCCCCCGCTCCCAAAGATGAAGGCCACCTGAGGGAGTCCTTTCTTGTATAAAGGAACCGTCATTCCCAAGGTAGTTTCTAATTGCGCACGCAACAAAGGGATCGTCCATATCTATAAGGCCAATTCCGTGAGGTAGCGAATCCACCCCCAACCCTATAGACCCTCTGGGATCTGGTGCCCTTATTGCGCAATCTCCTACTAAATCTTCTCTGATAACCCTCCGTTCTTTATCCGCTGGGAGACGTTGTTTTCCCTTTTGGAAAAACAAGTGGCACCCGCAGTTCAAAAGGTCGCAGATCAACTCAAACTCTAAAGACGACAAGGGGATCAAGCATTGAGCCAGTGGCTCCCCCTCTGTTCTATCAACCATTAGTTATCTCCCTCCACCTGTTTTATGCACGGTTAATGAAATCCCATGTAGAAGGCGGCTGAAAAATGGATGGGCACGAATCTTCCTGCATCGCTTAGGATCCCCTTGCCGTGCCCTCCTTTCCGCCTCTAGGATTTTTACGTATCGTAGGATCATGACCTCTTGGTCCCCCTCAACGCTGCTTGCAACTGGAAAACTCATTGGGGTGACCAGGACATAGTTACATGGGACGGCGGGTCGGGGTCGGGAACGGGGTCGGGACGGCAAAAGTCAGGAAACGGGGACGGGGTCGGAACGGCAAAAAAAAAAGAGAGTTTTTTTGGCATTTTTTGACCTACACACATGCCACACACATAGAGCATCACTTTGACCATAAATTTACACTAAATAGACCGAAGAACACGAGTCATATAGGCTGAAATGTGCTAATAAAACATCGATGATCGATCGATACAAAATGAGAAGTGCATGCCACAAGGGCTCAAGAGTCAAAAAGCCTAAAGGACTTAGGACAAGCCTGAGGCCTCAAGGATAACAAAAAGTATAAAGGGCTATGTAGTAGGTAGAGTCGTAGACTCAAGAGTCTAGACTCGAGAGTCGAGTGATCAATGATCATCAAACTCAAGAAGTGCTCGCCTGCTGAATCTCCACATCGTCGTCGTAGTCGAGGTCGTCAGCAATGTATGAGGGCTCCGGCTCGGGAGGCTCGCATTGAGGCTCGAAATTCTCCTCTAGCTCCTCCAAAAGAGTATCGGCTATAGATGGATTCTCTTGTGCCATCTCCCACTCAATGAAAGGATCTGCCTTGTGTGTGACGCTCTTGGCAAGCATGCGCAAGTTAGCGCTCACAAACACCAAATCATTGGCCCTCTGAACCCCAAGGCGATTCCTCTTCTTAGAGGCAATGTGGCTGTACACACTCCATAGTTGCTCCAAGCAACTAGTGGTACATGCTTGGCTAAGGACACGAACAGCCAAGCGCTGCAAATGTGGGCCATCTCCTCCATGGTCCTCCCACCACAAAACCGAGCCAATCTTGTTGCGATCAAGCTGTGCATCTACACATCCATAGGAGCCCTTCTTTTGCCTGTAGTTGAGTAGCTCGTCTCTAATCTTGCGCCTAATGTCACTGCTAGGCTCAAGGCGCTCCAATGCAAGCCGCCATCCTTTGCTCACCTCCTTGTCGGTCTCTTGACGCCTTCCTTGAAACTCAGGGTCAAGCACATAAGCTGCCGCATGAAGTGGAGAGTAGTATCCATTCCACCTCGACTCACACAAGCCATGAATCTCCGCATACTGAACAGGGTCAGGCACAAGCTTCTCAAGTGCCTCTATCATCCGATCCATGGCTTCATAGACTTTGCCAATGCATTGCTGCAAGCCATCCACCACTCGAAGTAGGTGTAGAATAGGCTTGACCATGGCGTCAAGAGTCTTCACCTCCTCCCACCAAGCGGCGTCGTTGGCCCATTCTCGGCATTTCAATCCTACTGCTGATGTAGACTCCGGCATGGCCTGGAACTCATCACTGAGAAAGAGGCCCCTTAAGGCTCCGCCACATGTAGACAAGCGGCCTAGCATAAGCCAATTGAATGCAAATCTTGTCTCTGAATATTTGAGCAAAGACAAGTGGCTCCTCTTTGAGAATTCATGGCGCACTTTTTGATGGTTGAGCACAAAGGAGACAATTCGAGAGGCGTCACCAATGGTGGGTGAAATCCATGACAAGTTTCCTATGTCCTTGAGGAGGTTATTGAGGCAATGCGCCATGCAAAATGTGACATGGATGCTGGGATACATGTCTTCAATGATAGCTCCGGCTGCCCTATTTGACGCCTCTCCATTTGCAACCATACAAAGGACATTCTCCGGGCCGGTGATCTCTATGGTGCTTGTCCACTCCGTAGCAAGCATCTCGGCGGCCTTGCCACTATCAGATGCATCATGTGACTCCACAAAGTACATCTCCCCCCGAGAGTAGGCCACCACCCCGTGGATGGACCGCTTGCGGGTGTCGCTCCATCCAGCTACAAGAAGAGAGACGCCATTGGTCTCCCACAAATCCTTTGTTGCTTGGGCCTCTTGCTCCACGGCAAGCTTCTCTTTGTCAAGGAGAGTGGTGCGAAGCCTCTCCGATGAAGGTGGCACATAAGAGGAGCCATATTCCCCTATTTTCGTAACCATGGTTCGAAAGTATGGAGACCTATCCACACAAAATAGAGCATGTTGCGTTAGTATGGAGAGTCGAGAAATTATAACCCATTATGAATACAAAATGGAAGATTGCAATGTGTATATGCCAAGGGAAACTCACCGCGAAGCATGGAAGGCAATGTGGTCGTGGAAGAAGAATCGGGCAACCGACCTATCCACCTCTTCCTTCAATTTAGGATTCCAATTTTCGTTGAGAGTGGTTTGGCGATGCGGAAGGGAAGAGGACGGTGTAGATCCATGGCTCTTGAAGGTTCGAGAGATGTCGTCAAGGTTGGCTTTCCTTTGCTCTCGCGGTGTCGCCGTGGCGGAGGGATCAACGGCAACAAAACGGCCCCTCTTGGCCGCTTCCGCAACCTCATACACCGTGAGTTTCTCAAGAAGATCCAACCTCGTCTCGGGAGCTACATGAGGGCAAAACTTCACCTCGTGACCTGGTTCATGAAGAAGATGGGCTCGCACTTTGTTTGAACCACCCGATCTCTTGTATGGACATAGCTTGCACGTCCATGGTCTTGCACCGCCACCTTTGCCACGCGAGCTAAAGTCGACTTCATCCCACCACGACCACGTTTGCACGGCGGGCCTCCTTCGAGAAGAAGCGGCTTGAGAAGTGGAGTTGGCTTGAGATGACATGATGGTGGAGAGACTCGAGAGAGTAGAGCTTAGAAGTTAGAAGGGTTAGAGGAGAGCTTGTGTGGAGAGAGAGTAAAGGAGAGCTTCAAAGTGGGTAGAAGAGGGAGAGGAGAGCTTCAAAGTTCAAACTTGAGCCTTGAGCTTGAGGGAAATGGAATGAGCATTGAGCATTGAGACTATGAGTATTAAGAGGCCCAAGGGAGCCTTTTATAGCCTCCCAAGGGCCAAGGCTTCAAAAATATGGCAGTTGGGGCTGCACAGAGCCGTTGCAAACGGTAAAAAACGGCCATTTTTTTTGAATCCGACCCCGGCCGACCCCTGCCGTCCCCGTCCGGTCCGTCCGGCCCCGGCCGTCCTAGGTCCGTCCCCCTGTGACCCGCCCGTCCGGCCCGTTTTCCGTCCGTCCCTCGGCGTTCCCAGCCGTTACCGGCCCGGTTACGGCCGTCCCTCGGCCCTAGGGCCCGTCCCCCCCGTCCCCTGTAACTATGGACCAGGGACCTTTCAAGGATCTGGCTGTTGGATTATCTCGGGTGCTTTGAGGTCAGGGTGGTCAAACTGGTCATAGGCCTCAGCTACACCTCGAAGGCGGAACGTCTTTGTAGCTTTAGACCCCTGGTTAGGAATAAGGCTAACCTCGAACATCTTTTCGGTATTCTGAGGCCCCTCAAACTTGCTGTACTTGCCCACCAAAGGTATTTGGTAGGTCTTACCGCTCGCAAGGTAAAGGGTCATCTTGTACCATCTTATCTCAGACGATTGCAAGGGAAGCAGCAGTCTCGAGCCAGTGGGAAATAAAAGAGTACGCAAAACACCTAAGGTTGGATGAACCTAATGGCCAACGAACCACCTCAAAATCCATTCTTAAGGGATATTTCACTGCACTGGTAGCACTCTTTAATCCATAGTAACCCGCCACTATTATTACCTCGCCCTTCTGTAGTCTAAGCGGAACCTCGTCAAATCGATCTATTGGCATATCTTATCCACCTCCTTTAAAGGGATCCACCGGGGTGGGTATTCATAAAGCGCAGTGTAGTCTGGAGTTGGCAACGTCCTTGTAGGGGGGGTAGTTCTTAGTAATTGCTCCGCGGGCTTCTCCTTACCCTTTCGACGATCCCGTTCTCTCCTAAATTGGCCTTTAGTAATATAGATCGCGCGCCCGCGAGGCGTTCCATTGTCAGAAGCGGAGACTGCCACCCCAGGTGTGCCTCACACTTGACTGTCGTACAATAGGTATACCAGAAAATAGGACGAGCAATAATAAGGCCCCTATTTGCAAAAGGGCTGTCTGATCAAGGCAATCGAATTGCCCCGCGCAGATGATTGCCCAAGTGCTTTTCGTCCTAGGGCGCGCTGGTCGGGGCGCGCTTCCGTTCCACCATCGTTCAAACCATCCGGGGGCCTGCGCAAGAGCCGACGCTGGCCATATTCGACGCAATGCTATAATAAAGCGCTTGAGAGGAATGGAGTCAGAGCCAGGGTTAGAGCCACCCCCAGCCTGCCTATAAACGGATGAGGAGCTGTCTGGGCCAATAACATTAACAGAAATAGGGTCTATATCAAGTGGGGCACTCCATGCCCGACGGGATGGGGATAAGGACCTCGTTAGAGGCTCTCGGTGGTGAACCTCATCAGTTTGGAAATCGACAAAGGTGGTGGGCAGCAGGTCGTTCTCCAAGATCTCTCTGTTAGACGGACGGTCTGCACCGCTCGAGAAAAGCGGGTTAGCAAAGTTAAGGGGGGTGGCAAAGGGTGTAGTAGAGCCACTCGACAGCCCCCCTAGGCTGTCAAAAGATCCAGCACTCCCTGAGGGTCTGCCCAAGCAGTTTCTGCTCATATTATCTTTTATTTGTTGTGTTGCGTATTTTGAGAGGTTTTGCTTTGAGAGTTGGCTTACTATATTAGTGCTGCCCTTGTTCACTCTCTCGTTATCTTGTATTATTCGCCTTTGAAGTTATTGAGTTGTTGTCTTTACCTCTCTCTCTCTCTCTCCCTCTCTCTCTCTCTCTCTCTCTCTCTCTCTTCTTGCGTGTTCCCCTGTTCGTGTTTCTCTTTTGCTTCATGCTTTGTCCAATAGCATGTGAGCATGGAGGGTGGATAGAGGTACGGGAGAGAAGGGAGGTTCTTTTAGAGAGGACAAGGGAGTCTCCTGGTGCAAGTACTTTTAATAGAGTTAGATTTAGAGGTAGAGAGATCAAGTAGTAGAAATGAAATGAAATGTTATATTAAACGTCTTCAAGAGGCAAAGCAAAGGAGATGTAGGAGACAAAGATAGTTAGAGGTGCTCCAGCTACGTGGTTTACAGGTGCATCGATTCTAGTGAAAGGATCCTGTCTTCTACTTAGGTACACTCTTCTTGGAATGTCGTACCTCTGTTATGTCCCGATCACAAGAGGGGATCTAGTCTATGACACCGTTGGGATGGGTGTCCTATGTCCGGGTGGAGGTAGTGTGAACCTGGCTAATGTGGCGTAACTTTTATAAAAGGAGGCCAAGGCCTCATTTGCAATCATTGACCCTCATTGGTAGAGTGCCGGTGGTTAGCCCACGAGGCTAGGAGTGCGCGAGGTCACCTCGAGGAGGTGAGACCGGGTGGCATTGTACGCCCGGTCTTAGAGCTGCACGCCTACGTTCTCGGACGCTGCCCCAAGCAAGGGGGTGCTGACGGATGGTGGCTGTGGTCAGTTGGTGGCAGTGCCATGTAGTGGTGGAAGTCTATAGCTACCAAGAAGCACACTTCCAAGGACTGTTCAAGCTTTCAAGAAAATTTTGCCCGAAGCTATATAATTTCTGACATCTTCCTTCGGAGTGCAACTTTTGGCAGAGTGGGGTATCCTGAAATGCTTGCCATGGAAACCCTAGCAGATTATATCTTAAAACTTCTCGACATCTCTCAATAGATGTCTCTTCTCGAGCTGATAACCTTGGAGGTTCGGTGTGACTGCTATGACTTGGGACTGCCATCGCCGCCAGAGGAACATTGTCTGTCTAAGAGCTGATGGACCATGCTGTGCTCGGCTATGAGCTTATGGAAGGAATCTAACCCTAATTTTTGGTGCAGGTTTCAGGATGGAAAGTTAGTCGACTTTTCGAGCTCGGTTGATGTCGAGATTGCTTTTTAAGTTTGAAATCTATTTGAGAACTTGTTTGGTGATCCTGTTTGGAATTTGTTTGAAATGGATGGTATCTGTTTTGAACCTGTCGTGGTGCCGATTTGAATTGTTTGACTCTGGTTTTAATACTGGTTTCAATGATTGGTGATTTTACTCCCGGGTGGAGTAGTGAGAAATGATGTTTGCGAATGCTTGTTCATACTCATGGCCCGGACCCTTGTGGTTATTTGCGGGGGGAGTATTGAATGATTGAAAATTGTTGTTTTTACTCATGGCCCGGACCCTTGTGGTTATTTACGGGGGGAGTATTGTTGTAGTTACTCATTGTCCGAACCTGGATGGTTATGCGAGAGGAGTATTAAGAAGTCTGAGCAAACTCTCAGCACCTCCAAACGACGCAGGCTGCGGTCTGGGGGGCGTTTGGTTGTAAAAGGCCTCTATGTCTCATGGCCCGGACCTTTTTAGATTATTTGTGGGAGGAGTGATGAGGGAGTCGTTGAACAGCTCATGGCCCGGACCTGGATGGTTATTTGTGGGGGGAGTGTTCATCGACGACTTTATGTTTCTATGTCTTGTAACATGCATATGTGAGCATTTGTGTTGCATTGTGATGTGCCAACCACTAAATATTCCTAATTGGATGAGATTGCCTGGGTATGTAATTTTAGTGCATCAAGACACCTGTGGAAGGTCAGTATGGTCTGGGTGTGATGGCTAATTTTACTACGCCAGAATATCAAGAGTTCCGATCTGAACGAAAGGAGAAGCTAACTCCTTGATCAAAAGAGCCGAAAGGAGAAGCTAACTCCTTAACAAAAAGAGCAAACTGAATGTCCCTTGGAATGACCCTTGGAATGACCCTCATAATTTTTTAAATTTGTTTTTGATCTAACTTCAGTTGTTTTGCAGATATGCTGTAATCGCGGACGATTACTCTCTTTCAAGAAGGGGAGATGTCACAACTACTGACGTGTCAAAGCCCTAAAGAATGGAGCCAACTTGCAGATACCGGCCGAGGGGCCTAAACCCTAAGAACAAGTAACAGAAGAAGAAGTCCTACCAACTTATGGGGACCCCATCCGATGGGGCCTAAAGTGACATAAAGTTTAAAATAAAGTAGGACCCGTAGCTGATGATGTCTCAGTTTTCGAAAATTTGCGTTGATATGATGACATAGCAGGTTGTACAGATTTTCGCGTTTTGCGCTGACTGTTGACGTGGCAGCTGTACGGAATTCTGGATTTTACGCTGGCAGCTTTTTGACTTTGCTTTTGCACCAGATGCTTTTGAGTTTGAAGGCTTTTCACTGTAAACTGCTTTTGGGGCCTAGGGCCTTTAAATATGTGCTAGCTCATTCTCTGGCATGCTTCCTGGAGTACCGGCTTGTACTGTGTTGATGCAATATAAAGAAATACCGAAAGGGGCGCCAAGGTTTGGGGCCAATACTCTCTGGGGTGGAATTCCGCCACTTCATGTCGCGTGTCGTCTCTCTTTCAGTTCAGTTGTTATTGAAGTGCTGAAAGTTTGTTCAGTCTGTTCTTTTCTATTGGCACGTGGTGCCCGTCTTGTGACAGTGTCCATGGGGGGATCCACCTGAAGCCCTCTCCAGGCGACCAATCTAGCGTAGGAACACTGCCAACCTAGAAAGCCACTATTTTCTTCCAGTTGATCAGTGCTCCCGATGCACAACAAAACACCTCAAGAGTCTGCTCACCCCTGTGTAGATTGGCCTCTTGGCCCTCCAAGTACATGCCTGAGTCGTCAACAAACTCAGTGTCCGGCAGCTCATCTCCCCTAATTGGGAGCTCTAAACCACGCAAACCAATCTCCTCTGAAGTCAAAAATCTACTCATTGTCACAAACCGGTGACGTGGCAGTAGACTGCCCGGACAGTGACGTGGTAGAAGATTGTACGGAACCCCCTTAAAAGGCACCGACAGGCTGACGTGGCAGGATGTACGGACTTCCGGATTTTGTGCCGCAAAAAGTGCTGACATGCGTAGAAAAATTCCTGCTTTTGAGCTCGCTGAAACCTACGCTGGCTGATTTTGAAGCTTTTGGGATAAGTTGCTTCATTTTTGAAAAGCCTTTAAGCTTTTGATTTTGGGGCTCTGCTTTTGGGCATCCCTTGTAACCAATAAATAAGTGGGCAAGGCCTCACTTCTCAGAGCATCTGAACGCAGAGTCTGAGAGTGAGCACCCTCCCACTCTCTTGTATTTTGAACAAAGATTAATACAAAAAGATATACCGAAAGGGGCGCCAGTCTTTGGGGCCAATATCTCTAGGCATGGAACTCCGCCGGGCCGTGTCGACTCAAGTGTGAATTGTGAACTGTTTTGAAGTGAATCTTTGCTGTGTCGCGGTAGTATCTTGACTTGGAGAGTCCAAGTTTGTTACAATGGTATCAGAGCGCGGCCGATTTCTCTTCTATGGGGAAATCCGATCCTTTTTCTCGCGACACTTATAGATTCCAATAGAGAACAGTCGACTTCTTCTGCATCTGGGAATGCGGGAGGAGATCACGAAGAAGATTTGCATGAAGAGTACCGCCCACCTCGGCCTACTCAGGCTGAGATTGAAGAGATGGAACGTCGACAATTGGTTGACGACGCGACAAAGATGATGATTAACATTGCGAAGGATCCGAAATTTGCAAAATTTTTGACTCAGCAATCCTTCTAAGAGGTGCACACCCACTGGCAAAAGGCCACAGACACCCATCAAACCGGCACTCAAGAAACGTCTTGCTCCGAGGATGTTTACAGAACAAGAATTAGAAGAGGTGGTTGATGCACGGATCAATCAGCTTTTGGACGCAAACAACAAAGCGAAAAAGCACGACAAAAAGCAGAAGAAAGGAACTGACTTCCCGGGTTATTTGGGTCATCAATCTACTTTTGCATCGGCAAGAAAGCAGAAGAAGCGTGTACGATTTGAAGGACTATCCAGCTCTTCTTCTTCTCCTTCTTCTTCTTGTGATGGTTCTTCTAGCTCTTTTGACTCGAGCGAAGAAGATAGGAAAGGGAAATAGAGAAGCAAAAAGCAAAGCTTCGGAAAGGGCAAGAAAAAGACAAAGAAGCCTAAGTTTCATCCAGTTTCTGACAGTTCTAAAGAGGACTCATTCTCAGATAGTTCGGACTCCGACGATCATAGGTTTTACGCAAAGAAGAAGCATTTCTATAAAGCCAACCAGTATGACTTCCTCGAAGATAAAAGCAAGAAAGTTAGAGAATTTAAAGAAGGTGGACAGTCAATTAAGTTTGACACTTTTCCTGGATTCCGAGATGCTTCGAGGGCTTTGGCCTTCATACAACAGTTTGACATAGCTTTCTCTGGAGGGCATTACTCAGAGCACTCCAAGATTCGGAGGGCTACCTCTTTCTTCAAGGGAAATGCTCGAGACAAGGAAGCTCCGGTTAAATGGTTGAAGTTCAAAAGGCTTTTTATTTCTTGTTGGCTGACTTGGGAGTACGAACGAGATATACGAACTGCTTGGAATCATCTTCGGATGACCAAGGGAGATTCTCTAGACGCATATTGCGAGAGATTTTGGAGCTCTTTTCTACCAGTTTCTTGATCTAAGAAGATCTCGTTTAAAGAACAGATTGAGCAGTTTTGTTGCGGACTTCCTATAGAGATCAGAGATCACTGCTTAGAACAAAAGTCAAATTCTATTCAAGAATTGATGGGTCATGCGAAACGGGGTTTTGCCATCCATTCAGGCAATTTGACTTACCCCACTGATGAGATCTTGACTTAGAGAACCCAACAGACTTCTAATAATGGAGGTAGAAAGAAAAAGAGCCCGAAGAAAAGAAAGACAAGGATTCACAACCCCAGCTCACTCTTCGAGAGAGGGCCAACCACATCAAAGAGGGGAAGTGTTTCGGATGCGGGGAACATGGGCATGTCTTCGCGAAGTGCCCTAAAAAGGCACAGCAAGAACAAAATGAAGACAGGCAAGAAAGTTCGAGAGCAGCTGAGGAACGTGGACAAAAAGGCAAGATGAAAGCAGGATTGGTTCCAGATTGCATGGGTACTGACCCAAGCAGGATTGATGAAAGTACATAACTTTGCCTAGCTTGGGGCAAAGTGAAAGATCAAGAAGCCTGATTTTCTTTGATGGAAGAGCCAAGGCCAACTTCATTTCACGTGAATTGGCGCCGCAGCTCGAGATTACACCCGATTGGATTGGACCACAAGAAGAGGCAGTTCTAGCGGTACCTGGCAGGGACGTGGCCATTACACCTGTCATTGGCAAACTTCGGGTGCATTGTCAGGGGTATTTGGGGCACGAGGACTTCTACATAATGCCCTTGGAAGGTTGTGATGTTCTCTTGGGAGTCCCTTGGTACCATAAGAACAATACCGTGGTCCATTATTGGGTGAAGAAAGCGACATTGACTACTGAAAAGGGCCGAAACATTGTACTTGATGTGAAATTGAAGGGCGAGTCTGTTCCTATTGTATCGGCTTTGTCTGTTTCGAAATTAATGAAATCCAATCTGTTTGTTTACTCGATCTTTTTGAAAGAGTTGAATGATGAACATAGGACAAATATGTCTGAATTGATAAAGAACGCCAAGATTTTCTCCACACTCATGCCGATTGCTTTTCTGAGGACGTGCCAGGCAAATTGCCACCAGCTCGTCCTGAGGATCATACCATTGATATAATACCTGGAAGCACACCACCAAACCGGCCACCTTACCATGTGAGCCAAGCCTAGAATGAAGAAATTATGAACCAAGTTAAAGACCTCTTGGAAAAGGGTCTTATCCAGCCGAATAGTTCACCTTACTGCTCTATGGTGTCGTTGGTTTTGAAGAAAGACGGATCTTGGAGAATGTGCATTGATTATGGAGCTCTCAATAAAATCACCATCAAGAATAGATTTCCAATTCTGAGAATTGATGATATTCTTGACCGACTATAGGGATCCTCTTGTTTTAGCAGGATCGATTTGAAGAGCGGATATCATCAAATCCGAATCGCGCCGAGAGATGTCTACAAGACAGCCTTTCGGACGACCTTCGGTTTATATGAATTTTTGGTAATGCCTTTTGGCCTTACCAATGCTCCAGCGACCTTTAACCGAATGATGGACTGGATTTTTAGAGAGTACAGATCTTTTGTTGGCACTGTCTTTGATGACATTATAATCTTCTCCAAGGATGAGGCTAAACATAGAGAACATCTGCTACAGGTCTTTCAGGCATTGCGAGATCACAAGTTGGTGATCAATGCAAAGAAGAGTGAATTTTTCTTATTAGAGATTCACTTCTTGGGACACATCGTCTCAACAGTAGGAGTGCAAATAGACCCTGCCAAGATTGAGACTGCTGTACGTGATTGGCCCGATTTGAAGAATGCCCATGAAGTTAGAAGCTTCTTGGGCTTATGTTCTTACTACCAACGGTTCATTAGAAAGTTTGCAGAGGTTGCTTCCCCTTTGCGTATCTTGACACAGAAAGGAGTCCCTTTCTCGTGGGGACCCACAGAGGTGACTGCCTTTCAGACTTTGAAAGAGAAATTAACTACAAGACCAATTTTGACTTTGCCGGATTTGCAAAAGTCATTTGAAGTATATTGTGATGCTTGTGGTCGTAGTCTAAGTGCGGTCTTAATGCAAGAAGGCCATGTCATTGCCTATGAGGGCCGATTGTTTTCAAGGCTGGAATTGATAGCACAGATATATGAGAAAGAGCTTATGGCGGTTATCCACGCTCTTACTCAGTGGCGACATTACCTACTCAGAGCCGATTTTATGGTCTTCATCGATCATCAGAGTTTACACTACTTCTTGTCACAGAAGCAGCTATCGGAAAAGCAAATGCGGTGGGCTAACATCTTGTCATGGTTTCACTTCCAAATTGTCCACGTGCAGGGACAGAAGAACTTGGTGGTAGATGCTTTGTCCCGGAAGCCGTTGGTCTTGGCTATTTCCGCGATTCATCATAGAAGCTTCGAGGATATGGTCGATCAATACCCCACATATCCAGATTTTTCAGATGTATTCGGTAGTAGCGGGATATTCCACTCGGGATGGCTACTTGATGAAGAAAACGATGTTGTGCGTTACAAGCCGTTGAGGGAAAAGGTTCTAACCGAGTGCCACTGTCACCATTTAGAGGTCACCGTGGCATTGATACCACCTTGAAAGGTGTGCAACGATACTTCTTTTGGCCGAGACTCAAGAAGGATGTGGACGATTTTGTACGCAGATGCTTGGTATGCTAGAAGGTCAAGTTTGACAGGCATAAAGCACAGGGATTGTTACAGCCTTTATCCATTCCCACCCTCCCGTGGGAAAGTATTGCTATGGATTTTATTTTTAATCTCTCGAAGACACGGAGTGGGCACGATGGTATCTGGATTGTTATTGACAGATTTACCAAGTAAGCTCATTTCATTCCAGTGAAGAAAACAATCAAGTTGGATCATTTAGCGAGACTGTTCATTGCCCAGATATTGAGATTACATGGCATGCCTGAGACAATTGTCTTTGATAGAGATCCCCGATTCACGAGTTTGTTTTGGAAGGCTATTTGGGAGAACATTGGCACACGGTTGCAGTTCTCGTCATCTTTCCACCTGCAGACAGATGGGCAATCTGAGATTGCAAATTCAGTCGTTCCGGATTTATTGAAGTCTTACATTTCTGATCAAAAGACTTAATGGGAAAAGTTTTTGCCCTAAGTGGAATTTGCCTACAACAACACGATCCACTCTTCGATGGGGAAGGCGCCATTTGAGATTATTGAAGGTGCTACGAAGGTTCACCCTTCCTAAGCACGAGAGATAAGATTTTTGAAGCCGACCAATACACGAGGGACTTGGACACTGCTTTTGCCAAGGTCTGGGAGGCTTTACAGAAATCTCAGGAAAGACACAAGAAGGCAGCAGATCGACACCGTCGTGATTTGAAATTAAAGGAAGACGATTGGGTGCTCTTACGTTTTGGGAAGGCACGCCTGAGAAAGAAAAAGGGAAAGGAGCGGCTTTTTCCAAAGCTTAGCATGAGATACTATGGACCTTTCCAGATAAAAGAAAAGATAAATGATGTCTGACTGAAGCTGCCCGATACTTGGAGAATTCACACTGCTTTTCATGTGAGTCTCTTGAAGCCTTTTAAAGGCGATGTGCCCGATGAGGGGGAGCCAGATGAGCAACCCGAAGTGGAGGAAAGCGAGGAGATACTCGTTCCAGAACAGATATTGGCACATAAAGATAGAAAGATTAAAGGTAAAGTGATGAGGCGGTTCTTGGTTAAATTCAAGAACTATCCCGCATTGGATGTGAAGTGGATGGAGGAGGAGGACCTAGCAGATACTTCTCAGATTGTGGAACTTTACCTTGAATCATTCGGTTTAGCATAGTCTACTCCGATAGAACCCCGATTTCAGCATGGGCGAATCTAGTGCAGCGGGTTTGCACAAGAGAGGAGTCATTCCGCTCCTTTATAGACAGATTGCCCCGATATTTTGATATAGAGTCACTGATGTCCCTTTGGGTTTCAGGGATACTGCTGGGCTGACAGTATTCTGCTGTATGACTTTATGAACTAGAATTCTCGATAATGAAATTGATACTGATTGATTTGTACTTGACTTGTTTAAGTGCAAGAACTGATAGACGAAATGATTGCAACATTTCGGTCTCATAAATCTCTATAGACATGATTGCAATATGGATTAGTTAATCAGGCATCTGTGAGGTCCCGATTGGATCTAGATGCGATTACTAAATACGTTGCCAATTAATCATGGTCTGAGATTTGGAATGATTTTTGAATGTGATTTGTCATGTGATGTCCTGTGATGTCAAATGATGTCCTGTGATGTCTTGTGATGTGACTGTCGATTGGTACATGTGCTAGATGTGTTGTTCCTAGTGCGTCGGTACTAACAGTCAGTGTCTGTTAAGACAGTTTATGGCCTGTCTGTTTTGCAAACGTAATCGAGGGCGATTACAATGCTTTCAAGAGGGGGGTATGTCACAAATTGTTGACGTGGCAGCAGACTGCCCGGACAATGATGTGGCAACAGACAGTACAGAACCCCGGTAAAACGCGCCGACAGGCTGATGTGGCAAGATGTACGGACTTCCGGATTTTGCGCCGCAAAAAGCGTTGACATGCGTACAGGGATTCCTGCTTTTGCGCCGGCTGAAACCTACGCTGGCTGATTTTGAAGCTTTTGGGATAAGTTGCTTTAGTTTTGAAAAGCCTTTAAGCTTTTGGTTTTGGGGCTCTACTTTTGGGCATCCCTGGTAACCAATAAATAAGTTGGTAGGGCCTCACTTCCCAGAGCATCTGGATGCAGAGTCTGAGAGTGAGCACCCTCCCACTGTCTTGTATTTTGAACACAGATTAATACAAAAAGAAATACCAAAAGGGGCACCAGTCTTTGGGGCCAATATCTCTAGGCACGGAACTCTGCTGGGCCGTGTCGACTCAAGTGTGAATTGTGAACTGTCTTGAAGTGAATCTCAGCGATGTTGTGGTAGTATCTTGACTTGGAGTGTCCAAGTTTGTTACACTTATCGCCTCAGCATAGAAGAGAAACAGGAAGAAGGGGGCAAGAGGACAACCGTGTCTAACCGAACGCGTGAGTATGAAGCGTTCTCCTCTTCCCCCTGCCAAAAGCACCTGACTGCTTGCACATTTGTAGAGAGCTGATACTCCTCTTATCAAAACAATTGAAAACCCCATCCTGTACTGTCACAAAGTGATGACGTGGCTACGGATAGCAGAAACCCTAATTTCTGCCAGAAACCCTAAAATTTCTGCAAACCCTAATTTTTGCCAAAAACCCTAATTTCCGGAAATCGCGGAGGCTATAAATTTTTTTTTTTTTTGGGAAATGATGAGCGACGCAAATTTTGCTTTTTCTCTACAATATGAGAAAAAGAGAGAGAATGCTTTTGCTTTCAAGTTTTGACTCTCTGTGAGAGAGAGAGCAATTGCTTTTGATTTGAAGCTTTTGGGCATCCCTTGTAACCTTTAAAGTAGTGGTGAGGGCCTCACTTCTCAGAGCATCTGGACGCAGAGTCTGAGAGTGAAACCCTAGCCACACTCTTGTACTTTGATCTGATTAATATAAAAAGAAATACCGAAAGGGGCGCCAGTCTTTGGGGCCAATATCTCTAGGCACGGAACTTTGCCGGGCCAGTGCAAATCTATTGTGATCTGTGAATTGTTTTGAAGTGGTTATTTGGTGCTGTCGCGATTGATTCTTGACTTGGAGTGTCCAAGTCTGTTACAGTGGTATCAGAGCACGGCCGATTTCTCTTCTACGGGAAATCCGATCTCCGATTTTTTTTTTTTCCGCGGCACCTATGGCTTCAGGCAATGATCAGTCGACTCCCTCGGCATCTGGAGATGCGGGCTGGGATCACAACGAAGATTCAGACCGAGTATGGCCCGCCTCGGCCTACTCAAGCGGAGCAAAGAGAGATGGAGCATCGTCAATTGATTGGCGATGCAACAAAGATGATGCTCAATTTTGCCAAGGACCTGAAGATGGCAAAATATATGAACCAAACCTCTTTGGAAGATGTACAGATGGAGTGGCAAAGAACCACAACACCACTCCCGAAACCCACTCTCAAGAAACCTTCTGCCTCCAAGAAATATACGGAGAAGGAACAAGAAATATACGGAGAAGGAACTGGAGAACGTGGTTGATGCATGGATTGCTCAGCTTTTCGACGTGCAAAAGAAAGACAAAAAGCACGGCAAAAAAGCAGAAGAAAGGCACTGACTTCCCGGGATATTTGGGTCGTCGGTCGACATTCGACAAGGCAAAGAAACTGAAGAAGCGCGTCAAGTTTGAAGGCCTACCCAGTTCTTCTTCTTCTTCTGACAGTTCTTCTAGCTCTTCAGACTCGAGCGAAGAAGACAGGAAAAGCAAAAAGTGAAGCAAGAAACAACGCTTCGGAAAGGGCAAGAAAAAAGGCAAGGAAGTCTACGTCTCGCCCAGTGAGTGACACTTCTACAGAGGACTCGTCTACGGACAATTCAGACTCTGACAACGGAAACTTTTATGCGAACAAGAAGAAATTTTACAAAGCCAACCAGTATGACTTTCTCGAAGATAAAAGCAAGAAAGTCCGAGAGTTTAAGGAAGGTGGCCACTCGATCAAGTTTGATACTTTCTCAGGATACTCAGATGCTTCGAAGGCTTTGTCTTTTATACAGCAGTTTGACATCGCTTTCGCGGGAGGACGCTATTCAGAGCACTCCATGATTCGGAGAGTTGCCTCTTACTCTAAGGGGAATGCTCGTACTTGATGGTCCACGCTTCTTTTAAACAAGACTGCGCCAGTTAAATGGATGAAATTTAAGAAGCTTTTTATTTCTTCTTGGTTGACGCAAGAATATGAACGAGATATACGAGCTGCTTGGAACCATCTTCGGATGACCAAGAAAGATACAATCAATGCTTATTGTGAAAGATTCTGGAGCTCTTTTCTACCCGCCTCTTCATTCAAGAAGATCTCGTTCAGAGAACAGATTGAGTGGTTTACCTTGGGTCTACCTACAGAGATCCGAGATCACTGCTTGGAACAGAAGTCAGCTTCTATTCAGGAGTTGATGAGTCATGCGAAGCGGGGCTTTGCCATTCACTCTGGCAGTCTAACCTACCCCACAGATGAGGCCATGACACAACGAGCCAAACAGACTTCTGGGAATGAAAGTAGAAAGAAAAAGAGCAACCCAGAGAAAAATGATGCACGACCCAAGCTTACTCCTGAGGAGAGAGCTCGCTTCATCAGAGAGGGGGAGTGCTTTGGATGCGGGGAACAGGGACATATCTCCGCGAAGTGCCCTAATAAGGCACAAAAAGAACAGAATGCTAAAGACGACGACAGGTGTGAGAGTTCGAGAGCAGTTGAGGAATGTGGCAGAAAAGACAGATAGAAAAGCAGAACTGGTACCACATGGCGTGGGACCTGCACCGAATCTAATGAATGAAAGTACAAACTTTGCCGCTTTTGGGGCAAAGTGAAGGATCAGGAAGCTCTTTTGAAGGAGCCAAGGCCAACTTCTTTTCACTTGGAATTGGCGGCTCGATTTGGAATTACGCCCGACAGACTGACGCCACATGCAGAGGTAGTTCGACTGGCACCCGGATGGGATGTTGCCATTACACCGAGCATTGGCAAACTTTGTTTACAATGACAGGGGTGTTCAGGGCACGCAAGTGACGTTCTACTCAGGATCCCTTGATACCACAAGAACTACGCCGTGGTTGACTACCGGGCCGAGAAAGCGACTTTGATAAATGAAGGGCTTAGAGATTGTACTCGATGAACTTCAGTTTCTTACTCATTCTTTTGGGAGAGAACTGAACGCTGGATAAAGGTTGAATATGTTTTGACCTGATCAAAAGAACGCCAAGATTTTTCTCTACACTCATGCTGATTGCTTTTCAGAGGGCCTGAAGATCAAACCATTGATCTGATACCTGGAAGCACGCCACCGAATCAGCCACCTTATCGTGTGAGCCGAGTACAGAATGAAAAGATTATGAACCCAGTGAAAGACCTCTTGGAAAAGGGTCTTGTCCAGCCTAGTACTTCACCGTATTGCTATTCAGTGTTGTTGGTTTTGAAGAAAGACGGATCTTGGAGAATGTGCATCGATTATAGCGCTCTCAACAAAATCACTATCAAGAACAGATTTCCGATTCCTAGGATCGATGATATACTTGACAGGTTACAAGGATCCTGGTGCTTTAGCAGGATTGACTTGAAGAGTGGATATCATCAGATCAGGATAGCGCCAGGAGATGTCTACAAGACAGCTTTTCGGACGACTTTTGGGTTATTTGAGTTTTTGGTGATGCCTTTTGGCTTAACCAATGCTCCTGCGACATTTAACCGGATGATGGACAAGATTTTTCGAGAGTACAGGCTATTTGTTGGCACTTTCTTTGACGACATCATTGTTTTCTCCAAGAATGAGGCAGAACACAGAGATCATCTGCTTCAAGTCTTTCAGGCATTACGAGATCACAAGTTAGTGATTAATGCAAAGAAAAGTGAAATTTTCCTACCAGAGATACACTTTTTGGGACACTTTGTCTCAGCAACAGGAGTGCAAGTGGATTCGGCCAAGATAGAGACTATACGTGATTGGCCCGATTGGAAGAATGTCCATGAAGTTGGAAGCTTCTTGGGACTGTGGTCGTACTACAGGTGGTTCATACAAAAGTTTGCAGAGGTTGCTTCCCCTTTGCATATCTTGACACAGAAAGGAGTACCTTTTTCGTGGGGACCCACAGAGGTGACTGCCTTTCAGACATTGAAAGAGTAATTGACTACGGGACCTATTTTGACTTTGCCGGACTTGCAGAAGTCATTTGAAGTATATTGTGATGCTTGTGGTCGTAGTCTGGGTGCGGTCTTGATGCAAGAAGGCCATGTCATAGCTTACGAGAGCCGTTTGTTCTCTAGGCCGGAGATGACAGCACAGATCTATGAGAAAGAGCTTTTGGCGGTTATCCATGCTCTTACTCAGTGGCGGCATTACCTACTTGGAACGGATTTTACTGTCTTTACAGACCATCAAAGTTTGCACTACTTCTTGTCACAGAAGCAGCTTTCGGAAAAGCAGATGCGGTGGGCGAACATCTTGTCACAGTTCTACTTCCACATTGTCCATGAGCAGGGATAGAAGAATGTGGTGGCAGATGCTTTGTCTCGGAAACCGTTGGTTCTGGCTGTTTCCGCGATACATCATAGGAGCTTCGAGGATATGGTCGATCAGTATGCCATAGATACAGATTTTGCCATTATTTTCACACGGATTTGGGATGGGGAGACTATAGCTGGATACTCCCTTCGGGAAGGCTACTTGATGAAAAAGACTATGTTGTGCGTTACACAGCCGTTGAGGGATAAGGTTATGACTGAATGCCACTGTCCACCTTTTACGGGTCACCGCGGCATTGCTACCACCATGAAGGGGGTAGAGAGATACTTCTTTGGGCCGAGACTCAAAAAGGATGTGGAAGAGTTTGTGTGCAGTTGCTTGGTATGCCAGAAGGTCAAGTTTGACAGGCGCAAGGCACAGGGATTGTTACAGCCTTTACGCATACCCACCCACCCCTTGGAAAGTATTGCAATGGATTTCATTTTTGATCTCCCAAGAACACAGAATGATCACGATGATTTTCCGATTACATGGCACGTCTGAGACGATTGTCTCCGACAGAGACCCCAGATTTATGAGTTTGTTTTAAAAGGCAATTTGGGAGAACATTGGCACGCAGTTGCAGTTCTCGTCATCGTTTCACTTGCAGACTGACGGGCAATTTGAGATTGCCAATTCAGTGATTTTAGATTTATTGAAGTCTTGTATCTCGGATCAGAAGACTCAATGGGAAAAGAACTTACCTTTGGTGGAATTTGCCTACAATAACACGATACACTCTTCGACGGGGAAGACGCCATGTGAGATTGTTGAAAGTGCTGCGAAGGTTCCATCCTTACTGAGCACGAAAGATTAGATATTTGAAGCGGATGAATATTCGCGAGATTTGGATACAGCTTTTGCCAAGGTTCGCGAGACTTTGTAGGAGTCTCAAGAACGACAGAAAAAGGCAGCGGATCGCCATCGTCGCGACTTGAAATTGAAGGAGGATGATTGGGTGCTCTTACTTTTGAGAAGGCATGCCTACGAAAGAAAAAGGGAAAGGAGAGGCTTTTTCCAAAGCTTAGTATGCGATACTACGGACCTTTCCAGATCACTGACAAGATAAATGATGTCTCCTTCCGATTGAAACTGCCAGATACTTGGAGGATTCATAATGCATTGCATGTGAGTCTCTTGATCCCTGTTAAGGGTGATGTGCCTGATGATGGGGAGCCTGATGAGCAACCCGAAGTGGAAGAAAACGAGGAGATCCTTATTCCTGAACAGATTTTGGCACATAACGATATGAAGAAAGGTAAAGTCCGAAGGCGGTTCTTGGTTTAGTTCAAGAACTTTCCTGCATTTGATGCGAAGTGGATGGAGGAGGAGGACCTAGCAAATACTCTTCGGATTGTGAAACTTTACCTCGATGTTTTGGTTTAGCATAGTCTACTCCAAACGGAACCCAGAAACTCAGCTTGGCCGAAGATCTGGTGCAGTGGGATGCACAAGAGGGGAGTTACTCCGCTCCTTTGTCAACAAATGCCTCGATTTTGATACTAAAGTCACTGATGTCTCTTTGAGCTTCAGGGATACTGAGAGCTGACAGTATTCTGCTGGATGACGTTATGAAATGGAATTCTTGATAATGATACTGATTTGTTCTTGACTTCTTGTGAGTGCAGGAACTGACAGACGAAATGACTGCAGCATTTTGGTCTGATTGATCTCGAATAGACATGGTTGCAATAGGGATTAGTCAATCGGACATCGATGAGGTCCCGATTGGACCTAGATGTGATTGCTAGCTACATTGCCAATAAATCATGGTCTAAGATCCAATTTTTTATTTTTAAATTTTTTAATAGCCTCCGCGATTTTCGAAAATTAGGGTTTTTGGCAAAAATTAGGGTTTGCAGGAATCTTAGGGTTTTTGGCAGAAATTAGGGTTTTTGCTATCCGTAGCCACGTCATCACTTTGTGACATGTGCAGAGTGTACTTCCAGAAATCCCAGTCAACTTTGTCGTATGCCTTCTCAAAATCGAGGAGTATGTTAGGTGCAGCGGAATGAATGTTTGTGCTTTGCTCAAGATGAGTGCTCCAAACTGTGCTCAAGGTTCCTTTTCGTTCTAATGGAAGGGAGAGCCTTCCGTTCTTAATGAGAGAATGCTATGATCACAAACAAAGTGAATGGACGCTGTGCGTGCAAGTGTATGAGACTGAGAGATAGAGAGAGAAGAGAGATACGACACCAGACATGTTGTAAAACCCTCCTCGGAAGGCCCCACTCTCGTCTGCGAGAGTGGTCTACTTATGATTGCACAAACTGGTACAAACTGAATGCATGTGACTGAGGCAAGTCTAAGCTATGTCGGTGATGACGACGGGGACGACGAGACCGACCTAAGGGCTGAAATCTGCAGTCTTCTATCTGCTGTCCAAAAATGCTATGGGTTGAAATCTGCGGCTAGTCCAAAAACGCTGATTTTGGGGACTGTTTCTGCAGTTCTTTGTCGCTGAAATTCTGCAGGTTTAGGGCTGAAAACTGAGGTTCCTAAGGGCTGAAACTGATGGTCTTTCCGGGCTGAATCTGCTACTCTTTTAGGGCTGAATTTGCAGGTTCTTCATGGCTGAAAAACGCTGCATGCTGAGGTTGCAAAGGCTGCAAATTTGCAAACGCTGTGGTCCGCAAAAACGCTAGGTTGATGTGTCTCCAAAAACGCTAGCTAGCTGGGCTTCTGTGGCGATGATGCTGATGCAAAACGCTAGGCTTGGGAAGGTCCTAGCGGTAATTCTGAATGTGAAAACGCTAGCATGGGGGGGATCTCAGCTTGGAGGGAAAGTCGCCGCCAAGAGGTTCTTGCTTGAGAAGTTGCCTGTTGAGCTTGGCTCCTGTTGCCTCTTCTGCCATTTAGTGCTAGCTTTGGTTTGCTTGTATACAAACTTACTCAATTTGCCCTACCTACTTTCCAACAAAAGTCACTTAAAAATAATAAGTGAAAAATGCCAAAAATAGGGAAAATAGGCTAAATGCACTGGAAAATTCCCCTGAAGGATTCTGATGGGAATGCTTATGATCATGTTGTGTGCAACCAGAGGATATGCATCTACACTAAGTGTCTGGACATGGACGGTCTGCGAACAGACTCACAAAAGTGCAAGATCACTTCTAAATCTAGACTGACTTGACTGAACTGAACCCTGGTCATGCTATAGCTTGTCCACGGACACATAGGGTCGGATGTGTCACGTGACAGAGTATCAAAAGATCTTGTGCTTGGAGACGTGCGAAGGCAGAAGCCAAAAGGTGAAGATGTTGTCAAGGATATTGTGCTCCTTGACAAAACCTGTCTGGGTCTCATGTGTAATGCTCTCAAGTAGCGGCTGAATTCTCAAACTCAAAGGCTTGGCTAAGATTTTGTAGGCTGATTTGAGAATGGTGATGGGCTGCCATTGCCGAATCTCATCCAAGGAGCCTCCCTCCTTGGGGATAAGGTAAATCAGATCCTCGTTCATGCTTACAGGCATCTCTCCCTAGTGTACAATATGTGCTGGTAAGCACTACAAAGATCTTGACCAAGTAGCTCCCAGTACTCCAAGAAGAAACTGGGAGTCAAACCATCCTCCCTTGGGTAGCTACCCCGGGGACGTGCCGTGAGGGCCTTGTGAAGCTCCTCCAAGTGGAGAGGCAGCTCAAGTCTTTGACGCATCTCCTCGGTAACTCAAACTTTCTCTCTGCATGCATCCTGACACTCTGACTGAGGCTCAGCTGAAAGCAACTCATGATAAAAGTCGGTAGAAACTGCATGCATATCCTCAAGCTGTGTAACTATTGACCCATCAGGTCTCCTCAACTGACAAACACTAGTGCGCGCATGGCAAGGACCCACGGTCTCAAAGAACTCACTAGGAACTGTCTCCCAGCTGGGTCCATTGAGAGGCATGATGATGGAAGGCAAACTCATCACATCCTCTTTCTCACAGCTCGAGGCACTGAGGCTCTGGATAGTGGTAGGTTGCTTCTTTCCGTTGTGCGTCAGGGATCCTACAAAGTGGACCCTGCACACAGCTCTTGACTGGCTCCAGATCCAGGTCACTGAGTTCTCACACCACACAGGGGACCTAGGGGTGACAAATCTAGTACAGACACTTTGGTGTTTAGCCAAGTTTAGTGTGACGCCACCGGATGCAGCAGGTTGTAGGCACATCGTGGTGCATTTGTTTGCTGACACTTAGAGCTGTCCTTGCTATGTATTTGTACATGAGGATTCTTGGACAGAGGATGTAGCCTTACAGACTGCACGCTCGGCCTGGGCTTGGGTGGGACAGTCACTTCAAACGTGCTAGTCTAGAGGTCGCTCTGATGCGGATTACTCCCATCCAAACGGGCCTCAAAGATAGTGAGGGTGGCTGCTGTGATAGTATCTGTTTTCTCTCACTGACTCCATAAGGATCGTCTCATGGAATGTACAGGGATTAGGAGGGCCCTAGTTTCAGCGCCAGAGGGGTCGGTTGCGTTAGGAGCTTCAGCGATGCCTTGTGGGTGGTGAGATTGATATTCTTATGCTACAGGAGCACCATCTCTGTGAGAGCCGCATTAGACGATGTGGCCAGATTTTGCATGGTCGCTATGGGATGTTTTGGTCAGCTGCATTTGGATCGGGAGGTATCCAGGGAGGGGTATGTATGTCTATTGCGGATTCTATGCAGCATGCCATTGTTGGCAGAGGTATTATTGTGCTAGGCAGAGCTCAGTGGATTACTATCCAGGTTTAGGGTTGCCTCATGGGTTTCCTGAACATATATGCGCCCAATGTGGTAAGTGCATGAGAGCAGAGTTTTGGTCTCATGTTGTTGAGTCTCTGCCGCATGCAGAGCAGTGGTGTGTTG
Organism: Adiantum capillus-veneris; assembly: GCF_014529385.1. Classification (NCBI taxonomy): domain Eukaryota; kingdom Viridiplantae; phylum Streptophyta; class Polypodiopsida; order Polypodiales; family Pteridaceae; genus Adiantum; species Adiantum capillus-veneris. Next base: position 135,822,079 of record NC_140956.1, on the reverse strand, counting down.
GGGGGGACTTCAACATGTTGGAGGACCACTCTGACAAGATTGGAGGTGGCCATGCTATGGTGCACGGGGCTGAGTTGGTAGCTTGGGAGCGGTTATGTATGACTATGAGGATTTCTGATGTTTGGTAGCACTTAGACTTTGTGAGACCCCCAGACAGCTCGTCTTTCTCTCGCTCTGATCGCAAAGTAGGAGAAGTGAATCTATCTCGGATAGATCCCTTCTATGCCAGTGACCACATTTGTGACATGGGGGGTTTTGTTTGCATCCTTGCAGGGACTACTTTTTCCGACCATGCGCCAGTGATTCCCACAGTGACAGACAAACAGAGAAGGGGGGGTGTGACATTACACATCCCCGAGCAGATCTTGCTGGATCCAGAGCTTAGAGAGCGAGTGGAGGCACTTTGGTCAGAGAGTCTGGACACGTAGGACACCCCTTCTGGTGGAGTGGTGTTATGTCCCGCTCATCACACAAGAGAGGGGATCTAGCCCAGACGTCGTCAGGATAGGCGTCCAGTGTTTGGGCGGACGTAGTGTGACCACAGCCAGTGTGGCCGGCCATTATTATAAAAGGGAGGCCAAGGCCTCATTTGCATTTATCGACCCCCATTGGCAGAGAGCCAGTGGTTAGCCCGCGAGGCTAGGAATGCGCGAGGTCACCTCGAGGAGGTGAGGCCAGGTGGTATGGGACGCTTGGTCTTACAGGTGCACGCCTACGTCCTCGGACGCTGGCCCCAGCACGGGGGAGCTGCCGAATGGTGGCTATGGTCGGGTGGTTCGTCCGACGCGTGTCTGTAGGCGGTCCGTGTAGCCGGGAGATCCACTCCCTGCATTCGTTTCATGGTATCAGAGCTGGCTTGGCTGCACGAAGGACTGTGTGCACACCTACGGGCTGGTTAGAGTCGGATAACCACTATTTCATGCAAGTTTTGATGAAATAACTGTTTAATTGATCATTTTCTTCTCATGAGCATGTTTGCAGGTCAAGTGTAATGTGTTTTTCGCTGATTTTTGATTAAATCCAGCAATTTAGCAGGCGGAAAAGCTGGGAACTACAAGTGTTTCATTAAATTTACTGATTTTTGACGAAAATTAATGAATTTCTCATTGAACTGCTGATTTTAGAGTAAATTCAGCACATTGTAATCTCTTTGTGTAATGCTCTCTGTGCAAGGCATGGAGCGAATAGAGAGGGAGACTCTCTCGGTAGTGTGAAGAGAGAGAGAAAGAGAGACAGAGAGAGCTCTGAACCTGCCAATCTGCTGGTGGCTTTCCTCAGCGTTGGAGAGAGAGGGAAATTTTCAATTGCAGACCAGCGTGGAGTTCTTCTGCTCTGCGTGGAATTTTTTTTTCTGCGTTGGCTCCTTGTTGGCGCCCCTTTCGCGTGCTGGCCACGGGCATCCACACGGCCCATGCGATTTTCTTAATATCTCCACGCGTTTGCAAACGCTGGCCGCTCGTTAAATTTTTTCCACGCTGCCTTTTTTAATTTACTCTCCCAAGTGGCCTTTTATTTAAATGGTCAAGGACACTTGAGTTATTTAAAAAAAGGGCATGGACACTTTGAGTTCTTTTAAAGAAGGTATGAAAGCTTAGTTTATTAAAACTCACTTACAGAGACTTGCAGAAGTTTACAGAGAACTCAATTTTGGCTCTTCTGCTCCTCTCTCTCACTTGCTCTCTCTCACCTGCTCATACTCCCGTGCTCTCGCCATCGTTTGCCTGCCTCCGGATGCTTACGCCGATGCGTAGCGTTCTTTGGGAATTCAACTTCTAGCGATCAAAAACTGCTAAAAAGGTCCAGTTTCACGTAAAATTTTCGGTCTTTCACGGATTTTGCCATGGATTCCTCCAGCTCGGATGTGTAGCGCGACGATGCGGTAGGTAATATTCAAATTCCGTTCACGCATACTCTCTATACATGGATTACAAGTACTTTCCAGAGCTTTGATCAACGTGTTATCGCTCTGGAAAACGCGAATGTGCAGAAGAACATTCGCTTGGCCTCTCTCAAAGGGGTTGTGCAAGGGCTTAGTTCCCGACTTACCGCTCTGAAAAATATGCCTCAGTCGACGACTGCGCGTATTTCCGAGGGCGAAACCCATCTGCAGCAACTGCGGACGCAGAATGCTGCTTTTGGGAGTTCAGAGAGTGTATATATACCTAGATATACCTATATATATACCTAGTATATATACCTAGATGAATCCAGGATATACCCAGATTCACCCTTGAAGGAAAGTGCAAGGTATAGCCTCATGGTATACACCCACGAGACAGCATAACCATCAGCTCCATCATGCATAGTGGTCCAACTGCCACGATTCCGTACAAAACTACAAATTTCTCATGGGAAGAGAAGGAGTGTACGAAACTGGCTGTAAATAACTGGCTGCATCAGTGGACCACGTATTTTGACCTCCATTGGGAGCATGATAAACGGAGGATTCAGACGATTCCTTTCTATCTGCGCAGTAAGGTGCTTACTTGGTGATGCGACATGACAGAGAAGCCTACGACGTGGGCTGATTTTTGTGTGAAATTCAAGAGGGATTTCGCCAAAATGGATCCTTTGAAAGCTTACGCCAAATTGTAGAGTCTTTCGATGAAAGCTCTATCTTTTGATAAGTATACGACAGCTTTCAAAGAAGCGCTCACCTTCTGCAAGGTGGATTCCATGCACGCTGTGCACATGTACTTGCTGGGATTACATGAAGATTATCGTTGGGCCTTAATCAAGGACAAAGCCCCGACTGACGTCAAGGATGCAGTGGCAAAGGCCAGGACGTTTCATTTGATAAATGGAGCAAATTATGAGAAGAAAAGAACTGCAGACCATCAATCCGGTGAGGGTGCTTCGAGGAAGTGACCCCGATTCTAGCATAAGTTCAAATCACCGCCGAGATCTTCTCAAGAGAAGAAGAAAGCCAAAAATGCTTCAGTTGCTGATGCAGTGAAGAAGGGGGCTTGCTTCGGATGTGGCAAGACAGGTCACCAAATCAAGGATTGCCCCAAGAAGAAGAAGACACAGAACCCGCAAGGTCGGCCTTCGGTTCAGATTGACGAGATCTCAGGTAACTTTAATTTCATTTAAGTTGAAATCCATCATTTAGCGCACAGTTCATGCACTAACTGTACTTTTAGCACCAAAGTGTTTGGTAAGCACGATCTTCTCCGTTTCCCCGGGAAGATCAATGGTCACGACGTGACCATACTCCTTGATAATGGAAGCTCACACAATTTTGTGGATGCAAAATTGGTGTAGAAACTGAGTCTGCGGACGCGGGACAATGACCATGAGTATCGTGTGAAGATGGCTCGTGGCCAGCATACGGATGTATGGAATCGGATGGTTCCAGATTTTTCGCTCGAGCTTGTTGATTACAAAGAGAACCTGGATTTCCACATCATGCTGCTGGATAGAGCAGATGTTATTTTAAGAATTCCATGGTTTTATGATAAACAAGACTCATTGTATATAGACTATGTACATCACTCTCTTGTTTTTGTCAAGCAGGGCATGCCTCATGTATCTGTGTCGCTTTGTAATCAGAATTCTGTAAATAATGGTTTTGCAATACCAGTTGTTACTGCTTTGGAAATGTATAAAGATACAAAGTCTTCTGATGTTGACTTTTATCAATGTGTACCATCTGCTTGGTTTGATTCGTTAGTGCTTGGTACTTCTGTCACTGAATTTCGTAAAAATGTTTCATGTTCTTTTGTTTAACTTGGGAATTCCGACGAATCCAACCTTATCCGAGAAATCATGACTGATTTCAAGGATGTTTTTCTTGATGATCTACCTCCTGGCTTGCCGCCTTCGAGAGGAGTAGATCATGGCATTGAGTTGGTGGCTAGTAGTCAGCCCTTCTCAAAGCAACCCTATCGGTTTAGTAAAACCGAGGAGGACGAGATTCAGCTACAGCTGAAATATTATCTCGACAGGGGTTTTGTTCGGCCAAGTAAATCCCCGTGGGGAGCGCCAGTGTTACTTTCTCGAAAGAAGGATAACACTATGCGCTTTTGCGTGGATTATAAGGGGTTGAACAAGCTCACTGTCAAGAACAAGTATCCGCTCCCGCGCATGGACGATTTGATAGATCGACTCCATGGAGCGCTGTACTTTACAAAGATAGACCTGCGATCAGGCTATCACCAGATACGGATCAAACTGGAAGATATTTCTAAGACAGGTTTCCATACGCGTTATGGTCACTACGAGTTTTTGGTCTTGCCTTTTGGTTTGACCAATGCTCCAGCTACGTTTCAGCAGATGATGAATAATCTGCTGAGAGCCTTTTTAGGCAATTTTGTTGTTGTATTTCTCGATGACGTCTTGATCTACAGCCGAAGTTTTTTTGAGCACTTAGCGCATATACGCGCTATTCTCGAAGTACTTAGAATTGAGAAGCTTTATGCTAAGGCTTCTAAGTGTGATTTCTTCAAGAAAGAGCTTCTGTACTTGGGTCACATCATTACTCGCAATGGAATTCGCGTTGACCCTGAAAAGTTGGATAAAGTCCGAAATTGGCCCATTCTGAAGAATGTGCGCCAAGTAAAGTCCTTTTTAGGCTTTACTGGATTCTTTCGCAAGTTTATCAAGGATTACTCTAAAGTTGCTGCTCCGCTTATGCAACTTTTAAAAGGAGGGGTGAAAGGGCCGAAGACTTCGGGCCCTCATCGTAAAGGTAACCCCCTGTTGTCTGGAATGAGCGTCTCGACGAGGGCTTTCGGACACTAAAGCACTTGGTGACTACTGCACCAATATTGCACATTGTGGATCGTAGCAAACCGTTTGTGGTTGAAACGGATGCTAGTGATTATGTCATTGGTGCGGCGTTATACCAGGATGGACGTCCTGTTGTGTTTGAAAGTAAGAAGCTTTTTGACGCTAAGATGCGTTATCCGACGTATGAGAAGGAGCTTTACGCTGTAGTTCACGCCTTTAGGAAATGTCGACACTATCTGTATAGCTCTACATTTGTTGCATGGACAGATCATCATTCCTTGCACTATGTCTGTGATCAGGGTGATCTTAGGGGTCGGAAGGCTAGATTGGTTGAACTTATGCAAGCGTTTGACTTTGAGATCCGATACAGAAAAGGATCCAGCAATCAAGTTGCCGATGCACTCAGCAGGATTTCTGAGGTTAATACCTTGTCTATGGCTGAAATCTCGACGGATTTCTATCTCTCTCTCCGAGGGCTATGTCGTTCCGATGGCCATTTTGACAAGATATGGAACGAGGTCGAAGCGGGGCATGACTCGCATACAGGCTTGGGTGGTTGGGAGACCCAAGTGAGTCGTGCTGGAGAGACGAGACAACGATAATATTCCATTAGAGGTGGACTATTGTTCAGAAATGGTAAAGTCTGCGTGCCGGAAATCGATGAGGTTCGATAAAGGATTTTGTGCGAATGCCACGATGTTCCTAGTGCTGGGCACCCAGGCATTCAAAGAACTTTGGCTTTGGTCAAGCGATATTTCTATTGGCCAAGAATGCGCTCTTACATAGAGAGCTATGTGAAAGGATGCGCTCAATGTCAGGTCAATAAGGCAGAGCGCCTTAGGAAAGCTGGCCTGCTACATCCATTGGAAATCCCAGATGCCAAGTGACAGAGTATTTCCATGGACTTTATCGTTGGTTTGCCAAATACTAGTCGGGGCAATGACGCTATTTGGGTTGTGGTCGATACGCTCACAAAAATGACGAAGTTTATACCAACGAAGTCGACAGTAAAAAGCCATGAGTTAGTGGTTTTATTTGTCGATCAGCTTTATACGCTGTATGGTTTGCCAGAGTATATCGTCAGTGATCGAGATACTAAGTTCACTGGCCGATCTTGGTGAGATGTGTTTGCTCATCTTCAGACGAAGTTGAGTATGTCGTCTTTTGACCATCCTGAGTCTGACTGACAAACTGAGAGGATGAATCAGACGTTAGAGGACATGTTGAGAGCCTATGTCTCTCACAGGCAGTTTGATTGGGAAAGTTATCTTCCACAATAAAGAGTTTGCCTACAATAGTAGCAAACATTCTGCTATTAGTTTTAGCCCGTTCATGCTGATGTATGGATTTGAGCCTAAATCCCCAATTGCTATTGGCTTAGAAAAAGTCAAGGAACGCCAAGCTCGTGATTTCCTGTATGACATGCAAGAAATGCTCGAACTGGATAAGGATAGTATAATAACGGCTCGTGATCGAGTCACTACTTATGGTAATCAAAAGAGATCTCCAAGGACTCTAGATGTGGGACAATGGGTCTATCTGAAGATACCCAAGGATTCCAAGACTATGCGAACAGGAAAGCATTATAAGCTTTCAGCTAGATATTGTGGTCCGTTCTTGATCACAAAGAAAATTGGCCAAGTTGCCTATAAACTGGTTCTTCCTTCGGATGTTAGTGTACATCCAGTGTTTCATGTCAGCCACCTTAAAGTAAAATTAGGCGAAGCCGACGTTGTTGTGCCTATCGAGGAAAATGTATGGCAAGATATGCAAACTGAGTATATTCCTCGAGAACCAGAGGCAGTTTTAGATCATCGTACCCGTCATTCGCGCCAAAAGGCTTATGACGAGTACTTAATTAAATGGAAGGGTCAATCTGAAAGGTTTGCTACTTGGGAACCAGTTAGAGCTTTGAAAGCTCAGTATCCCCACTTCATTGATGACGACATCAATGGTTCTTAAGGGGGGAAGTATGTTATGTCCTGCTCTCACAGGAGAGGGGATCTAGCCCAGATGCCGTCGGGATGGGTGTCCAGTGTCCGGGTGGACGTAGTGTGAACACGGCCAGTGTGGTCGGCCATTATTATAATAGGGAGGCCAAGGCCTCATTTGCATTTATCGACCCCCACTGGCAAAGAGCCAGTGGTTAGCCCGCGAGGCTAGGAGTACGCGAGGTCACCTCGAGGAGGTGAGGCCAGGTGGTATGGGACGCTCGGTCTTATAGGTGCACGCCTATGTCCTCGGACGCTGGCCCCAGCACGGGGGAGCTTCCTGATGGTGGCTATGGTCGGGTGGTTCGTCCGACGCGTCTGTAGGTGGTCCGTGTAGTCGGGAGATCCACTCCCTATGTTCGTTTCAAGTGGCCTCTGGAGTGGCAGAGCTTAGTCGCTTCTTCCTCCAGGAGTCTGTAGCCCGTTTGGCTGCAGCCAGGGAGGATGAGAAGCGCCTTCGACGAGGAGTTGCTTCCTTACAGAGGATGTAGGAACAACATCCAGACAACCCTTGGTTGAAGGAGCAGATGCAACAGGCTAGACAGGAGCTGAGTAGCATTGAGGAGCAGCGCCATGAGTTTGTCTTCCATCGACAACTATCTCAGTGGACCTAGGTGGTGGGAGACCGAATTACTGGGGAGTTTTTTGAGTCAGTGGGGCCACGTCATGCGCACACCAATGTTAGTCAGTTGAGGAGACCTGACGGATCAGTGGCCTCAGAGCTTGAGGATATGCGTGCATTTGCTACTAACTTCTACCGAGATCTGCTGTCAGCTGAGCCTCAGTCAGAGCGCCAAGATGCATGCAGGAAGCAAGTTTGGACATAGATGCCTTGCCTTGTTACCAAGGATATGCGACAGAGACTTGAGCTTCCTCTCCAGCTAGAGAAGCTCCATGAGGCCCTCACAGTGTCACAAAGTGATGACGTGGCTGCCAGAGAAACCCTAACGGCTGAAACCCTAATTTTTTGCCAGGAACCCTAACCCTAACCCTTGAGGAAACCCTAAGTCTGTTACACAGACCTCGGACAAGCGCCAATAGGCTGACGTGGAGGATGTACGGATTGCCGTACAGATTTCTGAAAAATGCGGCGCAAAACGCGAAGCTGCTGACGTGGCACTGCTGTACGGAAAATCCTGCTTTTACGCTAGCTGAAGTTTACTGGCTGACTTGGCAGCTTTTGGGTAATTGCTTTATTTTAAAAGCTTTTAAAAGATGAATGTTTTTGGGGCTCTGCTTTTGGGCATCCCTTGTACCAATAAATAAGTGGGCAGGGCCTCACTTCTCAGAGCATCTGGACGCAGAGTCTGAGAGTGAGACCCAACCGCACTCTTGTACTTTGAACTCAGATTAATACAAAAAGAAATACCGAAAGGGGCACCAGTCTTTGGGGCCAATATCTCTAGGCACAGAACTCCGCCGGGCCAGTCTAAATCAATTGTGAACTGTGGACTGTTTTGAAGTGGTTATTTGGTGCTGTCGTGGTAGATTCTTGACTTGGAGTGTCCGAGTCTGTTACAGTGGTATCAGAGCACGGCCGATTTCTCTTCTACGGGAAATCCGATCCCATTTTTTTTTTCTGCAGCATCTATGGCTTCACGCAAGGATCAGTCGACTCCCTCTGCATCCGCAGATGCGGGAAGGGATCACAACGAAGATTCCGGCAAGGAGTATGGCCCGCCTCGGCCTACTCAGGTGGAGCGATGAGAGATGGAGCGTCGTCAATTGATCGGCGATGCAACAAAGATGATGCTCAATTTTGTGAAGGACCCAATATTTGCAAAATATATGAGCGAGACTTCTTTTCAGGAAGTGCACGAGCAGTGGCAGAAAACCACAACACCACCCCTGAAACCCGCTCACAAGAAACCTTCTGCTCACAAGAAGTATTCAGAGAAGGAATTAGAAGAGGTGGTTGATGCACGGATTGCTCAGCTTTTTGACGCGCAAAATAAAGCTAAAAAGCACGGCAAAAAGCAGAAGAAAGGCACTGACTTTCCAGGTTATTTGGGTCATCAGTCGACATTTGAAAAGGCAAAGAAACAGAAGAAGCGTCTTCGATTTGAAGAAGTAACCAGTTCTTCTTCTTCTTCTTCTTCTTCTTTTGACAGTTCTTCTAGCTCATCTGACTCGAGCGAAGAAGAGCGCAAAGGCAAAAAGCGAAGCAAGAAACAACGCTTCGGAAAGGGTAAGAAAAAGGCAAAGAAGTCTAAATCTCACCCAATGAGTGACAGTTCTACAGAGGACTCGTCTACAAACAGTTCAGACTCTGACGGCGGCAACTTTTATGCAAAGAAGAAGAATGTTTATAAAGCCAACCAATATGACTTTCTGGAAGATAAAAGCAAGAAGGTCTGAGAGTTTAAGGAAGGTGGACAGTCAATTAAATTTGACACGTTTTCGGGATATAGAGATGCTTCGAAGGCTTTATCTTTTGTATAGCAGTTTAACATCGCTTTCGTGGGAGGACGCTCACGCTTCTTTTAAACAAGACTGCGCCAGTTAAATGGCTGAAATTTAAGAAGCTTTTATTTCTTCTTGGCTGACTCAAAGTATGAACGCAATATACGAGCTGCTTGGAACCATCTTCGGATGACCAAGAAAGATACAGTGGACGCTTATTGCGAGAGATTCTGGAGCTCTTTTCTACCCGCCTCTTCATTCAAGAAGATCTCTTTCAGAGAACAGATTGAGCGGTTTACCTTGGGTCTACCTATAGAGATCCGAGATCATTGCTTGGAACAGAAGTCAGCTTCTATTCAGGAGTCAATGAGTCATGCGAAACGGGGTTTTGCCATTCACTCTGGTAGTCTGACCTACCCCACCGATGAGGTCATGACACAACGAGTCGAACAGACTTTAGCAAATGAAAGTAGAAAGAGAAAGAGCAACCCAGAAAAGAAGGATGCACGACCCAACCTTACTCCTCAGAAGAGAGCTCGCTTCATCAGGGAGGGGAAGTGCTTTGGATGCGGGGAACATGGACATATCTCCGCGAAGTGCCCTAAAAAGGCACAGAAAGAACAGAATGACAAGGACGACAAAGGCCTGAGAGTTCGAGAGCTGTTGAGGAACGTGGAAGAAAAGGCAAGATGAAAACAGGACTGGTTCCAGATTGTGTGGGTACCGATCCCAACACAATGGACAAGAGTACAGAACTTTGCCGAGCTTGGGGCAAAGTGAGACCAAGAGGCCTTGATCTTCTTTGATGGAGGAGCCAAGGCAAACTTCATTTCACCGGAATTGGCGGCGTGGCTCGAGATCACTCCCGATCGGATGAACTTGCGGAGGCTGTTCTAGCGGCACCCGGCAGGGATGTAGCCATTACACTTGCTATTGGCAAATTTCGGTTGCATTGTCAGGGGTATTTGGGGCATGAGAACTTTTACATAAGGCCTTTGGAAGATTGTGATGTTCTCTTGGGAATTGCTTGATACCACAAGAACAACGCCGTGGTTGACTATCGGGCGAGGAAAGCGACATTGACTACAGAGAAGGGCAGAACCATTGTACTTGACATTAAACTGAAGGGTGAGTCTGTCCCTATTGTATCGGGTTCGGCCATTTCTAAATTAATGAAATCCAGTCTGTTTATTTACCCGATCTTTATGAAAAAATTGAGTGATGAGGATAGGACAAATATGTCTATACTTGATAAAGAACGCCAAGATTTTCTCCACTCACGCCGATTGCTTCTCAGAGGGCCTACCAGGCGAGTTACCACCTGCTCGTCCTGAAGATCATACCATTGATCTGATACCTGGAAGCACCCCACCGAACCGGCCACCTTACCGTGTGAGCCGAGCACAGAATGAAGAGATTATGAACCAAGTGAAAGACCTCTTGGAAAAGGGTCTTGTCCAGCCTAGTACTTCACCGTATTGCTTTCCAGTGTTGTTGGTTTTGAAGAAAGACGGATCTTGGAGAATGTGCATCAATTATAGAGCTCTCAACAAAATCATCATCAAGAACAGATTTCCGATTCCTAGGATCGATGATATACTCGACAGATTACAGGGATCCTCGTGCTTTAGCAGGATTGATTTGAAGAGTGGATATCATCAGATCAGAATCGCACCGGGAGACGTCTACAAGACAACTTTTTGGACGACTTTTGGGTTATTTGAGTTTTTGGTGATGCCTTTTGGCTTAACCAATGATCTTGCGACATTTAACCGGATGATGGACAGGATTTTTCGAGAGTACAGGCTATTTGTTGGCACTTTCTTTGACGATATTATTGTTTTCTCCAAGAATGAGGCAGAACATAGAGATCATCTGCTTCAGGTTTTTCAGGCATTACGAGATCACAAGTTAGTGATTAATGCAAAGAAAAGTGAAATTTTCCTACCAGAGATACACTTTTTGGGACACATTGTGTCAGCAGCAGGAGTGCAAATGGATCCGGCCAAGATAGAGACTATCCGTGATTGGCCCGATTTGAAGAATGTCCATGAAGTTAGAAGCCTCTTGGGATTGTGTTCGTACTACAGGCGGTTCATCCGAAAGTTTGCAGAGGTTGCTTCCCCTTTGCATATCTTGACATAGAAAGGAGTCCCTTTCTCGTGAGGACCCACAGAGGTGACTGCCTTCCAGACATTGAAAGAGAAATTGACTACGGGACCAGTTTTGACTCTGCCAGACTTGCAAAAGTCTTTTGAAGTATATTGTGATGCTTGTGGTCGTAGTCTGGGTGCGGTCTTAATGCAAGAAGGCCATGTCATTGCTTACGAGAGCCTATTGTTCTCAAGGCCGGAAATGACAACACAAATTTTTGAGAAAGAGCTTTTGGCGGCTATCCATGCTCTTACTCAGTGGCGGCACTACCTACTCGGAGCGGATTTTACTGTCTTTACAAACCATCAGAGTTTGCGCTACTTCTTCTTGTCACAGAAGCAGCTATCGGAAAAGCAAATGCGGTGGCGAAACATCTGTCACAGTTTCACTTCCAGATTGTCTATGTTCAGGGACAAAAGAATGTGGTGGTAGATGCTTTGTCTCAAGAGCCGTTGGTTCTGGCTATTTCCGCGATACATCGTAGGAGCTTCAAGGATATGGTCGACCAGTATGCCACATATACAAATTTTGCAGCGTTTTCACACGGATACGGAATGGGGAGACAGTAGCGGGATATTCCATTCGGGATGGCTACTTGATGAGAAAAACCATGTTGTGCGTTACACAGCCGTTGGGAAAAGGTTATGACTGAATGCCACTGTCCACCTTTTACAGGTCACCGCGGCATCGCTACCACCATGAAAGGATACTTCTTTTGGCCGAGACTCAAGAAGGATGTGGAAGAGTTTGTGTGCAGTTGCTTGGTATGCCAGAAGGTCAAGTTTGACAGGCATAAAGCACAGGGATTGTTACAGCCTTTGCCCATACCCACCCGCCCCTTGGAAAGTATTGCAATGGATTTCATTTTTGATCTCCGAAGAACACAAAGTGGTCACGATGGTATCTGGACTGTTATTGACAGATTTAGCAAGCAGGCTCATTTCATTCCAGTGAAGAAACAGTCAAGCCGGATCACTTAGCGAGATTGTTTGTGGCCCAGATTTTCAGATTACATGGCATGCCTGAGACGATTGTCTCCGACAGGGACCCCAGATTTACGAGTTTGCTTTGGAAGGCAATTTGGGAGAACATTGGCACGCGGTTGCAGTTCTCGTCATCGTTCCACCCGCAGACTGACGGGCAATCTGAGATTGCCAATTTAGTGGTTTTAGATTTATTGAAGTCTTATATCTCGGATCAAAAGACTCAATGGGAAAACCATCTATCTTTGGTGGAATTTGCCTACAATAACACGATACACTCTTCGATGGGGAAGGCGCCATTTGAGATTGTTGAAGGTGCTACGAAGGTTCCACCCTTCCTAAGCATGAAAGATAAGATTTTTGAAGCGGATGAGTATACGCGCGACTTAGACACGGCTTTTGCCAAGGTCCGCGAGGCTTTGTAGAAATCTCAAGAACGACAGAAAAAGGCAGCGGATCGCCATCGTTGCGATTTGAAATTGAAGGAGGATGATTGGGTGCTCTTACGTTTTGAGAAGGCATGCCTGAGAAAGCAGAAGGGAAAGGAGAGACTTTTTCCAAAGCTTAGTATGCGATACTACTTACCTTTCCAGATCTCTGAAAAGATCAATGATGTCTCCTTCCGACTGAAACTGCCTGACACTTGGAGGATTCACAATGCATTCCATGTGAGTCTCTTGAAAACTTTTAAAGCTGATGTGCTTGATGATGGGGAGCCTGATGAGCAACCCGAAGTGGAAGAAAACGAGGAGATCCTTGTTCCTGAACAGATTTTGGCACATAAGGACACAAAGAATAAAGGTAAAGTCCGAAGGCGGTTCTTGGTTAAGTTCAAGAACTATCTTGCTTTGGATGCGAAGTGGATGGAGGAGGAGGACCTAGCAGATACTCCTCAGATTGTGAAACTTTACCTCGAAGCTTTTGGTTTAGCATAGACTACTCCAAATGGAACCCAGAATTCAGCTTGGCTGGAGATCTGGTGCAGTGGGATGCACAAGAGGGGAGTTCCTCCGCTCCTTTGTCAACATATGCGTCGATTTTGATACTAAGTCACTGAATGTCTCTTTGAGCTTCAGGGATACTGAGAGCTGATAGTATTCTGCTGTATGACTTTATGAAATGGAATTCTTGAATATGAAACTGATTTGTTCTTGACTTGTTTTAAGTGCAGGAACTGATAGACGAAATGACAACAGCATTTGGTCTAATTGATTTTGAATAGACATGGTTGCAATAGGGGTTAGTCAATCAGGCATCGATGAGGTCCCAACTTGTAAGGTGCAGCGGAATGAATGTTGTATTTTCTCAAGATTAGTGATCTATATTTGCTCAAGGTTCCTTTTAGTTCTTAGGGAAGGAGAGAGCCTTCCGTCTTATGGAGAGTGCTATGATCACGAACAAAGTGAGTGGATATTGTGCGTGCAAGTGAATGAGATTGAGAGAAGGAGAGAGAAGAGATACGACACTGAGATGTTGTAAAACCCTCCTCCGAAGGCCCCACTCTCGTCGGTGAGAGTGGTCTACTTTGATTGCACAAAGGTGTACAATGCGTATGCAATGGACTGATGCAATGGGACCATGCCGATGGCGACGACGGTGATGACGACGACGACTTAGGCTGAAATCTGTGATCTTCTATTGGCTGAATTTCGTGGACTGTTTCTGGGCTGAAATCAACTGTTTTACTGCTGTCTTAATGGCTGAAAATGATGGATTTGGCGGGGGTCATGCTGATGGTAAAAACGCTGAAGTCTTGCATCTGTCAGGCTGCGTTTTTAGGGCTGTTATCACCTGCTGAAAACGCTGCAAAGGCTAATGTATACCTGCTGAGAAAACGCTACAAAAACGCTGAAATCTGCTGGTTGTCTAGCGTTAGTAAAAACGCTATGGCTGGCTGTATTTGTTGTGGGAAAAACGCCAGAGAAAAGGCTTATGGCGATGCTAAATGCTGTGGGAGGCAACGCCAAGGGTGGGGAGATGGTGGCAAGGCTAAGTGCTGAAATTGCCCACGAAGATGGAGGTCCAAAAACGCTGGGGGTGCTGGGGGGGTACTGCTGAGAAGTTGCCTGTTGAGCGGGAAGCTCCTGCTGCCTCTTCTGCCAGAAAGTGCTAACTTGGGTTTGCTTATATCTTGACTTAGCAAAATTGCCCTACCTACTTTTGTTGGAAAGTCACTTAAAAATAATAAGTGAAAAGAACCAAAAATAGGAAAATAGGCTAAATGCACTGGAAAATTCCCCTGATTGAATCTGATGGATTCTGAAGGAAATACTCATGATCATGCTGTGTGTAACCGGAGGATATGCATCCATACTAAGTGACTGGGCATGCACGGTCTACGAATAGACTCACAAAAGTGCCAGATCACTTCTAAATCTAGACTGAATGGACTGACTGAACCCTGCTGTGGTGTAGCTTGTCCACGGACACATAGGGTTGGGATGTGTCACGTGACACGACTGGATCTAGATGCGATTGCTAGCTACATTGCCGATAAATCATGGTCTAAGATCCGCATGAATGTTGAATGTCATGTGATGTCTAGTGATGTCCTGTGATGTGACTGTCGATTGGTACATGTGCTAGATGTGTGTTCCTAGTACGTAGGTGCTAACAGTCAGTGTCTGCTAAGACGGTTTATGGCCTCTGTCTGTTTTGCAGGCGTAATCGGGGGTGATTACAATGCTTTCAAGAGGGGGGTATGTCACAAAGTGATGACGTGGCTGCCAGAGAAACCCTAACTTCTGAAACCCTAATTTTACCAGGAACCCTAATCCTAACCCTTGAGGAAACCCTAAGTCTGTTACACAGACCCCGAACAAGCACCGGCAGGCTGACGTGGCCATACAGATTTTCGAAAAACGCGGTGCAAAACGCGGAGCTGCTGACGTGGCACTGCCGTACGGAAAATCTTGGTTTTACGCTGGCTGGCTGAATTGGCAGCTTTGGATAATTGCTTTATTTAAAAGCTTTTAAAAGATGAATGCTTTTGGGGCTTTGCTTTTGGGCATCCCTTGTACCAATAAATAAGTGGGCAGGGCCTCACTTCTCAGAGCATCTGGACGTAGAGTCTGAGAGTGAGACCCAACCGCACTCTTGTACTTTGAACTCAGATTAATACAAAAAGAAATACCGAAAGGGGCGCCAGTCTTTGGGGCCAATATCTTTAGGCACGGAACTCCGCCGAGCCAGTGTAAATCAATTGTGAACTGTGAACTATTTTAAAGTGGTTATTTGGTGCTGTCGCGGTAGATTCTTGACTTGGAGTGTCGAAGTCTGTTACACAGCACTTCCTCGTGGAAGTTGTCTAGGGGAGGATGGTTTGACCCCCCTCTTTTTCTTGGAGTAATGGGACTTGCTTGGTTCAGATTTGTGTAGCGCATTTCAATACGTTTTGCTCATTGGCGAGATGCTTGACAGCATGAGTGAGGGTTTGATCTACCTGATTCCCAAGGAGGGAGGCTCCTTGGATGAGATTCGGCAGTGGCGACCCATTACCATCCTCAACTCATCCTACAAAATTCTAGTAAAGGCTCCGAGTTTCAAGATTCAACCACTACTTGAGAGCATTATACATGGGATTCAGATAGGTTTTGTCAAGGAGCGCAGCATCCTTGACAACATCTTCACTTTTTGGGAGGCGTCTGCCCTTGCCCGTCTCCGAAGAGAGGATTCGGCAGTGGCGACCCATTACCATCCTCAACTCATCCTACAAAATTCTAGCAAAGGCTCCGAGTTTCAAGATTCAACCACTACTTGAGAGCATTATACATGGGATTCAGATAGGTTTTGTCAAGGAGCGCAGCATCCTTGACAACATCTTCACTTTTTGGGAGGCGTCTGCCCTTGCCCGTCTCCGAAGAGAGGATTTGGTGATACTACTTCTCGACTTTGAGAAGGCCTATGACAGAGTTGACTGGGACTTCTTGGAAGGCACTCTACGCAGGATGGGTTTCACAGATGCTTGGGTTAATGTGTCTCAGCTCTCTACAGGCGTGTGCACAATCAGGTGCTCTTGGCAAGGGACCGAGGGGAGCGTTTCCTGCTCACGCGTTTGGCTAGGTAGGGTTGCCCTCTTGCCCGCTTTCTCTTCTTGTTTTATGCTGAGGCAATGAGCAGATTCTTGACTTCTCAGCAGGTTGGCCTAAGTGGCCTTGAGCTCCCTATTAGGGCAGATGAGCTTCTTGATGCTGAGTTTGCTGAAGACTCAGCCTTGTACTTGGAGGGCCAGGAGGTCAATTTGCACAGGTGTCAGCAGGCACTTGAGGTGTTTTGCTGGACGTCAGGTGCACTGATCAACTGGAGGAAGACAATTGCTTTCTGGGTTGGCAGTGCTCCGATACCTGAGTGGTCGCCAGATGAGGGTTTCAGATGGATTCCCCCAAGGACTACAGTTTGCTACTTGGGCTGTCAGGTTGGCCTTCTGTTATGTCTCGCTCACAGGAGAGAGGATCTAGCCTAGACGCCGTCGAGATGGGCGTCTAGTGTCCGGGCGGACGTAGTATGAACTCGGCCAGTGTGGCTGGCCATTATTGTAAAAGGGAGGCCAAGGCCGCATTGTAGTTATTGATGTAGCAGCTACGGTACGGGGCGGGACGTTTAATATGCGGTGTACAATACGCGTACTAGACGTATTTTTGAGAATAAAAAGTAAAATGCGTCAACTTTTTTAGATATGATACTTTAATAAGAACAAATGAAGCGGTTCATGGACCTCCTCAATGACTCTTCAATATTTAGCCATAGTATACATAAACAAGCACCATGAAGCTCTAAAACACAATTGATCAATTAGAAAAAGACATACGTTTTGAGCAAAAAAACGTTAGAATAGAAAACATTATGAGACGTATTCATAGCAGCTACGGTACGGGACGGGATGTTTAATACCCGGTGTACAATACGCGTACTAGACAAAAGTATACATAAACAAGCACCATGAAGCTCTAAAACCCAATTGATCAACTAGAAAAAGACATTTTGTCAAGTTTGGATCTTTGCTCTTTGTAGGTTTGTAGTAGTATTCATTTTTCAATTTCGTATTTAGCTTACTTGAGGACTTACGAATGTGTTCCTTTAGAAGTTGTTGTGTGAAGTTTGATTTCTAGGATTAAGTTTTTAAGATGTCTTATCCTCTTTTGCTTAAAGTTGAGTACTTGTTTTAAGCCAAGTAAGTTGTGTCATCTTATTTTACGCATGTCTTTTTTAAAAACATTTTGAAGTTAATAATATTTTGTTTTATCTAATTTTGTTTCGTAGCAAACAAAAGTGATTTATTTTGTTTGTTTTTGTTTTTTTTTTTCTTTTCTTGTGTCTCTTGCTTTTATAGTTTTATGAGTGCTTTATCCCCTCTTATAATTCGTGAGTTCAAACTATTCTGAACTTATGAAGGTATATATAGAAAAAGACATACGTTTTGAGCAAAAAAACGTTAGAATAGAAAATGCTATGAGACGTATTGTACGTTTCGATATGGGACGTCGTGTATTCTAAATAAACTACGCGTATTTTAGCTGCTATGGACGTATTGTATGTTTCAATACGGGACGTCGTGTATCTAAATAAAATACGCGTATTTTAGCTACTATGGTTATCGACCCCCACGGGCACAGTGCCCATCGTTAGCCCACGAGGCTAGGAGTGCACGAGGTCACCTCGAGGTGGTGAGGCCGGGTGGTATGGGATGCTCGGCCTTACAGGTGCACGCCTGCGTTGCCACAAACTGGTGACGTGGCAGGCCCCTGGACATAAAAACACACACACACACTCTGCGGGAAATGCACCGACAGGCTGACGTGGCAATGTGTACGGAAACCCGCATAATGCGCTGATTCCTGAGTGGCAGACGATACGGATAGCCAGTACGGGTGTCACAAGACGGGCACCATGTGCCAATAGAAAAAAACATACTGAACAGACTTTAGCACTTCAATAACAACTGAAACTGACAGAGAGAGAGAGCATACGCGACATGGAGTGGTAGAATTCCACCCCAGAGAGTATTGGCCCCAAACCTTGGCGCCCCTTTCGGTTTTTCTTTCTATTGCAACAACTGAGTACAAGCCGGTACTCCATCCTCTGCACCTTCGTCCAGAAGCAAGCCAAAGAATGAGTCCATGGCCTCATATTTAAAGGCCCTGGGCCCAAAAGCAGTTTACATGAAAATCCTTCAAACTCAAAAGCATCTGGTCCAGTCATTATGTCAGCGCAAAACCAGGAAATCCGTACAATCTGCCACGTCAGCAAGCTAGCGTGAATTGGGGAAATCTGTTGCTGCAACGAAGTTGACAGTAAAAAGCCATGAGCTGGCGGTTTTATTTGTCGATCAGCTTTACAAGCTGTATGGTCTGCCAGAGGATATCATCAATGATCGAGATACTAAGTTCACTGGCCGATTTTGGCGAGATGTGTTTGCTCATCTTCTTGAGTATGTCGTCTTCATACCATCCTGAGTCGGACGGACAAACTGAGAGGATGAATCAGAAGTTAGAGGACATGTTGAGGGCTTACGTTTCTCATCGGCAGTCTAATTGGGAAAGGTATTTTCCACAATTAGAGTTTGCCTACAATAGTAGCAAGCAGTTTGCTACTGGATTTAGCCCATTCATATTGATGTATGGATTCGAGCCTAAATCCCCGATTGCTATTGGCTTAGAGAAAGTAAGGAACGCCAAGCTCGTAATTTCAGACGAAGTTGAGTATGTCTTCTTCATACCATCCTGAGTCGGACAAACAAACTGAGAGGATGAATCATACGTTAGAGGACATGTTGAGGGCTTACGTCTCTCACCGGCAGTCTAATTGGGAAAGGTATTTTCGACAATTAGAGTTTGCCTACAACAGTAGCAAGCATTTTGCTACTGGATTTAGTCCATTCATGTTGATGTATGGATTCGAGCCTAAATCCCCGATTGCTGTTGGCTTAGAGAAAGTAAGGAACGCAAAGCTCGTAATTTCTTGTACGACATGCAAGAAATGCTCAAATTGGCCAAGGATAGTATAAGAACGGCTCGTGATCGAGTCACTACTTATGCTAATCAAAAGAGATCTTCCAAGGACTGTAGATGTGGGACAATGGGTCTATCTGAAGATACCCGAGGATTCCAAGACTATGCGAACATGAAAGCATTATAAGCTTTCAACTAGATATTGTGGTCCATTCTTGGTCACAAAGAAGATTGGCCAAGCTGCCTATAAACTAGCTCTTCCTTCGGATGGTAGTGTACATCCGGTGTTTCATGTCAACCGCCTCAGAGAAAAATTAGGCGAAGCCTACGTTGTTGTGCCTATCGAGGAAAATGTATGGCAAGATATGCAAACTGAACATATTCCTCGAGAATCAGAGGCAGTTTTAGATCATCGTACCTGTCATTCGTGCCAAAAGGCTTATGACGAGTACTTAATTAAATGGAAGGGTTGATCTGAAAGGTTTGCTACTTGGGATTCAGTTAGAGCTTTGAAAACTCAGTATCCCCACTTCATCTATGAGGACATCAATGGTTCTTAAGGGGGGAAGTATGTTATGTCTCGCTCACAAGAGAGGGGATCTAGCCTAGACGTCGTCGGGATGGGCGTCTAGTGTCCAGGCGGACGTAGTGTAAACTCGGTCATTGTGGCCGGCCATTATTATACAAGGGAGGCCAAGACCTCATTTGTAGTTATCGACCCTTACTAGTAGAGTGCCAGTGGTTAGCTCGCGAGGCCAGGAGTGCACGAGGTCACCTCGAGGAGGTGAGGCCGGGTGGTATGGGACTCTTGGTCTTACAGGTGCACGCCTACGTCCTCGGATGCTGGCCCTAGCACAAGGGAGCTGCCGGATGGTGGCTATGGTCGGGTGGTTCGTCCGACGCCTGTTTGTAGGCGATCTGTGTAGCCAGGAGATCCACTTCGCGTGTTCGTTTCACATGGACTTGTCTCCTGAGCAGTAGACCGCTCACTCCTCTTGTCCATCAGGAGGAAGTTGCTACACTGGAGCTCGGCTCTCTTTGGCATGCAGAGTTGTAGTGGCCAACCAAGTGTTGTTGGCTACTATGTGGTACATTATGTCGTGCAGAATCTTCTCGAGTTCTTGTATTAGCCAATTGGAGAGGCTGATCAGGAATTTTCTTTGGTAAGGGCATGATACTCAATCAGCCAGGGCCAAAGTAGCTTGGCAGGTCATCACTCTACCATGTTCTCAAGGGGGGTTGGAGATTTTAGACCCAGCACAACAGAGCAGAGCCCTTCTTGGGAAGTTTGTTGTTAGAGGACTGCTTCCAGGGGAGGAGCCCTGGAAGGAGTTACTGCCGCTGAGAGCTCGAGTGCCTCATACAGGAGGCCCTTGGACTCCATCCATTAGGTGGATCTTTACAGAGATGCGTAAAGTTGGTCTGAGCAGGAGACTGGAGGATCGATTCGCTGTGAGTCTGCTTCGCTCTTGGGAGCAGCTGTGGCGTGGCCTGGAGCAGCACCAACCCAACTTGCACGGAGGAGCATTTGAGACAGTCCCTTGTTTGGAACCCATGGTTAGCACTCAAAGAGGCCACTTGGTTGGTAGTAGGCCTCATGTTTCTTGGGGTCCCATGGCAAGGGGTCAAACACGCACTTTAGGCGATTGACTTCAGTTTTCAGCTTTGCCAGAGGAGATTAAGAGCACCTAGCTCCAGGGCATAAGAGGGGTGCAGAGCATGTGCCAAGACATCACAAAGGCCTTACCAGCTAAGTGGCTCACTCCTCTACAGACAGTAGCTCCCAGATGGATGGGGGTCTTCACGCGATTGGAGTTCCTCATTGCAGTTTGTGCTTGCTCAGAGTCTGTACCCTCCATGTTTTTGGAGATCCAGGGCGAGCGTTGACTTCACAATCTCAGTAGAGGCTCCACATGTTGCAGAGTGTTGTTTTCAGAAGATACGAGTAGCAAGTCTTGAGTCAGGCCATTGGAGGCTTTGAGCTTGGGAGAGCTGCCCTCTGACACGAGTGCAGTGGGACCTTGGAGAGTGGTTTTGGAGAGACTCCTCTTCAGCCGACCACTGTGCGATCCCTTTCTTTTAGTACACTGTTCGACTGGGGCGTCACATACTGGCAACATGGAGAGAGGCTCGTCCTGTTGCAGCATTTTATTAGCAGAGGAGGGTCTCCCAACTGAGTTTTTGTTAGACTTTTGGGCGCCGTTGTGGGACTCGAGATAGCCGAGGTGAGCCACTCTGTTCTAGTGGCTAGTTGCACACAGAGCTATAGCAATTGGGAGTTGGCTAGTGCACAGTGGCTTTTCGGCAGTCTGTGCAGCTTGTGGTCACCCCTTGGAGAGTCAGTGACACTATCTGTGGGACTGCCCCATGGCACAGCAGGTTTGGCTTTGGGTTTTGTCTGATGCCCGCTCACTTCACAGCCCGACAGTACACTTGGGGTGCTGCAGCTTGGTCCACACTTGCGGGCCCTGCGTTCCAGTTTGAGGTGGCTTCCACCAGCAGGATGATAGCTATCCAGGGGGGTCGACCTACACTCCAGCTAGCCATAGAGCTAACCCCCCAGGAGTGGTGCACCGAGCGAGAGATGTGCTAGGAGCTCATCTGCGGCCTGACACTCTGGTTCATTTGGCGGGCCCGTTGCTTTCGCATCTTTGAGGCTCGTCTTGTCCCCCCGGCCAAGACTGTTCGGGATTTTTGGCTGGAATTGGTGCACACTCTCAAGGGCCAGTCCAGAGACTCTAGGGTAGCTCCGACCGCATGAGGGAGCGCAGAGAGGCCTTCCTCGTGCGACTTTGGCGCCCAGGGCCTTTCTTACCATGGTCCAGGGCACTACCGTCCACCTGTGTGGCTTTTTCCTCCTCCCATTTCTTGATTTAGCCCATTGTTCCCTGAAGCTCTTGGGGGTATTAGGGATCAAAACCCGCAAAAATACACAACATGTTGTGTTTACTGTTTCGGGCAAGCCCTTGTACTCTTGCACTTGTAGGACTACTTGCCCTTTGAATCGGACGAGATTTCTCACGTGAAGTCTCTCCGAATTCACCTGTACGTGCGGAGGATCAGCAATTAGCAATCCAGTACAACAATTAGCAATCCAGTACCTGGACAAGAGGCTCTTACCTCGGCATACGCGCATGAACCCACACAATTGTACATACACATGGAAAGTCCTTGAGCTGGGCATTACGATTCTGTAACATTGTTACAAGACTTGGGCACCCCAAGTCGTAAATCTGGCACGACACACGAGAGAATCACTTAAAATACTTCACAACTTTCTCACACTTTAGTCGACATGGCCCGCTGTAGTTCCGTGCCCAGAGGTATTGGCCCCAAAACGTGGTGTCCGTTTCAACATATATTTTAATTTAAATGCTTGAGCAAAGTTACAACTTCCGAGGGACCTCTACTCTCAGACTCTGCGTCCAGATGCTCTCCATAGTGAGGCCCCAGAGGTTCTTATAAACTTACAAGGGATGCTCAAAAGCAGAGCCCTAAAAGCATATAGTTCAAAATCTATAAACCCAAAAGCATCTGCTCTCAAAAGCTAGCGTTGGGGACTCCTGAAAAGCAGCTAGCCTAATTTCCGAAAAACCGTACAGCCTGCCACGTCAGCATGTCAGTGCAATATGCGGAAATTCGTACTGCTGCGCGTAGTCTGCCATGTTGTCATCTTCTGTCCGGGGTGGTCATGCCACGTCATCACTCTGACACACACACACACACCGCACACACACACACACATAGAAATGAAATGTTATATTAACGTCTTCAAAAGGCCAAAGTGACCTATGAGACCAGAAAGTTACAATGTGGTGGATCTGATACAAAGTCAGAGTAGCAAAAGTAACAAAATGACAAAATAAAAATACTATGCTATGGAATCCTAAATTGCTAGGTGTGAACTAAGCAGCTAGCTGGGATAGCTAAATCACAAGAGATCCAGCATCGGTCGTTGGCGGATCTCATCAATCTCCTCCATGGTCAGTAGTCTGACCGGGCGTCGTGCATGTCGGGCCAAAGTGATCTGGATCCTCTGATGCAGCCTCCGTCTATGCTGTGTAGTCCTCCGTAGTCGTGGGCGTCTCGATCTCCCCATCTTGGTCGCTCGATCGATTAGTGTGCCTCTGGTGTAAGGCGACGAGCTCTGTTGTGCTGGTAGCTCCTCCGGGTGTCGAGGGTCTGCTCTAAAGAAGTCTGTGATTTGTCTTTGAGACTGCCTAGCCTGTCCTCTCGTCAGGCTCTCTCCGTGTTTGCCCAGCTCGAGCAAAAACAAACCCAGGCATCTCTGATCCTCGTACCGCATGACTCTGGAGAGTGGTCCAAATCCCTCTCTGAACAAGCAGTGGAAGCGGCCTCGTATCTCGTAGTAGACGGGGCAGTGGCATGTGTAGTGAAACTCTGTCTCAGGCTCCATGTCACACAGGGGGCATGTCTTGGCCTCTGCTGGTACTCCGCTGTATCTCCCAGTCTTGATCCGCAACTGGTGTGAAGATGTGCGTATTTGGCCAATAGCACATCGTATCCCATAAGACAAGTGGGTGTCCATGTATCTGGGCCTCGTCACATAAAACCTTCCTCCATAAGCTGGAGAAGATGCTCTCTGTAGAAAGCCATCTTCGTGCCCAGCTCATGTACTGGCTGTATCCATGTCTTCCTGGTGACTAGCTGAGTCAAGTCCTGGCGGATGAGCCTGGTGATCTCGGACTGTGTAAGAGTCAGAGAGGGTGCATCCAGTGAGTACTGGAAGGGGGGCAATCTGTCTATGCTGAACCCATGCGCCTAAAACCATGATGTCATCTCCCCATACCAGCATGCTGTATCTCCCTGCATGGCTAACTGTTGAGAGGACGCAAGTGCAAGGCGGGCATATCTGTCTCTAGGGAGTTCCCACATGCGGTATATAAAGGAGCCAGATCTGGTGAGTGCCTCAACCACTAGTGGGGGGGCAGCTAGCTCTGCTCGGATGATGGCACGTGATACTGAAGCCTTGGCTCTAATGAGCCGCGAGATCATAGAGACCAGAGGTTTCTCCATGTCTCCCCATCCATTAGTGCGACCTGTCCTCCCGTGATGATCCAATGAAGGTCCCCATATCTCAGCTCCATAGAGCAATGCAGAAGCCACCAAAGTGTCAGAGCCAGAGCTTTGTCTGAGGCTCTTGAAACTGAACCTCTGAAAACATCCTCTCCAATCTATCCAATGCTGCATGGGCTCTGGTCAATCTAGTCTCTGCTGCTCTCCTCAATGAAAATGCTGGTCCACTAAAAACCACTCCAAGGTAAGTGTAAGAATTTGTATACTCCACTGTCTCCTGGCCGTATGTGAATGCGGGTGCTGACCTCCTGATCCACTGTGGGGTGGTATTAAATACCGTGACCTTGGTTTTACCAAGGTTGACAGACAAACCACTTTCATGGGCAAACCTATGCAAATCATCCAAGTGACGTTGCATCCCCTCTGGAGAGTCAGAGATCAACACAATATCATCAGCATATAACAATAGTGGAATCCATATCCCTGCCAGCTGTGCACCTCTATCACCATCTCTCTCAATGTAGTCAGAAACCTCGTCCACATACATACCAAATAGAGTAGGAGAGAGTGGGCAGCCTTGCTTCACCCCAATAGTGGAGTAAACTGGTGTAGATAGACCCTCCGAGGTGCGTACATGCCCCATTACTGACCTGTATAATGCCATGACCCCCCAAATGAGCTCTGAGAGAGAAATGAAATGAAATGTTATATTAACGTCTTCAAAAGGCCATAATGACCTATGAGACCCGAAAGTTACAAAGAGAAAGAGAGAGAGAGAGAGAGAGAGAGAGAGAGAGAGAGAGAGAGAGAGAGAGAGAGAGAGAGAGAGAGAGAGAGAGAGAGAGAGAGAGAGAGAGAGAAATGAAATGAAATGAAATGTTATATTAACGTCTTCAAAAGGCCAAAATGACCTATGAGACCAATCAGTTACAAAATAGTGAATCTAATACCATGTCTGGGTACAAAAGAACTAGAAAAGAACTAGAAGTGGAACAAAATACTACTACTACTACTACAATCTAAAACTACGTGGGTGTAGCAGCTGATACAATAGGTACCCGGTAAACTGGATGTAACAGTGTGTGAAACAAAGATGGAAGAAATGGTGAGGATCCATCCTCATCTGCACTCTGGATGTCGAGAGAGTATGGCTCGAATCTTCTGTTGTAGTCTCCGTCGATGCTGTGTAGCTCCTCTCCTCAGTCGCGGTCGTCTGTATCTCTGTAGCTCCAATGCTCGGTCGATGAGAGTGCCAGTAGTGGTCGAATGAGTGTGGGACGAGCTCTGCAGTGGTGGCTGCTCCTCTGGCTGTCCCATATCTAGTGAAAAGAAATCTGTAATGTGTCTCTAGGACTGCCTCTCTCTAGCTCTCCCCAGTAAAGTGTCTCTACACCTGTGTAACTCAAGTAGATATAGTCCAAGACATCTCTGATCCTCATAACTCATGACCCTAGATAGAGGACCAAAACCCTCTCTGAATAAGCAGTGGAAACGCCCCCGTATCTCATAGAACACTGTGCAATGACATATGTAGTGCAACTCTGTCTTTGGCTCTCTCTGGCATAATCGGCATATCCTGCTGTCTGCTGGTATCCCTCTGAATCTACCAGTCTCAATCTCGAGCTGATGTGAGGATGTGCGTATCTGACCAATGGCACAACGCAAACCATGAGACATATGTGTGTCCATGTTGCTGGGTCGAATCACAAACCCATCTCCTGTGAGGTGGAGAAGATGCTCTCTATAGAAAGCCATCTTCGTGCTCAACTCCTGAGGCGGCTCTATCCATGTCCTCTTGGTGTCGAGCTGGATCAGGTCCTGACGAATGAGTCTAGTGATCTCCACCCGTGTAAGAGACAGCGAGGGTGCCTGAAGAGAATACTGGAAAGGGGGCAACCTGTCCATGGTGAAGCCATGCGTCTGAAACCATGAAGTCATCTGTGCATACCAGCATGAAGTGTCCCCCTGTAGAGCTAACTGTCTGGAAGACTCAAGGGCCAGTCTAGCATATCTGTCTCTAGTAGTATCCCATAGGCTATGCACAAAGGACACTGATCTGGTAAGCGCCTCAATCTCCATGGGGGGGGCAGCTAGCTCTGCTCGAATGATCGCGTGAGGTACGGAGGCCTTGGCTCTAATCAATCGGGAGATCATAGATACCAAGGGCCTCTCCATACGTCTCCAACCATCTTGGCCTACAGAAGGTCCCCATACTTGTACCCCATACATCATAGCTGAGGCTACTAAAGTATCAAAGAGCCATAACTTTGTCCGAGGTTCCTGGAACTGAACCTGCGAACACATCCTCTCCAAGCCTCCCAAGGCCGCATAAGCTCTGGTCAGTCTAGTCTCTGCTGCTCTCCCCAAAGAAAACCTCGGCCTAGTGAAGACTATCCCAAGGTAAGTGTATGCATCTGTATACTCCACAATCTCTTGACCATACGTGAAGGTCGGTGCCGATCTCTTGATCCACTGCGGTGTGGTGTTAAACACCATGACCTTGGTTTTACCAAGGTTTACAGACAATCCACTATCCTCTGCAAAACTGTGTAATGCATCCAACTGTCGTTGCATACCCTCTGGTGAGTCAGAGATCAAGACAATATCATCAGCATATAACAACAATGGGATCCACGTCCCTGCCAGCTGGGCACCTCTATCACCCTCTCTGTCAATGTAATCAGACACCTCATCAACATACATACCAAATAGAGTAGGAGACAATGGGCAACCCTGTTTCACCCCGATAGTGGAGTGAACTAAGTCAGATATCCCCTCTGGGGTGCGTACATGTCCCATCACTGATCTGTATAAAGCCATAATCCCCCAAATCAACACTGTGGGCACCCCCATCTCTTGCAGTCTGCGCATCAGTCAAGCTCTCGGTACCATGTCAAATGCTTTGCGGAAATCCACAAAGCTACAATAAATCCGTCTCCCATGTGACCTGCCCTCCTCAATGATAGCTCTGAGTGTCAGAATATGGTCAAGAGTGGAGAAACCCCTCCTGAAACCTGCCTGTCCCTTTGCCCGTACACCCTCACCCTCTGCCCAATTACTCAACTGCTGCTCAATAATGGATGCATACAATCGTGCCAGTGTGTGTCCAACCATAATAGTGCGGTAATTTCCAGGCTCCGTAGGATCACCTGCCTTGAATATAGGCACAATAGTAGACAACCTCCAAGTCTCAGGTAATCCCTCACACATGGCACGATTGAACAACACTGCAAGAACCTCCATCAGCATATCCCTAGCATGTATAAAGTGCTCCGCTACTAGACCGTCATGATCGTAAGCCCTCCTGGTCCTCATCCTGTCAATGGCTCTCTTTACCATCTCAGTGGTAAAGAAGGTGCTCGTAGGTGGACATGGCTCTGTAGGATCTGGAAGGGGATCCTGCCCAGGAACCGTATATAACGATGTCGCATACTGGCCCCACACATCAGGAGAAGTAATCACTGGGGGAGGGGAGTGCTCATGGAAGAGTCGCCATGCCTCGCCTGAGTCTCTACTCAAGAACAACTGATACAAGTCTCGCTCCATCTGGGCCAGGTAAGCTCGTTTCTTCTTTCGCACAAGGCGCCGGAAAGCAATCCGCGACTGTCTGTAGGTGATGACTCCTAAATGAAGATCCCTCTGAAGCTGGGCTCTCATCTCTCTGCACTCCTCATCATACCAACTATTCTGGGGCATGCTCCCAGAATGTCGCCTCCGATCCGGTTGAGTGTGTGGGTATGCCTCTGATGCTGCATCATGTAGTGTCTCAGTCAGAAAAGTAGTGCACTCCTCTACTGAGAGGCTTGGAGCAACTGTGCATAGACGATCCCAGATCGCCTCTGTATAAACCGAGTCAGTCTCTGGTGTAAATGTATAACGGGTGTGTGACCTGCCTCGTGATTTCTAGGCTGTACTAAACTGAAAAGATACGGACAGTGTCAAGAGAGCATGATCCACCGCTACGCCCACTGGTCTGGCTCCCACTGTGAAATCCTGAATACAAGGAATAAAGCTCGGCTGTGTCATAACATAGTCCACTGTACTGGCCCCATGTCTGTGTGGAAAGCATGTGAAGCCTGCTGCTCCAGGAAACCGCTGTAAGCCATTAAGTATGGCTAGCCCATGTGTAGTCGTCATCTCCGTGAGGTATCTCCCATACTCAGTCTGCTCTTTGTCATGTGAGCATCTGTCAAACCCCAGCTCACCCACATCCAACTCTCTAAGCATCTCATCTGAAGTGTCGTAGAAGACTGTCTGACAGTTGCCCGTTCGAGCATTGAAGTCTCCTAGGAGGATGATATCACCATCCCTAGAAAACTCCCATATATCATCATCTAGAATTGAGAAAGGCGACTGCCCTCTGGATACAGCATATACTGACGTACTGGGGGGGAAGTAACATATAGCAATATATAGAAATCGACGTGTGCCAGCTCTCAGCCTCACCCACATGTATCTAGCCTAATCATCTCTCCGTACAATATGTAGTAGTGGCTGTAGCTCCTCCCTAAACAACACCGCTACTCCTCCTGAACCTCTACTCCCATGCTCAGATCTCGTGACTGTTCTGTGGGCTATCTCCCATTTGTATCCCACCACATGTGGCAACAGTTGGCCAGGGGCCTGGTGAGTCTCTGAAAAGAAAACAATGTCCTTGTCTCTGAAACTGTCCTCAAAGGCACCAACATCCAACCTCATAGACCCATTACAATTCCAAGTCGCCATCCTCAATGTGGTCCCATAGGTCTCGCACCGTCATGTAGAGCGCCGCTCTACAATCACCACCCGACCATCTCTGTAAAAGGCCATCTTCCCCTTCTCCCTTGCCGCTTGAATCTCGGGCATTACTTCTCTCATATGCGCAAGTTGTGAGAGAGTGAGGTCATCGCCTAAGAAAATACCTGTCTTCTTGAGAGTAGGTCTCTTCCTCAAGAATTCCTTCTTCTCTTCCAATGAAGGGAAGCGTAGTATGAGAGCTCTTTTCTTTGAAGATTCTCCGGGGCCCTCACTCTTCTTGCCCACTCTCCATGCCTTTGTGTGTGAAGGCTTCTCCACCCCCATCATTGATGTGAGGCTTGTGACCTCTTTTTCCACATTGTTTATGTCCTTGAGGCCGGTTACCCTCACATGTAGAGCCCGCATCCTCCTTTGTTCCTCTTCGAGGGTCATGTTGATAAGAGTGGGTGTACAAGGAGCTTCCTTACCTTTCCCTTTCTTGGCAACCTCAATCCATTTTTCGGCCTCCTCTACTTTCTTTTGCGTTTCGGATATGACCGCGGCCCATGACTTCTTCTCCTCATTGATGATGTCAATTTCTTCTCTCAAAGAGGGCTGAAATTCCCCCTCTTCAAGCCCATTTTTTGACCGTGTTTCCAACACTTCTTTGTGGAGGTCCAAAATGCTATTCTCCAACGTGGTGATCTTGTTGAGAAGATGATCCTTCTCGTCCTTCCACCTCTTCTCCTTTTCTTCATTTTCTCGGAGGAAAACGGTCTTCGCGTTCCTCCAATCTTCCATCTCTTTTCTCCATGCTTTCATTTCCAATTCAATGATGGAAATTCGTTTGGAGTGAAGCATATATTTGAGTTTGCTTGTTGCCATATGTGAGGTTGGGGATGACATGAGAGAGAGAGAGAGAGAGAGAGAGAGAGAGAGAGAAGAGAGGATTGATGTTTCTAGAGTGCAGAAAATGCAGTAAACCCTAAAACGCAGATTTGTCCAACAACCCCAAAAAAAAAAAAAAAAAAAAAAAAAGGTCGCGAACCCTAAAATACAGGTCGCGAGCCCTAAAAACAGGTCGCGAACCCTAAAATACAGCAGCAAACCCTAAACGAAAGCATGGTAAAGAGAGAGAGAGATGGCGTGATGAGAGAGAGAGAGAGAGAGAGAGAGAGAGAGAGAGAAATGAAATGAAATGTTATATTAACGTCTTCAAAAGGCCAAAATGACCTATGAGACCAATCAGTTACAAAATAGTGAATCTAATACCATGTCTGGGTACAAAAGAACTAGAAGTGGAACAAAATACTACTACTACTACTACAATCTAAAACTACGTGGGTGTAGCAGCTGATACAATAGGTACCCGGTAAACTGGATGTAACAGTGTGAGAAACAAAGATGGAAGAAATGGTGAGGATCCATCCTCATCTGCACTCTGGATGTCGAGAGAGTATGGCTCGAATCTTCTGAGAGAGAGAGAGAGAGTGCCATGCATGTGTGCACACACACATGCACATCTGCAGGCTCATTATTTCTGCATTTTTGTAAGCCAAGTAGCATGGCTGATATCATTTTTTGCTTGTTGGCACGTTAATCTATTTCAGAAGTTTAATTTGAAGATGAATGCATCTCTTTTGAAATTTTCAGATTCAAAGCTTGTGGTCAGCACCAGGGATCCTTTGTCTACCAATAGTATTTCCAATAAAAAATGTTGGGTTCAAGAAGAGCTAGAAGTTGCAGGGCGCATACCATTACGAGAACTGCATGTTGAAGTGCAGGCAAGATCACCCGAGTATTACAATGCAGAGTACTCTACACAAAAGGAGAACACGAGCAAGGAAAAGGTGGTTGATGAGCTACAACAGAATGAGGACGAGGAGAAAAAGGAAGAAGGGGTTAGCACGGTCAGTGGCAATGAGGGAATTGACCTTGGTACATGTGCGCCAAGTACTCTTGTAAAATTGTTAAAAGTTTGTGCAGAGAGACATGATTTGCGTCAAGGCATTCAAATACATACTAGCATTGCCAAGAGAGGCATATTTAAGGACAATGTTTTTGTTGGCAGTGCAATAGTAAACATGTATGCAAAATGTGGTGCACTCAAAAAAGCACAAGAGGCATTTGATGGGCTTTCTATCCAAAATGTAGTATCATGGAATGCATTAATTGCAGGGTATGTTCGACACAAGCATGATAAGGAAGCATTTAGCTGTTTTGAACGCATGCAAAAGGAGGGAATTTTTCCTGATGAAGTCACCTTTTCTTGCATCTTGAAAGCTTGTTCAAGCCTAGGAGCATTAGACAAAGGCCAAGACATACATGCTCAGGTTGTCAAGGAGGGGTTGGTAGAGCAGTGCCGAGTGATTGGCAATGCACTGGTGGATATGTATGTGAAGTGTGGCCTCCTTGGAAAAGCACAAGGGGTGTTTGATGAGCTTTCAACACTCGATGTCGTCACATGGACTGCGCTCATGACAGGGTTTGTCCTGCAAGGACATGGTGAGGAAGCATTGAGGTGTTACAACAAAATGCAGCAAGCTGGCTGTGTTCCAAATGCAGTCACCTTTCTTGGCATATTGAAAGCTTGCAGTAGCATACAAGCTGTGCATGAGGGTCAAGGAGTCCATGCTGCGATTGTTATTGATGGATTATTGGAGAAAGATATAGTCGTTGGCACTGCACTTGTTGATATGTACTCTAAATGTGGCATGATGGCAGAAGCACAAGATGTCTTTGATGAGATTTCAGTTCGTGATGCAATGCTGTGGAGTGCTCTCATTGATGGATATGCACAGAACATGCAAGGCCAAGAAGCTCTGAAATGTTTTGAGCAGATGCAATTTGCAGGCTTCCGTCCAGATGAAATAACCTTTGCCTGTGTCTTGAAAGCCTGTGGCAGCTTAGGAGCACTGGATAAGGGCCAAGAGTTACATAACCAAATGGCTAAAGATAAGCTGGTTGGAAAAGATCCTGTAGTTTCCAATGCTCTGATTGGTATGTATTCCAAATGTGGCCTATATGAGAAAGCACAAGAACTGTTCAATGAGATGCCAAAGCGGGATGTAGTTTCATGGAATGCACTAATATCTGGATACGTTGTACATGGACATGGTGGAGAAGCACTAAACTGTTTGGAGAAAATGGACGAGGAGGGTCTTTCTCCAGATGCAATAACTTTTGTTTCTGTTTTAAAGGCTTGTGGCTGTGTTGGGGCCCTCGACAAGGGCCAAAATGTACATGCCAGAATTCTAAGAGAGGGATTGCTTGAGAAACATGCTGTTATTGCAAATGCATTATTATTTATGTATGTAAAATGTGGCCTTCCTGAGAAAGCAAAGGACATTTTTAATCAGCTCCAAGTTCGGGATTCTGTTTCATGGAACTCAATCATTGCAGGGCATGCACAAGATGTGCATGGTGAGGAAGCTTTTAACTGCTTTCAACAAATGCAAGTAGAAGGTTTGTCTGCTGATGCGGTTACCTATGCTTGTGTCCTAAAAGCCTGCGCCAGCACAGGTGCCATAGACAAGGGTGAAGAAATCCACAATCAGATTTTGAGGGAGGGATTAATGGAGAAGAGTTTAATGATCTCTAATTCCGTCATTGATATGTATGCAAAATGTGGCTTGCTTGAAAAAGCTCAAGAAGTGTTTGATAAACTTGCGATTCGAGATGTGGTCTCCTGGAATTCCCTGATTGCAGGCTATTCTCAGCATGGACTAGGAGAACAAGCATTGAGTTGTTTTGAGCAGATGCAAGTAGCAGGCCTGTCTGCAGATGCCATTACTTTTGTTTGTATATTGAAGGCGTGTGGCAGCATAGGAAGGGCAGACAAGGGCCAGGAAGTACATATTGAGATTGAGAAGGCCAAATGGCTTGAAAAAGATGTTCATGTTGGCACTGCACTGGTGGACATGTATGCCAAGTGTGGCCTGATCAAGAAAGCACAAGAAGTGTTTGAGAAGCTTTCATATCGTGATGTGGTCTCATGGAACGCACTTCTTACGGGTTATGTTCAGCACGCGCTTGGTGAGGAAGTCCTGAACTGTGTTGACCAGATGCAATCTGAAGGCATCATGCCTGATGTGGTTAGTTTTGTGTGCATGCTAAAAGCCTGTGGCAGCCTAGGAGCTGTAGACAAGTCTCATGACCTGCATGCTGAGATCACAAAAAGAGGATGGCTAGACAATTCCACAATTAGTAGTGCATTGGTAGACATGTATGCAAATTGTGGTTTAGCTATGGAGGGGCGAGAAACTTTTGACAGGCTTTCAGTTACGGACGTAGTTTCTTGGAATGCTTTAATTGCTGGATACGCCCTGCTTGGACAGGATGACAGCATGCTCAATGTATTGCATGAAATGGTAACGAAAGGGTATGACCCGGATTTGGTCACTTTCACCACAGTGCTCAATACGTGCAGTCACGGAGGCCAATTAGACAAGGCTCAAATGTACTTTGAGCTAATGATACAAGAATTTGGCATCAACCCAACCTTAAAACACCTAACATGCATGGTGGATCTATTCGCCCGTGCCGGCCAATTAGACAAAGCAGGAGCAGTGATACTGCAACTGCCATTTTGTGTTGATGCTGCCATTTGGCATGCTTTATTGGGCGCTTGTCACCGTTTGAGAGATGCAAAACTTGCAATGTGGGCATTTAAACATGCAGATCAATTAGATTTGAAGGAAGCTTCAACTTATGTTTCTTTTAGCAACATATATGCAGCTGATCACAGACAGGAGAACCAAGAGGGAGTTCATATGATGTCGCCAAACCGCTCAGGAAAATCTTGGTGGCCTGATGCTGATGATGGAGTGGTTTCTATGTTTTCTGATGAAGTGGGTGGACAGTTACTAGGTAACACTCTTCTTGACGATTGCGTTTCTCGATAATGTCAAAGGAAGGATGTAACAAAAGTCTGTGTTGCCTTCCACGAGGCTTCTTTAATGAGCATGTTAAAGAAGGCACTGTATGCACAATGAAAGACTGGTCCTCGCAAGTGCATGCACCATCACACCTTACGTGCAGAGTCGCTACTCGATATATTTACCATGATATTGAAGCTGCTGTTGTGTGGATGTCTCCATCTTGCATGCTTTGCTGGTTGTTTGTTACTATTTGAGAGGTGCAGAGCTCGCAACTAAACACATGGCCCAATCAGATATAAGGGAGCTTCAACTCTTGTCTCTTTTAGAGACATATATGTAGCTGATCACAGGCAAAGAGTTCAACTCGATCTAGTTCCAATAATCGTCGATGCAACTACAGTTAGAGATGAAGAGCCTGCATTTAGGCTTTAAAACATGCGGCAAAAATGGACTTGAGGTGGAAGCTTCAATTTTTGTTGCTTTTAACGACACTTCAGAAAAAAAAAAAAACAACACATTAGAGTGCCCACAGGGGGAGGTGCTTATCCTTTGCAAAAATTAGCCATGAAACATGGTCGGGCAAGGGTCGCGTACCATCAGGAATAGCTACTCGTAGGTATCACCATGGTCACCTAACTGATGCACCACATGTACCGGGAACAGCGGAGAGAACTCGTAGCAACAAGCTAGGAACCTCCTCCTCAGGTGACGTACCATCGGACAAGAGCCACACGTAGGTATCACGGCCACCTAACTAATGCACCACATGTACTGGGAAGAATGGAGAGAACTTGTAGCAACAAGCTAGGA
The DNA here is from genome assembly GCF_014529385.1 of Adiantum capillus-veneris. Taxonomy (NCBI): domain Eukaryota; kingdom Viridiplantae; phylum Streptophyta; class Polypodiopsida; order Polypodiales; family Pteridaceae; genus Adiantum; species Adiantum capillus-veneris. The sequence continues at coordinate 135,787,427 of NC_140956.1, read as the reverse complement.
GCCGCCTCCTTGGGTGACCCACCCCGGGAGGAGGATGCACTTGAGTGATCAAGGGCAAGAGCCCTAGCAACATGAACACCAGGTGAGCACAAGGTGTCCATTCTAGAGGAGACCCAACGGGGGTGTTCAACCCACAACCCATAGGCTGAGAAGCCAAAGCCTTACTGTTAGACCAACTCTTTGGGGACAACTTTTAGCACATCTATGCAGCTGATCAGAGGGAAAGAGGTCATTCCAATGTGGGTGCAGCAATGGCTGATGCAGCCAGAAAGTCTTTTTGCCATGGTGGAGTAATTTTCATGTTTTCAGATGAAGGTAGTGGACTTTCAGAAGGTGACACTCCTCTTGCAGAAGAAGATCATATTACTTAATAGCGCTTGGGAACAAGGTAAAAGAAAATAGAAACCCTCATAATACTCTCTTTTTCCTGAAAGAGCCTTTTTATTTTCCATTGAAGCGCTACTACAAACCAACTACTTAAATATTTTAATATTATTACTAATTCTTTAAATACACAAGGAAACTCGGCTCTCTTAATCATTGCGTGGGCTTGTCGGCAAAGTGGGTTCATAAAAGAGTGATGGGTAGCGTAGGGTAAAGATCCTCTATTAGGGACATTGAAATTGTGCATATCCAAACCTAAGTACAACTGTTTTGGATACTCTGTTCACAAACACAAGTTTTACTTGGTTGGTCATGCCATAAAAAATTGTTAATATGGTTTATTGTTGATGTGTTGTGGGTAAGAAACGATTCGTTTACACACAATAGATTGAAAGTTAGAAAAATGAAAAAATTAACTTGGACTATTGACTTGTTCATTAAGTAGGCTTCTCGTCTAAGTGTGCACGGTAGAGAATGTGGTTTTGTCAAGCTATAGGAAAACCATGTGAATTGTGAAATTTTTCGTCTTGCAATGAGGAAACGAAACAAACTACAAACCATATATAGTGTGTCATGCAAAAGTGCCCCACAAAAGTATGGTGGATAGTTGGCACTCAATGGTGTCCGTCTCTATAAATTAAAAGAATAAAATCCATGCCCTTACCCATAGACTAGTTGTGAAGTCCAAGCAAACGCATAGACATGGAGCTGATGACAGACTTTTATGACTTGTTGACACAGAGTTTTGTATGTCGGTTTGTAGACACTCGTTGTTGATTTTCTTTTGTTCTTATGGACTGCTCTGACCAACTCATTTTTTTTCCCGACACATCGAAGCCTCCACAAGGGGAGGTGCTTCCATGTTACATGGTCAGGAAAGGGCCCCGTACCATTGGGCAAGAGCGACGCATACGCATCACCATGGCCACCTAATCGATACACCACGTGCTGGAAATGACAGAGGGAACTCGTAGCAACCACCTAGGAACCTTCTCCACGGGTGGAGGGGATGCAGTCGAGTGTCCAAAGGCAAGAGTCCTAGCAACGTGAACACTAGGTGAGCACAAGGTGTCCCTCTAGAAAGTGACCCAACGGGGGATTTGAACCCACAACCCGTAGGTTGAGAGGCCAAAGCCTTACCATTGTAACTCTTTGGGGACCTAACCAGCTCATTTTTCATCTTGTAATGGAGAAATTTTGTGTTTGCCCTTGTATTAATATATTAAAAGCTTTGATTGCCGGCCAAATGCTGGTGCCTTACCAAATGAACCCTTCTTCCACTCCGGCATGTCATGTGGTTGATGCCTTTTTGAAGAGCCATGGTTTCTATCGACTGGATCCCTCCTACTCGGGCCTCTGCGTTAATCTATCCGTACATATTCATTACACCTATCCTCGCGATCATCATGCTCTTGCTTCCCTATGGATACAGTCCCTTCTACATTAATTCTCTTTGTCATGGTCTCTTCAACTTTCATACATCAATCATATATATGGAAATTTACGACACATGTACAATCTTTTTTTTTTTTTTTGGCATTCATCGTACTCTGTGGGTTCTACGATCATCGCATCCCTATCACTATGATCTCTTTTATAATCATCCTCTCTCTTTGTTTTTCATAGCTCCTATCATGCCAATGATGTCTACCCCAATCTTCGTCACTGAGTCGATCATGCCTGCTGCAATCTCCATCATCATCTCTTATGTGACTATCGCCCTTGTGTCGAGTGTCATGGTCACTTGTGTCGGTTGTGGCCGCTGTGCACAAATTGCATGTGAAAAGCTGACGTAGTTGACTGGTGAAAATCAATGCGTTGTTGATTTAAATTATTTTCTTTGAAAAGGACTATATGATGAGGTTTATAATCAACGGTTGGGATGAAGTGAAAGTGGAGTAGTCTACCTCATTTAAACAAGGTGAAAGTTCACTCTGGCTTGCATCAGGCTATTGAGAGGAATTTAATAATAAGAGCTTTCTTTCTGAGAGGAAAAATGAGAAAGTGAGTGATTGTGACTACTAGCATTTTAAAACATTTGTTGTCACAATAAAATATTAAGTTCTCAAAAAACAAGTGTAAGCATACAAAATAATGTTTGTGAGAGAAAACAAGAAAGCGACATAAATATTTTAAAAACATTTGTTATCACAATAAAATATTAAGTTTCTTGAAAAACGTGTAACAATAAACTATTTGAACTATAATATATTTCAAAAGCATAAAACATAATGTTTGAGAAACCACTTGGAAGCATTGTAGAAAATTGAGCAAAAAAAAAGTGGAAGAGAAGAAAGATTGTGTGTGACCCAATATTCAATGGCCCTCTTTAAAGAGACCTAAAAGAAATATAAAAACCACAAATGTCAAAACCTCTCACAAAGACCTAAAAGAAATATAAAAAATGAAAGTTTTTTTCCATGTGTGCTAATCTACAAGCTTTATCCAATGGTCTACAATTGCACCAAAAATCCAATGCTTTAGTAAGGACTCCTTATGTAGTCCAAAAACATTGTGAAGCATTGTGAGAAATCGAAGAGAAAACAAAGTGAAAGATTCTTTGTGGCCCAATATCCCAATGCCTTTGTTTAAAAAGGGAGGTAAACAAATGTCACCACCCTCTTGCAACCTTAAAAAAAGAGTTAAAAAGGAAGTTTGTCATCATTAGCTTGCCATGTGGCACTAACTAGAAAGATTTATCCAATGGTCCACAATTGCTTCCAAAATGCAACCCACTTATGTAGTCCAAAAATAATTCCAATTTCTCGGCTAGATGTCAAGCTTTTTGCTAAGATCCATGATTGTGATTCTCTATCACTGAGGATGAGAGTGCGTTTCTTAGGGTTTGCATGATTCTTTACCGTTGAGGATGGGAGTGAGGCAAGGAAAAATCCTTGGTTATGGGGGTGCCCTCGGTGGAGAGGGCCCTATCTGTGGGCAGTTTCTTCTCCTCACGACAGGCTTTGGTATCCCTTGCGTTTTGGATCCCAGGGGCCCAAGGGACCTCCTACAGAAATACGAGGAACATTGATATTTCTTTGGTAGGGTTGCACACTTAGGCTTGGGATGAAGCCCGTTGTGAGGGGTACTATCGATGCATGGAGAGCGTGCATCACAACAAAGTTTAGGGGCTATTAAGGATTGTGCAGGTCCATTTTTTCGGTGTGTCAGTTCTCCATGGAAGGCATGGTATGCAAGAGGTTGAAGAAGGGCTTCTGGTCCTTGGGCAACACTAACATAAGTTTTCTATTGTGGTGGATCTTAGTGATGGGATTGGTCTTTGTGGTTTGTGGTTTGTAGCATGTTGGTTATTCTCTTGGAGATGCTCTGATTGAGCTAGTGGTCCGGAAGCTCTGGGTCATGTGGTGACAGTGATACTCAGTCTTCTTTTAAAAGCTTCGGCTGCCCCTTAGACACTTCACTGAACATTCTGAGCAGAGGTGGCCACCGCCTCACGATGGTGGTATCCTCGGTATGTTTTATCTTCTTAGCATTATTGGATTGTGCCTGAGGCCCCTTCTGCACATTTATATCTATGATGTTTGGGTGGCTCCAGTTCTAGCCATACATGGAAGTTATCGGGTGGATCTTGTCCTAGCCTTTGTATTGTCGTAGGAAATGCTCTATGGATGCCTTGGCACTCTTTGTGCAGGGCTGCCATTGTAATTGTTTTTGGTGTTAATACAATACTTGAGTACTGCAAAAAGAAAGAAAGATGAAAATTACAACCTATGCATAGTTCTGCAATGCTTACTAGTTTTCTGTGCATGACCAAGATGAAGGCATAGCTATTAAAAAAATTAACTGATAAATATGCCTCATGTGACTACCCCTTAGAGAATATATATATATATATTTTTTGTGAGCCCATTTTTCATTTTAATTTCTCTTTTTGTAATATGTTTTCTTTTGCTCATTACCTTTTTGCGAGTTGTATGAAAAGTTAAAATAAATGTAGATTCTCTCACATTTTGATCTTCTTTTTAGAAGGCTATTGTGAAATTTCACCTTGTTCTTGGACTAGGATGGTTTCACATTTAGCATGTACCTATCTTATCAAGGTATGAAACCATGTTTCCTTTGCCTTTATTTATGAATACATACCCGCATTTCTTCATTGAATCTCTGTCTTCTTGCTTCTATGCTAGTCTTCATTATGCTCTGTTTTTACATGTTCTTGGTCTTAATGCATTAAGTCTAGTCCTAAATGCCCCAGCAATGACGGTTTCATCCTTGCTTAAGCTGAGGTGAGTTTATAGAGAAAAAAAGAAGCTCTTCTGGACATCTAATGAAGGAGATACAACCATTGCAAGGGAAGGTGCTAGTACAGTCCGATGCTGTTTCCACCCTGTGTTCGAGGCTGTGAGGCCACCACTTAGGATTTCCCCTCTTCAAATAATTACTTGGGCTTGTCTAATGAAGTTCTGAAGCTTTCATGAAATGGTAAAGACAACAAATTGAAGCGTAAATTTAAGGTTTTTATCAAGGAAAAAGAGCACCGTATCTGTGCAATTGGGAGCAAAACTACACCAGATCATCACACATGAGAGAGAGAGAGAGAGAGAGAGAGAGAGAGAGAGAGAGAGAGAGAGAGAGAGAGTAGTGGAGGGTGAAATAGAGTGCATGGATGAACACAAGAGCATATATAAGAGAACCTTTCAATGCCCTAGCTAAAATGAATGTGGAAACAATAAGAGAGAGGAGAGATATGGGTGTATTGGTGGCTACAAGGCGATGTGGAAGCATTGGTGGCACCACAACCACAACATCTATCTGGTCCATTACAAGAGCATCGGGCCTATAAGGACTCACGTGAGTGCCTAAGGTGAAGGGCATTGTCGATGTGATGTGCCACTGTCATCACCGTGCGAGTTTGATGATGCTTCAAAAATAGCCTCCATGGTTTTTGGTTGAGTGGTTGCATGCAAACATGCCTTGTGGGTTGCAAAATTGCTGCATGATGGCCATTGTCTGAGTCATAAAGAATTGAGAACTTCATTTTTTCATAAAAGGTAAGTCCAATAAGTAAAAAATAAGAGTCTCACTACTGTTGCTCACATGTAGTCGTTACTTGTAATTGGTAATAGAAGATCCATAATTGATGGACTGAAGTCGCTGTATTTGCGGACACGGTGCTATGCAACACACCATGTGTGACGCACAACTCATTTGCATTGATTACAAGGGCTGAAAACCTTTACCAAGAGATAGGAATTTCGATCAAACAACCCATAATCGTTGTTGCTAACCTAAACTAAAACATGCAAACCTAAAACTAAACCTAAAATATAAATCTAAACGTGCAACCTAAACCTAAACAGGAAACAAAAAATTCAAACCTATACTTAATTCGAACAATGAAAACCTAAACCTTCAATCTAAACTGTAAACCTAAAAGGCAAACCTAAACCTACGACCTAAACTTAAAACATGGATTGAAAACCTACCCTACACGTAACTAGAAAAATGCAAACCTTAATCCTACTATAAACTTAAATTAAAATTGTTGGCGGTCAAGCCAGACGGGCGCTCTTCGAGTCGACTCCTTTTTCCATGAGCCTTAAAATTCCATATCTTTTTGTTCATTTTTTGAAAAGCCTTGTTATTATTTGTAGTCCCTGATTATAGATAGGCAAGCTCTAAGATGTAAAGTTGTAAAAGTTATAAAAGGTCCCAGTTTTGTCAAGTCCGCCATTGTCCAAGAGAGCCCTAGGTATAAAGCCTATGTTGTAAAGTGGGAAAAAGACCCTTATCATTATCAAGTTTTGAAGTACTGAGCGTACGACTGAGAGTGACAACTCTTTGGAAACTTGTAATCATCATATCTTGAGCTCTAGTAATGACATTCAAGTTTTGAAACTTGCATTGTGTTCCTTGTTTGATGCTCTTTCATTCAAGTTCTTTCATTGTCGATTTTATTGTGATTTGTAACTTTACGTGTTAGTAGGCTAAATCTACTGATTTGAGAGCGTTTATGACTGGTTTTTGACACTCCAACCATAGAGTGTTCGTAAACCCTAGGGAGACCTTCGTAGTATGTTCTGTTGTAGTTTCCAGGACCTTGATCATGATGGATCGTGATTTTGGTACCTCCTTGGAATGCAACCAAATGTGTAATGATGGATAACAATTATACCACCAAGCAACATTTATAGTGATGAAAGTAATGATGGATAGCAATAAGATCTACAAATTTCTTCAACCAAATTCAGTAAGTGATTCCATACCATACAAATCTGTCTGCGAAAGATATTTCAAGATCTTTGATCCTGGGTAGTGCTTATGGAATGTTTTTTAATGGAGGAGGTTTACTCAGCCACTTCATTACATAATGCTATTGGCTCCGAGGACCTTTCACATCACAGAAGGTTTTCTAGTCATACAACAAAGGTCCTTCATGAAAGATGAAAATAGACAAAGATAGACATCACAAGATCTACATGTTGTGCGGTTGGATAATGTGCGCTCCTTGCCGCACTGTTGAAGCAAGGGACTTGCCAATACACCGTGTGCGAGCCACAAACGGCTCCAAGCACACAACAAGCCTAAACTAGCAAGCTCAAGAGAGCAAAGGGTGTGTCACTCACCGCTCTACGCTCGCCTTCGTGGTGGATTCCTCGCCGCGATGAAGAAGAAGCTGCAGTCGTGCCGCGCTCAACCGCCTCGCCGCCGTCGTGCCTTCGTAATGCTCGATCGCACACACACTCTCCCTCTCTCTCTCTCTCTCTCACACACACACACACACACAAGGAGGTGAAGAAGAAGAAGATGGAGATGGAGCAAGAGCACTCTTCTATTGCACAAATGAGAGAATGAGTAAAAATTAGGTTTAGTTGGCTTTTATAGGAGCTCACCCCATTCACACTTGGGCGCCCATGCTCAGCCAACTAACCCTAGCATGTTCGTGTTAGAGTGCGCCTCTCATCGGCGATCACTCTACCTTTCCCTATTGGTCCGACAAGCCCGGTACCTGACTCTAAATAATACAACGTTTATAGATCATAGGGTGTCCGTGTGCCGTGAGGGTTAACATGCCCCCCTTCCTGATGTAGATTCCGTCCTCGGAAGCTATTGAGTTGAAGCTGGGTCGTCGAGGTGGAAGAGCATTTGAGATGAATGTCCTTAGCCTTCTTCAGTCACTGCAAAATCAAACAACATTGGCACAGTAATTGCATTCTCTTAAAAAGCATATGCAGTTTTAGGTAGAAAAATTGATTGGTCAAAGAATTTCAAACAATTTGTTAGCAATGAACATTAAATTGCAATGTAATCAAATGCATAAACAGATGTAAAGGTAGAAAATTAAACAAGTCTGGGGTCGCTAATTTGACGGTCGAAAGGCACTAGAGATCGAATATTAATACCATGGGTAAGCTTCTTAATTATCTGTGGTCAATTAAGTTGTTTAATCGCGAGAGCCAAGTATTGATGTTCGAGGGCTGACTAGAGGCTATATCTAGAAAACCTTGTAGTTAAGCTACCATAAAAGGAATTTCTCATGAAATCATCACCTGACTGATTACTTTTTCATTGACCCCCCAAAGTCTTTTCACATTGATTCAATTATGAAGTGAGTGCTTATTTTGTATGCCTTGGGTTTTTTGCTTTTCAAGGAAAAGCGCCCACACTGGGAACCTCTAGGGCTCAAGTACCATAGGCAATACATGTGAGTGAAGTACCAAATCAAGCTGAGATTTCTCTTCCAGCTTAAAATTTTACATTGTGGCACTTTGATTTTTTGTTTGTTCATTTTCAGCATTTAAATTTTGTAACTTTGGGGGGTCATATAACACTGTTACCCTCCCCAGGCTCATCACATTAGTAAACTCCCTTTATAATACTTAAGGCAAAGGTCAATAGGGTTAATCCCACTAGAAAGCCCTAGTATATTTCATACAATGCTGCCTAAATTGGACTAAGAACCTAAGTAACCATTGCTTATTAGGAAGGCATTCCCCATGGTATTAAGAGAAGATTTCTAATACCTAGCTTGGTCAAACTAGCTTAGTCGGACTGCTTGATTTTTAAACCTAAACAAGTGATTATGACAAAACATTACATTGAATTAAATGTTTGATACTAAACAAATGCGATGAATATTATTCTACCAATCACAATCAAGGCAGACAAACATGGATGCAAAAAGATAAGGGCAATGCTAATGGACAAGAAACACCTGTTTGTGTCGATGGTCGCGCTTGATTTGAAGTGTGAACGAGAGAAAGGTTCCATGAAGGTCCAAATCCTATCAATAGCAACACGCTCCTGTACACACTAGGAAACAAAAGGAATACCTCCAGGAGGCACATTAGTGGGAAAAGAGAACTTCGCTAATCACTCAACTCTAAAACAGAAACACTCCTATCGTACTAATCTTACCTACCCTCCATCACTCAAGTGATGAGGATCAAAGGTTTTTTATGGCATAGGTTTCTGTTTCACTGTACCAGATGTGACATGTGTAGGTCTGAGTCAATGTTTTGACTTTAATGTGCATACTCGTTTGCTAATTGCTCTTGCTCTTTATTTTTTTGTTTTTTGTGAGTATAAAGCTTTATATGTACATTCCCTAAGATTGGTGATTGAGAGGTCAGGGAAAAAGGTTGAGTGGGAAACAAATGAATGATGACTGTCCACAAACACTCCCCCCTTCCTTGGGTAGATCATACCGTTTGAAATGAGCTTGTCACCCTTTGAAACCAATTGTTCCAGTTGGTAATAGGTGAGGATTTTTGCCAATAGTTTTCTATTACCCTAGGTGCCTCGTCAAGTTGCAAGGGTGGTAAGGTACTCTCCCAGGATCGAACTTGAAGTGGTTCATCAGGTGATTCTTGAACACTGGGAGGTGTGGATTCTTTTGTAGCTTCATGGAGGTCCACTACTATAGATGGAGGCTGTGTAGAAGCTTTTACCTCTATGGATGTATTACATGAGGAGCTAGAATCTTCATGGGACTCCCCCCTTCCTGAGCTAGGTGGAACAAATCGTTCTTTCTTTGGTACCCAAACTAGCTCGGGAGCGGGTGTGTAGCATTCTGTGATTTTTTCCTTTCCACGATCATTGATTCGTTTTGGAGCTACGGGATTGGGCTCACTTGGGTCAGGTGATAGGTAAGAGCACAATCTACGTTTTGGCACCCAGATTTGATCATTTCCTTGATAGTAGCCTTGGGCTTCCAATAGTCGTTTAGGGATCCATCGCAACATTTTCTTACTTTTCTTGGAGCGAGTGGTACGTTTCTTACAAGGCTTCTGTTTTTTAGCACTAGCTATGGTCGCTAAGGAAGCTTTAGGGACCCACTTGTATGTTTTCTTTGTTACCTTAGGATGAGTCTTGTCGGAAGCGATATGCATTGCTTGTAGCATATTTAAGGGTATAGGCATTTCATCCCCCTCAGGTGTTACCCAGGTCATCCCCCTATTTCCCCAAGTGTCTATGGTTGCTGCTAGGTGGACCCAATCCACATTGTCCGACTCAGTCATCCCAGGTAGGATATCCATATAAGGAGAATCTTGGCCAATGTCTGTATCCTTCTTACAAGTGTAACAATATTGCAGTGGGGCTGAGTGAACTGTGGTGTCAGAGCGATGATCAATAATGGTTTTACTCCCTAAGGGGTGTACCTTACCAGTCACCAAATCCACTCTAAGGACAGAGTCTTGGAATTGCAAATAGACATGATTTTTAGACCAATCATGAACCATTTGTGCTTCCCTCATGAATGGTCGTCCTAAAATCATTTCATATGACATAAGGTGTTTAGAGAAATCCATTACAATGAACGTATGTCGTACCTTGTGTCCTAGAACTTTGATCTTAAGATCCTTGAGCATCCCCATAGGTTTGGCTATGGTACCATTTGCCATCTTTACCACAATGTTAGTAACACTGAGGCGGGGTTTTCCCATGGATTCCCAACAATCTTTTGTAACGATGCTAACTCCTGCACCACCATCAAGAATTCCCTTTATAGTTAATCCCTTGGTAGTGATGGGTAGGGTCGCATTAGACTCGTCGCCTTCAAAATACTGCCCTAATTCGTTAATGGGTACCTCAATCACAGACTCGTGTCCATCTAAGTCAAGTGATTGCACATGATTTTCCTCATCAATCATAATCGAGTCAGGCCTATTTGGTTGCGCAAACTGCGGTAATCCCGTTCGTAGCTCTCCGTTAAGGAATGCTCGAAGTGCAAGGAATAACTCAGGATCTCCATACAGCTTTGCTATGATCGTGGTTCGGACCTCAGAAGACATGAAGTCCACTAGTTTGGCAACATTCATTGGCGTTTTGCAGGGTGTAGGTCCTTGACTAAGAACTGGTGAGGATGGAATCTCATATTCCTCAATGGGATCAGGTATTCCTTCGTTAAACATCCTTTCCAACAAGAAAGGTGTATGCTCACTTTCTGATGTCCCGTCCTCACTCCCTTCTTGGATGATACTAGATATGGCTAACGGTCTATGGTTCATGTGGGGTGGATGAACTTGCATGGGAAACACTGTGTCATGAATTTTGACATGCATGGGTTCTGGTTCTAGTTTCCTTTGAGTCTCCTCCACTAAACCTCTTAGATGTTTCACCTGCTCAATCTCGTCTACTGGGTTTGGGTACGTCCCAATCTTCTTTTTACGATTCTTCCCTTTTTGCCCCTGCGGTTTATCTTGGGGGTCTTGGATTGGATTTGGAAACACTTGTGGTGTTTTCAGAGGCTCTTTATGGTTTTCTCTTATTCGGTTTTCATTTGGTTCCATGTTACGGTTTTCTTTGTCGGTCTTTCCCTTTGTGGTATTGGTTCTAGTCTCCATTGTCTCGACTGAATTTGAATCATCCTCGAGGTCATTCATATACACGGGGTCATCTCTTGTTCCTATGTTTGTTTTGGAACTTGGCTTTGAATTTTCCGTATTCTGTGACTTCTTCCTTCGTGTCTTCTTTTTCTTTGCTTGGATAACTGACGCGGTATCTCTCTCTTCGAGGATATGGCCTGGCCCTTGAAGCATGGACCGTGTAATCGCATAAGCGGGTGCGACGGGTGGTATTGGCGACGTCACACTAGCAATTTCGACCAAATTCAGGGGTGTGATTTTAGGCGCATTTGGGTTATAGGGGCATTGGGCAATCAAGTGATCTATGCCACAACGATTACATGTGAGTATTGGCATTGCAGACGTGCTCCCTTGATTCATTTGCATCTGTGCAGCATTCTTTTGCAGCCTAATAGGGCACTCCGCTGCTCGATGTGGTCCACCACACTCGTAGCATTGAAGAGGTGGCCTCCTAGCCTGGGTGTTGATATTTTGACCTCTGGATGCGAGAGCAGCAGCTTGACAAACCGGCTTGACTTGCCCCCAACAATCTTCCATGTAGTATATAGGACACTCTTCCAATGTATCAAGTCTGTAGGCAATACTAGTGTCTATTTCCTCCTCACAGCCATCTGGATAAGCATTTGATGGCTCGCAACCCACTTGGTTCATAGGGGCGACTCTTGGATGCGGGGGCTGCGGTCCTAGCACAGGAGGTGGTAGCGGTGTAGCTTGTACAACATTTTGAGATCTAGGGACCATGTGTTGCGGTAGTTGCTCAACAGGTGGAGTAGGCATCAATACAGGAGCTCGAGGTGCATCCGTCCAGGCTATAGGTGGTCTATTTGCCATCATACGTTTGATCATTAAACAATCCTTAGCTTGGTGACCATACCTACCACATGCGTTGCAAGTTCCATTAAATTTTACTCTAAACGTAGGGCACTCACTAGTGCTATGTGGACCTAAGCAAATGGAACACCATTGTTGCTCCCTTCTTGGATACATGTGACTATTTTGAGGGGGTCGATTATCCTTAAGAGACTCTCGGATTGCCTTGGTGAGGTCTGTCAAGAAGGTCTCAAATACCTTTGGCTCATTGGCAATGGGCTTTGCAGTCATGGGTTCATACTCAATGGCTTGTGAGCTAGTGGATCTCGTGTCAGTAGACACCCTCATGCCTGCTATCATCAAGTTGTCCTCTAATTGGATTGCATTGGCAGTGACATCTTCCCAGGTTGTGATACCTCTAATCACTAGTCCATTATAGATTCCTTCATTCCTCAACCCTCGAATGAATCGATCAAGCAGTTGGTTATTGTTGAAGCGCTCATTTACAGGGCAGCGAGAGTTTAAGTGCTTTAGACGACTAATGAAGTCCCTTACTGACTCTCCTTCCTTACGTTCGGCCTTCTGTAGCTGAGATGCTACACCCCAAAGCACACCTTCTCGTATGTACTCCTTTAGAAACAACCTTCGAAGGGTAGGGTAGATTGTTTTCTCGTCCACCCTTAGGGTTCTATACCAATCTCCAGCCTTCCCACTTAATGTCAAGCTTAAGGCATTGCACTTATGTAGTTCGTTGCGTTCCCCTAAGGAATCACATACTTGTTCAAACACTTCAATGTGTTTCCTAGCATCTTCGTCCCCATTGAATTTTTGCGTGAGTTTGGCAATTTGTACTGCCTTACTTCTAGGCTCTCTATCAGATGCATGACGCATATTTTCCGCGATAGATCGACCTATGGTTTGAGCAAACGCTGCCAAGTCACCTATGTGAGGAGGCAGGGCCGGTGGAGGTACTCTTGGAATCATATGTGGGAGAGGGACGGGTGCCGGTCTTGGCATATGTGTGGATGATGTAGGATATGGAACATAACCGGGCATAGGTCCACCCGGATAAGGGCTAGGGAGCGGCACTCGAGGAGCATAAGCAAGTGGTACAATTGGAGGTGTGGGGGCCATGTGTGCATAAGGGGCTAGAGGCACATATGGTCGAGGCCCCATATTAGGTACTACGACACTAGGTAGTGGCACTGCGCTAACCGTAGATGTCATCGGTACATTCTCTGTCAGGCTTATCCCTGGAGTGAGCACTGTGTTTTCCTTAATAGAGGGTTGAGCCAAGTTAGGGAAGCTAAAGTTTTCGCTCGGAGGCTCAGATTGCATAGAGACCCCAGGTGAAATGACGTAAGATGGGTCCATGGGGCTCATTAGAGGAGTCTCCATTTGTGATAGAGTAGGCTGTTGAGCCTTGCTCGTATCCAGAAATCTCATGGGGCCAGTTGAGAGTATATTTACCCCTCGATTTTGCCTTTCTGATTGAATAATGCCATGGATAACATTACAGATCATTTTCTGTTGATCTTCGATGCTCGTGGCACTAGAGGTGGATTGTACAATCTCTATCCATCCTACATGGTAGGCGTTGCCAGAGTGTAGATCTGTCAACACCTCAGTGTGGAGGTCGTATGTCCAATGATCATTAATGAACAATCCTTCTAGAGTCGACGTGTTAACGGTTTCTTGTGAGGTAGAAGCAATGTTGCTCCCCGTGGTTTTACTTGTCACCAACGGTACTCTAGAGGGAACTTCTGAAGGAGGGAGCTCAACAGGGCCTTGTTGGTAAGAAGTTGGCAGGATATCCACATGGACACTCTTTGGGGGTGTGGGGTCCACGTGCGATGTGAAAGGAGAGTCCACTTCCCCACCCCCTTCGTGTGCTTCATTTGCATCAGGTTCCGAGCGAGTAGCTCTACCTAATGTTTCCATGAAACGGCTAAACATACTAGTACTAGGCTGTGGAGCTTCGGGAGGTGCATGGCCTTGTCTCTCAGTGTTTTGGGTAGGGTATGCTTCCATGATCTCTGAGTCGGAGGAGGAATCACTAGCGGCTATTTTAGGGTCTTGGGTGGTGCTACCTTGTGTCCCCGCTGAGGGTCTAGAGCTTATCGTGGATGGGTAATGGGTGTCCGTATGAACAGAGGCACCCTCAATATGCTCGTGTTCTAGCACCCACCCAGAGCGTAAGTGCATGTGCTTTTGATACCCTAAGGTGTCAAAAAGCTGCTCTAGGAGGCCTTGTGACTAGTTTTTAGCGTGTTTTTTGTTTGTTTTTTTGCTAGATTTTTTAGAGCGTGTCGTGGAATGGGCCGTGTGATAGCTCGAAACGAGCGTATCGCTAGGAGGGACGCGCCGTGCTTTACAGCCCTCCGTTTGGTCACTCTATGCCCTCGGAATCCCTAAAACTGTCAATTTCCAGTAGGGAACTAGGCCCAAACTAGAAAGTCTAAGGGTGCAAGTGGGAAGAGAAAGGAGGAGAGTGGAGGACTTGTCCCACATGCTCTCATTCTCTCTTGAGGGAGTAGGGTATATATATAAGAGTGAGTCTAGTGTATATCATAAGACTGAGGATTGGGGCCTGGGCCTGGGCTTGGGCTTGGGCTTGGGCTTGGGCTTGGGGAACCGATCCCGATCTATCTTTTATACAAACCAGCCCGTCCGTTTTAAGAGTCACGTTTTTTATTTTTGAAAAATTTCACCGCCCGCTTACTCGCGTTTTTGTTTTCCGTTTTTTTTTTCACAGATTTTTTTTTCAAAAAAATATATATATATATATATATATATATATATATATATATATATATAATGCAAAAATGCAGAAAACGCAGAAATTGCAGAAAATTAAAAACGCACAGAAATTGCAGAAATTGAAATGCAGAAAACGCAGAAATTGCAGAAATTGAAATACAAGAAATGTAGAAAATTGAAAACGCACAGAAATTGCAGAAATTGAAAAAACGCAAGAAATGCAGAAAATTGAAAAAACACAGAAAATGCAGAAATTGCAGAAATTGGAACTTGACAGAAAATTTAACACAGAAAACGCAGAAAATTGCAAAAATTGAAACTTGACAGAAAATGCAGAAAATGCAAAAACGCAAGAAATGCTAACTGTGCAGTGCAAACCAGAAAACGTAGAAAACGCAAAAAACAGAAATCTCCACACAACTACACACCCTCATTCCCTGCCTTTCTTATGATAGAGATTGCACCACAAAAAAGCGTAAAGTGCTAACCGAGCTTAGTGTAGGGAATATCCCCGGCAACGGCGCCAAAAATGTGCGCTCCTTGCCGCACTGTCGAAGCAAGGGACTTGCCAATACACCGTGTGCGAGCCACAAACGGCTCCAAGCACACAACAAGCCTAAACTAGCAAGCTCAAGAGAGCAAAGGGTGTGTCACTCACCGCTCTACGCTCGCCTTCGTGGTGTATTCCTCGCCGCGATGAAGAAGAAGCTGTAGTCGTGCCGCGCTCAACCGCCTCGCCGCCGTCGTGCCTTCGTAATGCTCGATCGCACACACACTCTCCCTCTCTCTCTCTCTCTCTCACACACACACACACACAAGGAGGTGAAGAAGAAGAAGATGGAGATGGAGCAAGAGCACTCTTCTATTGCACAAATGAGAGAATGAGTAAAAATTAGGTTTAGTTGGCTTTTATAGGAGCTCACCCCATTCACACTTGGGCGCCCATGCTTAGCCAACTAACCCTAGCATGTTCGTGTTAGAGTGCGCCTCTCATCGGCGATCACTCTACCTTTCCCTATTGGTCCGACAAGCCCGGTACCTGACTCTAAATAATACAACGTTTATAGATCATAGGGTGTCCGTGTGCCGTGAGGGTTAACAGATAAATAGTACACGAATGTACCATTATCTAGGGGGGAGCTAATGGTAGCCATTGTTTGGCTATCCATAATTGCCATAGTGAGAAACCTCACCTTACCAAAATTACCCAAACACTGTGGCTATCCCTACCTTTTCATTGTACACAAGCGTGTGTGAGTTAAGGTACTTTCTCCATATCTCCTTAAAAACCCTCAATTCGCTAGTCACTGTGCTAGTTGAGCCAAAAAAATAAATAAAACAAAAAAGAAAAGTATATTATGGCTTTTTTGTGTGTAAATATTTCATTGTACATAGGGTGTAAATATAGGGATTTTTATTAAAATTATGTTTGTATTTTATTCAAATACTTATACCTAAGTGTGTGTTTTATTAGACCTATGTATGCTTTCTTTTATCCTCTTGCACCATAAGATTTTTTTTTTTGCAAATATGTACATTCCCTAATCTCATAAATATTTTTTTCTTTTATACAAATCACCCCCACATTTTTATTCTCACCCTTGTGAAAACAAAATAACTGGTTTCTACTCTCTTAATCACTTTTATTATATAATTTTTATTTACTTGCATACTTTTTCCTCTTTCATCCAAAATAATACAAAAGAGGGACCATATCATATAATTCCAATATCTTTTTTCATATCCACTATTCTTCCATTTTTTAAAATTATGTGCTCATTATTCTAACACCTTATGCTCATTGAGCTAAAGTCGATGAGTAGTCCATACACTAGTCCCACCATGTATATATTTCTTTATTCACCAATGATCCTCCTTCATGCATGTGTAAAGAAAACTTGGATGCTTTGTATCATGATATGATTCATGGAGGGGCTCACTCTTGGATTCACTATGAAAATTCAACAAAGGAGGGCCCCCCTAGAAGACTATTGCAAGCATAAAAAATAGGCTTTTTGGTGAGATTTTTGGCACCTATCTCCACTCAAAATTTTAAGAAGTGGCCAACAAACAAAACGTAGCCCACACACTGAATAATCACCTCAATGTTTTGTATAATTTTTGGAGCTACTATTGGTGATATATGAATTTTATAGTGGATCCCAGTCTACCCCCCCCCCCCCCCCCCCCCCCTCACACACACACACACACACACACATTCCTCTCCATCCCTCACTCAAACCTGCACCTTCCATGGTTTATCTCAGCCTCCTCACCATTACCCTCTCCTCTCACACCCATATCTCTTTCATGAAGCTCCACCTACATACCTTATCTCCATATCCCTCTCTATTACTCCCATAATTCATCTTTTCAAAAGTGCATAAACGTTTAGCAACCTAACTATACTTAGAACTCTAAAAAATGGGATTTTTTATCAACAAAAATCCTCATATTCTTGGAGGTGTTCACTTATGGCGGTGGCATAAAGAAAAGAAGATGAAGAAGAATGACGATCACTTTTGACAATCTATGCATGGGTGAGTCTAGGATATCTCAACGTTTCATCCATATCATTCACCCCTCTTTTCTCAGCCCTTCAAGTCATTCTACCCATTGTATTACTAAATTTTTTTAGTGATTAGTGACATTAATTGCTAACCCTTTCTTGTAAATTGCACCCACTCTACTCTACCCTGGAGTAGGTTACCTCAAACAAAAAACACTCACCTCTCTAGAATCTTCCCTATTTCACCTCAATAATTCTCTCCTCTTGAGTCCACATCGATGTGACTCGAGAGACAAGAGAGCCCCACTCTCATAAGAACATATAAAAAATTTCATAAACACGGTTTTCTATGTAAATGTTGATCAAGAGGTAATCCTTAAAAGGACTCTCCTCACCTATAAATAGATCCCTTTTCCCTTTGTAATGGCCATGATCTCTACACTATTACTCATGATTTTGAGCGTACCATTCTCCATCTTAGTTGTAGGTAGAGAAAGTGAGCTCTCTATACACCACTACTTGTGGTATATATGAAAGCTTCCTGAGATAATTGTAGCATTGCAAGGGAGTGAGTGATTCATAACTTCCAATCAAAGTTGTACCTACTCTTGCACATCAATTGGATCAATAATTTGGGTGCAATCGTGATTCAAAACTCTCTTGAGTCTCTCCAATTCACGCTTGGCAACCTCATCTCGTTTGGTTTAAGGTGACGCGTTTTCATTTTGAGATTCTTTTGTAGTATTTGCTTGTATGTGATTCAAGAGCTCTTGTGTTTGTTTTGCTGCTTAGAAAAACATTATAAGAGGGTTGTATGGTGAGAGCGTTTCCATAACCCTAAGATGATGTGTAGATTGCAACATCATCAAACTTCATTGTGTCTCTCGACTCTCCTCCAAGTTTTTTATACACCCACGTCAATCATTAAAATTGAAGTAAATTCTTGCACAAAACTCTCTCTCTCTCTCTCTCTCTCTCTCTCTCTCGGTGTTTGGTGTGTGTATTTGTAGCATTGATATTAGTAATAGTGTACACTTTCTTCTGGCTTGTATTTCTCATGGATTCTCCTCTTTTACGTTCTAGTTTGCTCTATAACTAGGTGGTTCCCCTTCACTTGTTTGGTTGTGGGTTTGTTGTTGTTTCTTGCTTGTGGTTGTCCCAACCCCCAATTGAGCAGCACGGGAGCCTTGAGGTACACATCATTGTTAGTACTAAGTTGCCATTTCAACATGTAGTTCATAGAATTTTAGGTCCCCTTAGGTTGGTCGAGATAAACGCTTCAATAAATCCTTTTATTTTGCCTCTCATTAGGTACAACCTTAGTTTGTACGTCTATATTTTTGTTTTTGTTTCAAGCATTAGGTCATGTATATACCATGGATAATGGCACAAGAATAGAGGTTTTTCCCTTCCATTTCACTCCACACATTAGAATAAATGTTGCACTTAGTAGAAAGATCCATTCTCAACAACGTATAGTTTTTTTGTTTGGTGCTCAAAGACTAGGAGAAATTCTCATCACCAAATCCTGTGATCCTGCCTCTTGTTGACTATCATGCATCCTTTGACGTGCATGTTTTCATCTTGTTTTAGCGGAACTTAACAAAATAGTTTTGAGTGAATACTTTGATTTCAAAACCACAAAAATTGAGCGAGAATATGGTCTAGATTGTCATAAAATAATAAAGAAAAAATATTTTCATACAAGAATCTAGAATTTATGTTGGACTTCCTTTCAACACTCTATGTGGTTAATTACATGTCATAAGAAAAAATGACTGTTTGAAACTAACCCTTGTGTGGTTCTAGCATTTGAAGACTATGACATGCTATACCTTTGAGGATATCCCAATATTATTTGGAAATTTAGAAGAAGAAGATGATTTTGTTGCGATTTTAGAATGGTTTTCAATATCCTTGGCAAAAGGGATGACATTGAAAAAGGGGATTTTCTATTGCTATGCCTTAGAGGCAACACTGAGCAATGGTTTTGGAGTATGTCTTCTCATATTGAAGACGGATGTACCCAAATTTCCAAAGATTTGAAGACCAAATTCTCTAAATGTCAGGACAAGGGCCACCCTGGAGGTCAAGGACCTGGCCAAGGGCCAGTTGCCCAGTGAAGAAGGGATCCTAGGGCCAGGAGGCTATAAAAGGAAGGTTTGGTGGAGGATTCATACAAGGCAGTTCCCAAGGCATTTCATTGGTATCAGAGCTTGGTGCAAGAAAGGGGAAAGTAGGACTTGCTTTGGTCGTTTCCATGTTGCATGCAAGAAGCAAGGCAAAATTTGCATGCCGCTCTTTGGTGGTGGGCTGCTGTCCCAAGTCAGGGAGGAAGGAGAAGCCGAAGTCTGCTGGCTCGTGTGCTACCGCTCTAAGCCAGGGAGGAAGAACCGTGGGTAGCCACCCTAAATCAGGGAGAGCACCAAAGTTCAACCTCTACAGAACCGCCGGTTTTTGGGCTTGATTGGAGCGCCCTGGGGAGCTTGGCAATTGGCATTACTGCAGCGCCTTCAGATTTGGGTCCGAGTGAGGTGTGCTTCCCAATCTCTTGCAAGGTGCAGGCGGCTTGTTGTAGAGCAATTTTTGCCATATTTTTTTATTGGGTACACACTCTAGTAACTTAAGGAAAGTTCCTCAGCCCAACATGCTCTCCTTCTCTCTCTCTCTCTCTCTCTCTCTCTCTCTCTCTCTCTCTCTTATTTCTCTCGAAGAATAAGGAAAACGTTTTAAGAATCTTTTGATACATGTTTTGCTCGTGAGTCAGCCTGAGACAAGATGCTCTAACTCTCAACTAGAAAGTGGCAAGACGCCATCCAAATTAGTCTTCATCAGTTCATCGATTGAGCACTAATTTCCTAAGGGATATGAGCCACACACGCTGGCTAAGAGTCACTGTCAGAACTCGGGTAAGACCCACCTGTTGGCAATCCTTGGGTGATTGTTCTCCAGCTTGAACAACTCTACCCAGTGGACCTACCATCGATGTTAATGGTCAAGCAAGAGTCTTGCCATTACATATGAGTATTTTGTAAGCACTACATGTTTTGGTGTGACAATTGAACTGAGTTTTTTAAACTTTACACTCGCATAAGCTGATCTATAGCACGGTGTATAGATGCATCAAACATTTCAAACATGATGGTTGTCCCTAAGAGCTAGGGGTTCCGCCCTGCATGGACCTCCCGTTTTCTCGATAGCACTAGGAGTGTCTATGGCAACACAATTTTGGGATAAGACTGTTTACTAAATCATCCCATAGGCATTGAGGATCATAGTTTGATCTATTCCCGTTATACTTTCAAGGAAAGACGTCCGCAATCTACCACACAGTAGTGGACAAATTCAACTTTTCAAGTTGATTCCAATCATTCTGTATACGATTGATTATGTTGGTTACCGTTACCTGCTCTAATTGAGTAGTTCCTACAACGAGTCTTACCAAGGGGTTTGCCTACGTAGATTATAACCAAAGGGTTTGAATTGCGAAGGCAACACCCAAGGTTTTCAGTGCAATGTTGCTTGTTCTTTTTTCACAGGTGGGCCAGGTGCTCCAGCATATTTGAATACAGGTAAGTGAACATTCAGTTCAATATCCAGGTACGCGTCTATTGATTTGGTGTTATTCCATTTTTTTAGTATGCTTTGTTTTCTCAAGTCGTATAAATATGCTTGAATATTTTTGCACCATGCCAAGGGCATGTCGGAACAAAGTATTTTGGACTGTAGTGTCCAATATACATTATGCTATTTTGAACCCACTTGTCGGGTTCGATTTGGCACATGTTGTCACATGGGATATAACATGGTCGAGGAACTCAAGGAGTTCGTTTTAGCCAATGTGGAGCATTGATAATGAGGGTCCCTCTCACTCTTGTCGCAGAATGTTTTGCATTTACCTCCACATACAAGTACATCTTGTACTTGATGGATGTCGCTTTTTCGACCATCCTTATTTGAGACTATGAGTCTCTAGGACTGACACTGGCGCCTAATTCCTAATGATGTGTCACAACGATATCCCTACGTGCTGGTCGCATCTATTTATTAGACAATTTGGAGCACACCGTATCAGGAACAATTTCAGTGGTTGCCAGAAATTGTCGGGTACTAAGTATAGACTTGTTCCGATTACCAGTTCTGTGAAACCACCTTAACAGAGGGTCGAGTATGCTACGTTCATGAGAATGTCTCATGTTTGGTACCTAGGTGTGACTGGGTTGTCACATTCTGTTATGGTCCAACTTTTGTTGCGAGGCTTTCTCGTATATACTGTGGAAAGTCTCGTCATGGAATTGCGGTTTGGATAAGTTTGTGTTAAATGCATGCACACTAGGTGTTATGGGACATAATGTTTAACACTAATTTTATTAGAGCGGCCTGCAAATTCATGGACTTTATTCTTTCTGCACCTTTTTACACTGCAAGTGCAATCTCTACTGCAGATTTATTATGAGTTTACACCCTGCTAGGTATTGGCTCATGATGGGTGTCTGTGGTTGGATGGTCTAAACTCTACGAGCTTACTCCAGTCCAACCCGCTTTCAACCTAGTTGGTTGTCTTCACTCCATATCAATTATATGGCTGGATACTCAATGATTGAGTTATGGGTGAAAGCATGTTAACCTGTCATGCTTTTTCATGTCCCGGACAATGCTAACTAGCACAATTTTGACATATGCTAACTAGTACAATAACTTGAGCTACATCTCCAAGATCTATGACATATGATATATCAATAGAAAGCACTTGAAACAAGGAATCCAAATGTACAACCTCCGACAAATTTTGATATTATTTGTAAAAAATTTACCGGACGCCCAACTTTTCGAAGGTGTGCTAACTTGAAACTGCTAACTAGCACAAAAAGCGCGACAGGTTAACATGCTTTCACCCTTATAGCTGTAGTAGATACATCAACTTTACATAGGAGGAAGATCAACCTATCTTTTATATCACATTCATAGTGGTGGAAGCAATGATGGATGGCAATAAGATCTACAAGTTTATTCAACCAAATTTGGTAAGTAATTTGGTGTAAAGAAAGAAGATTAAGAAGACCGCTGATCACTTTCGACAATCTACACACGGGTGAGTCTAGGATATCTCAATGGTTCATCCATCTCATTCACCCCTCTTTCCTCATACCTTCCAGTCATTCTACCCTATTTAATTATATTACTAGATTTTTTTAGTGATTATTGACATTAACTACTAACCCTTTTTTGTAAACTGCACCTACTCTACTCTACCTTGGAGTAGGTAACCTCACACAAAAATTACTCACCTTTCTAGAATCTTCTCTATTTCAAATTCTCTCCTCTTAAGCCCACATCCATGTGACTTAAAAGACAAGAGAGCTCCACTCTCATAATAACATATAGAAAATTTCATAAACACGGTTTTCTATGTAAATGTTGATCAAGAGATAATCCTAATAAGGGCTCTCCTCACCTATAAAAAGAGTCTGTTTCCCTTTGTAAAGGGCATGATCTCTACACTATTTCTCACTACTTTGAGCATACCATTCTCCATCTTAGTGTTGTAGCGAGAGAGAGTGAGCTCTCTATACACCATTACTTGTGGTGTATATGAAAGATTCTTGAGCTAGTTGTAGCATTGCAAGGGAGTGAGTGATTCATAACTTCCAATCAAAGTTGTACCTACTCTTGCACATCAATTGGATCAATAATTTGGGTGCAACCGCGGTTCAGAACTCTCTTGAGTCTCTCCAATTCATGCTTGGCAACCTCATCTTGTTTGGTTTAAGGTGACACATTCTCATTTTGAGATTCTTTTGTAGTATTTGCTTGTATGTGACTCAAGAGCTCTTGTGTTTGTTTTGTTGCTTGGGAAAACATTATAAGAGGGTTGTATGGTGAGAAGGTTCCCTAAGATAATGTGTAGATCGCGACATCATCAAACTTAATTATGTCTCTTGATTCTCCTCCAAGTTGTTTATACACTCGTGTCAATTATTTAAATTTGTAAGGTCCCTCCCTAAACCCTAGAGCCATTCAGAACTTTTTTTAGCCTAGAAAATAATTTAGAAAAAGCAAGACCGACAAAGAAGTCATGCGGACAACGAGACTTTACTCCAGAATGAAAAGACAAGGATATTTTGGATAAGAAATTACATCGTCCCTATATTTTTCCTTTAAGATTAAGATTATTTTTATACTTCTTTGTCAAAAGTCGCGTGGGAACTGATCTAGATCGAGAACTAGGAGAAAAAGGGACTAACTTAATTGAAAGATAAAGTTAAGGGATAAGAACTAAGAAGAAAATTGGGGTCCAATAGGAATTAAGAAGAGAATTGGGGTCCAATAGCATTTGAGAAGAGAATTTGGGGTCCAATAGGAATTGAGAAGAGAATTCTACCCACCATTTCTTATATAAACATTCCATCTCCTTTGTAATTTTACAAACACATATTGCTAAGCTACTTGCATATTTGCCATGCTCAAGATTATGCTTAAGTAAATCAAGGTTTCCATTAAACCTTGCTCTTGCTCTCTCCCTCTCTTGAAGGCCAAACCCTCAACTCTCCTCCTCTCTTGAAGGCCAAACCCTTGAGGGTTGTGTGAAGAAGATCCTCTCTCCTTCCTCTTCACCATAAATCCCTTTCCTTCCTCCTTGAGCCTCACATCTCTTCAAGAAGGACTTCAACCCCACTTCCCTCTTGCTTAGAGGAGGTAATCTTCATTTCTAGTAAGATTATTAATCCATGTGTTTTAATACTAGGAAGGTTTATGTGCATCATTTTAGGTTTAAGCTTTAATGGTAACCTTGCAATTAGGGATAAGTGATAAGAGTATCTACGCATCATAAAGTTAAGCTTCAAAGGTAGATTTGCACTCATAAGCGAAGATTTAATGGTAACTTTGCACTTAGATGTAAGCTTTAGTGATTACCTTGCATTTTTAGGTTTTAAGCTTTAATGGAAACCTTATAATTAGGGTTAAGTGATAAGAGTAACTACGCATCATAAAGTTAAGCTTCAAAAGGTAGATTTGCACTCATAAGCTAAGCTTTAATGGTAACTTTGCACTTAGATGTAAGCTTTAGTGATTACCTTGCATTTTTAGGTTTTAGGCTTTAATGAAAACCTTGCAATTAGGGTTAAGTGATAAGACTATCTACGCATCATAAAGTTAAGCTTCAAAGGTAGATTTGCTCTCGTAAGCTAAGCTTTAATGGTAACTTTGCGCTTAAATGGAAGCTTTAGTGACTACCTTGTATTTTTAGGTTTAAGCTTTAATGGAAACCTCGCAAATAGGTTAAGTGCTAAGAGTATCTATATATCATTAAGTTAAGTTTCAAAGGTAGATTTGTACTCTTAAGCTAGGCATTAATGGTAACTTTTCACTTAGGTGTAAGCTTTATTGACTACCTTGTATTTTAGGTTTAAGCTATAATGGAAAGCTCGAAAAGTCATAAATTATAGGATGACTTTCTAGCTTCCTAAAAATGGAAAGCTAGGTACCATAAGAAAGAGTAGCTGTCTAAGCTCGATAGAAGTAGTTCAATTTTTGGTATTGAAGAGTATTTCTAAAGTTTTCAATTTCAAGTTTGTTTGAAAATACGGGATGGAGGAGATAGGGGATAACTTCGCGGAATTGATCTCCGTGTTGCTTGAACCGAAAACTCTACAAGCTTCCATGAAGATGACCCATGGATGGCAAAGGATTGCAAAAAACTGGGAATTGACAAAACGGGGATTGAACTTAAAAAGTTGGCATTCCCGAAGAGACATTAACCATCAAATTCCTATGACAAAAACTCGTTTGTATTTTCTAAATAAACTTGGTCGGTAGATAATTAATGAAAGTAGGAATTAAGGTTGATAAATGAATGAGCCTAGAAATTACCAACTAGAAGTTGAAAAGGAATCTCGAGAGGTGATAAGGATAGCCCATTGCAAAATATAGATTTAACTAGGAGTTTTGAAGATTATCTGGAAATGACCGGGAACCAAGATGGATCTTCTTGGGGTCAATTTGATTAAAAGGCCGGCCCATTGAGAGGATTCTCTTGGGGAACTTGTCGGAGATTGGCCCTTTTTGGCTAGGTCAGCGTAACCGGAAAGTTGTTATACCTAGGTCATTCATGCCCGAGGGATAAGGGATCAATGTGTTTGTTTTATTTTTGCCCGTCCGGGTGGAGTACCCGTGGTATCTTATTGGAAATCGGCCAAAATCCGGGTATGTCCTGATGGCAATAGTTGGATGAGAAGGTTATACTCAAGGAGGATGATGTGAATTTAATTAAGGAAATTTGTTCGACTTGGTTGCTTAAAAAGGAACCGGAAAGGCTAGGAATATAGGGGCTATCTTGTGCATCTGTCACCAGATGGTGCTATACTTCTCGAAATAAAATGCTTAGGAAGGAATGATTAAATTACTTGATGAACCTTTCCCAAACACTTAATTCTGGGAAATGTTGTGAAGGTGCTGCCATTTTGATGGCTTGTAACCGATTATCTTGGCCTGAATGGGGAGGTAGGATGAATTGGTTGAAACTAAATGTGTTGCATGATTAGTTAGGAAACTAGTTACAAGCTAACTATAGCAGATAAAGGAAAGGAAATGAATTTAAAAGTTTCTAAATAAAGATTTGGTGGGAACAACCATATGAATTTCCCTGAACGAGGGCATGCAACAGTTTGCATGCTGCTTGTTGTCTGACAATGTATGATAGACTGTCTTCCGTGATTTTGTAGTAGTTAAGTACTACCTCGGGAAGGGAATTTCATGAAATGGTTCGGTAGGTGGGCGGATCCGGAGGGTTAGATGGCCGGATGCTGATTTAAAAATTTTATGTTAAATGTTAGGACTACTTGGGATAAAAATGGGTAATCGGGGATGAGCGAGACCAGGTAGGATTGCAAGATCCCTCTTCTTAGGGGAAAGTGATAACTGCCGTGCTTGCTTGTCAGGAAAAAGGGGTTATCGCCATGAACCAAGGGAGAACAAGAAAGCAAGAGCAGATCCTCAAGTTAAAGATAAAGAGAATCAAGACTAAGGACCACGATTTTGGGTGCGGAAAGCTGTCAAAGACAGATTGATTATGAGAATCGGATAGAATCATTGAAGGAAGGGATGTACCCCCTTGGTTTGGCATTCGAGATAGGTTGGAGTCCTGTCTGAGTGTCGGTCCCAAGTGGGAGGGATACCTGCAGATAAATCTATGCCATTCCCTGGAACGGTCTGGAGGACTGAGGGAGGTGAGTAGAGTCGAGTCTGGGTATGGCCCTCACAAGTGGTATCAGAGCGGATTGATTATGAGAAGTGGATATAATCATTGAATGAAGGTATGTACCCCCTTGGGTTGGCATTCGAGATAGGCCAGAGTACTGTCTGAATGTCAATCTCAAGTGGGAGGGATACCTGTAGATAGATCTACGTCACTCCCTGGAACGGTCTGGAGGACTAAGGGAGGTGAGTAGGGTCGAGTCTCGGTATGGCCCTCACAAAATTGAAGCTAAATTCTTGCACAAAACTCTATTTGTGTGTATGTGTGTGTGTGTGTAGCATTGATATTAGTGATAGTGTATCCTTCCTTCTTGCTTGTATTGCTCATGGATTCTCCTCTTTTACGTCCTAGTTCACTCTATAACTAGGTGGTGCCCCTTCAATTGTTTAGCTGTGGATTTGTTGTTGTTGTTTCTTGCTTGTGGTTGCCCCAACCCCAATTGAGCAGCACCTTCTAAGGGATCTGACAGTGATATTTGACTAGTGAGAAACTGATACCATTTGGAACAAATTTGGTGAAGCCCTTTATAGCAAAAAACAACAAAAAGTAGACCAAAACACCAAAAAACAAGCTGTAAGTCAAAAACTGCAAGCAGCTACAAAACATTGCTTTTGACAAGGCAGAATGGTTTCAAATCCAAAAAGAAGTAGATAAGTAGGACACATATGCTTCAAGTAACAAACAGATCAAATCTTGGGTCCAAACCTGCATGGATCGCGATCCGTGATTCCCTGCTAGATTTTGGGACTATAAATTCACAGGTTTGTAGAAGAGGCCAACACAAACCTTTTGTCTCAAAACAAGGATATAAAAAAGCACTCAAAGGAGACCCAAACTAGGTCAAAGACAATCTAGGCCAAAATCCATAAGCAAACTAATCAAGGGACGTTTTGGAGTGCTAAGGGTCTTCAAATAATCTAAAAATCACTTAGCAACCTCAAGAGAATGTGAGAGCTCTGTGTGTCAATGTTCAAGTAACTCTGTCTTGGGTACATGGATTGCAATCCATGAGCCCTTAATACAAAAAGTACCCAGATTCATCCCATAGCTACATACTAGTCCTAGTGAGCACAATGGTCTTTTCAAAATCCAATCTGGAGTTGTATTGTGCAAGTTGCAAGCAAAATAGGAATTATGTCAAAAGTGCAATAAAATTCTGATTTCTGTAGATTTTGACTAACAAGTGAATCCTGTATAGTTTCTGTGGATCAAAGTTGCAGGGAATTGCCTTTGGTTGAAGGACTGAATGCACCATAAAAGGTAATCGATCAGGGGTTTGCAAGCTTAGTTTCTTGAAGTATTTGCGGTCAGGAAAATTTTATTAGAATATAAGCTCTAGCAATAGAGACCAATCAAGCCATATTTCAACCAAAGGTAGTGTCAACCAAGGGACTACACCTATCTTAGAGCCAATTTTGGAGGAGAGTCTTTCTGATACCTCTTCAGAGAGATCGTACACCTATATGCCTGAGGAAACCAAAATTGTGAGTTTTAAAGAAGAAACCAAAATGGGAGTGGGACCATCACAGCCTGCACCAAACCAAAAACTTTTGCACTTTCATTATCAGTTCAAGAATGAGCAAGGAGCTCAGATCTATAAAGACGATATGGATCATTACTGCATAAAAATTGAATAGAGTCCTAGTGAGCTTAAGCTCATAGTACTCATAGATTACATTGGTAGTTGATACTTTGATGAAGAGGAAAACATGTATATTGTGTTGGGGGCGGAGATATGGTGGGTGCCACCTTAGTGTAGCCATGGCATGCAGGTGCAAGGCAAGGACGGTGAACAAAGGAGCAGAAAAATAGAGAACGAGAGAGAGCAAAGAGAGTCGACACAATATTGTAAAAATAACGCTATGCTTTGTTGATAATTTGTGTGAAATCTTACAGCTATATATAGTTTTTAACCATGCAAAGCTCCACTTAGACTGTACTTTCATCTGCATGTTATAAAGGGGAGTTTCATATGGGCTGACACCAATAATCAAACAAGGGCTTGAACCCAACAATCCCCCCCTCAAGCCCGAACTAGACAAACCCTCTCATGATACCTCGAATTTTTGGTATACTCGGCAACCATGAGTTTTAGGCTACCTCGCAACCAAGGATTTCTGGTGTATCCATAACCTAGTGCTATGATAGTAAACCCCCCTTGAAGAGATAGTATGTAGGTCAAAAACTTAGCTGCTGCCAACAATAAATGGAGTTTCTGGTTCACTGCCAAACCTTGGGTTTATGGTGTACCCTACCACTGATGTATTTGTGGCAGTGTCTAACCCATACAAGTTTCTATCATGGAAGTATCTGACATCTGATAAGCTAAAACAAGGCTTTGACAAGAAGTATATGATTGTTTTGACAAAGAGACAAACCTTGAAGAAAAACTATAACATTGAATTGATAAAAGCAATTTTGAAATCTGCACGAGAACATTGGTGGTTGCAGTTAAGAAGATCTAAGTCGAAAGCTTATCCAAGTTTTAAAAGCTTTTGGAGGTTGGTAGCAAAAAATGCTCCAATTGATAATGTAAATTCGTCACCGCTGCCAAACTTGTCGAATTTGATTGCCAGATTTGAATCTTAAAAGCATTCAATAATGAAACTCCGGTTATGGATGACACCCATGTGGAGTACCCATGGAAAGTCGAATGAATCTTATAAATTTTGATTTATCGCATCTTCAATCTTCAAACTTAACTGCCTTGCTTTCACCAGCGCCTCCATTGTGAGCGTTTTGAGATGCTTGTGAACCGGTCCCACAATTATGGCCGATGGTGTGAAAAGGTTCTTGGTTGAAGACTAAAAGGTCCAAATGGAGGGACCTTTGCTTAATCAAGTATGAAAAGAAAAAAAATAATAACCATGTGCAGCAACATGATGAACCAAGAATCTACGCGCAGAAGCTGCTCTCGCCGGTTGAAGCAAGGTTGTGTGTGCATCCCTCTTTTGGCAGCCAATGGATACTACTACACTCTCTCTCAGCAATGTTGAAACTCACAAAGTTGCCACACTTTACTGCTCTATAGCTGCGATGTTTGCTTCATCGACTATGCTTGCAACTGCGACTTAGATCCTGTGCTCCAACCACCTCAAACTCCACCACGTGTTGATACCCGCCTGGGCTTGCCTTGCCTTGCTAGCACCAAGAGCGTCGAGCTTTGATACTAGTGTTGGGAGCAGAGCTATGGTGGGTGCCACCTTAGTGTAGCCATGGTGTGCAGGTGCAAGGCAAGGAGGGTGAACGAAGGAGCAGAAAAACAGAGAAGAAGAGAGAGTCGATACAATATTGTAAAAATAATGCTATGCTTTGTTAATTTGTGTGAAACATTACAACTATATATAGTTTTTAACCATGCAAAGCTCCACTTAGACTGTACTTTCCTCTTCTTGCTATAAGGCGCGTTTCCCATGGACTGACACCAATAATCGAACGAAGGCTTGGACCCAACATATTGTTGTGCTTAATCCTTTTAATGTGGAAAGATGGGGATTAACAAGCACCAAAGAGGAAGTTGATGAAGAGTATGAGGAAAAGCCATCAAAGCTCGATATTCCAAATGCCAAGCTTAGACGAGTAAATGTAGTTACACGTTGTTGGGCAAAAGAAAAAGTCGGACACCTCTAATAGATTTATAGCTCAAGAGCATTAAACTTCAACCTTAGCACCAAAAATTATACCAAAACCACTCTTAATAAACCCCAACCAAAAGACCTATGATCCCTTGGGAATTTACAAGGACATGCCCACCGAAAGGACCATAGCACATAAGAGCAAAACCCTATTACAACATGGATTTACAACACATGCCGACCAATTCATATGGAAGCAAGGGCTTCCCTTTTCACAATTGAATCTTAAAAAGCCAAAATTTCAACATCAATTCCACAATTCATAGATACATGCCCTCCCAATTTGTCTGCACACTGATTTGCCACTAGGCTACTACAGCCATAACGCTGCAAAGAACTAGTCGTACCTTGAAGAGAACAACTCTAATTGGGGCACTTTAAATATTAGAATAAATATTGAAAAATTATTGGTGAGAAATTTGAAGATGACCAAAATTGAATCTACACGCTGCTACATGCAAAATCGATGCGAACAGAGAGCTGTCCTAATACGATTACATGTAGAGAAGGCAAGGCGAGGGCAAAAACTGCATCCAAAACCATAAAGGAGGCACAACAAGAAAAAGTATTGAAATTTATGGAATTTGATTGAACGCTTTTAAGTTTTTACATGAGTTTTAGTTTATGTACAAGTCTCACTGCAAAAAACTCACTTAGGGGCACTTACAGTAACCCGACAGCTGGCGCTACCCTAGCGACTTGCCTTGAATGTACATGTGATTGCTAAAGCAAGCTGAAAATTCCACACATACTTTTGAGATTGGGTGCCATGTACATATGTAAAAATTTACAAAAAACAGGGTTCTTAAAATGTGCACAACAACGTGTCAACACCGACAACATACATGTGGCTTATATAAGCATGACAATGGGGAGCAAATGCTCTACTATACGTATGAGGAGTCCTATGTGAGGAAATTGACTGATTAGAAATACTTGCATGCATTTACATTTGAGATTGAGAGATATACACAAATAATCATATTAGGCAAGTATGGTCGGAAAAATTTGGCAGTGAGCCGTAATGAGCTCGAGGGATCTACGTACTTTGGGGGCCCATTCCATTAGTACTATGTCACCCCTAGAGTACTCAGACCAATAGTCTCAAAAACAAAAAAACCAGAAACTACAAGAGCGAGTCCTTTGAAATCTCATGTGGAAGACTCATTTAGTTGATCGCATTTGTCTGTACCTAGACCTATGGGATCTCTGGATTCTCGGGTTCCTATGTCAACACATCGAGGTAGTGCCATTGCAAACACGATATTCAATACAAGGGTACTAGATTTGAGGATTGAAAGTTGGGACATAAGAACTGAGGGAAGGGTTTCTGAACAAGTCCCTTCCAAAACACATGTCTCAGTGGTTATGAAACGAGAGATGCTATGGGTGGAGAATCTAGATTGATGAGGATGGTTGCAGAAACGCAAAAAATAAGACCTTCTCAAGTGGCCAAGTGCATGCCAAAGAAGCATAGTAGATTAGGAGATCCATATGCACTTGTTTCCATTTTTAAGAAAGTCTTAAGAGTGGAACAAGTAGCAGATTTCCACATGCAGTACAAGAGATTTGGATTAACATTGGAGGGAACGACATTGACCTGGTTCCAGCCACTACATAGTAAAGATTTTCTAAATATCGATCAACTCTTATAAGAGATTTTGGAGGAATTATCTAAGAGGGGAATCAAACATAACACTGTCTCTCAGATCTATGCTTTCAAACGGAAAGAAAACAAAAAGGTGAAGGAAGCTTCACTACGTTTCAAACAATACATCAAAAGATGTCTAGTGTGAGAGTTTCCATAGGATGATCGATTATCGATTCTCTTTATTGAGGGCTTGAAAAATGAAACTCTAAAAAATGACTTGTATTTAAAGAATGCACATTTGCACAAGTCACTAAGAAAGCATTGTACCTAGTTGACATTTACAAAACATACGGCGAGGTTACTAAGGATATAGAGACCAATCCTAGCAATGCCTCTTCTACCGTCAGTGAATATATTTCAAAAAGGAGTGTTCCTGCTTCAATCACACAAAACATGGACCAGCTGGTGGAGGAAGTGAGCCGCGTAATGAATCAGACCTACCGACATAATTATAACATGAGGCCGCAATAAACACAAGTATAGTCAATGCTGCAAGAGTGTTGTAGTGGCATGCCATAGAGAAAAAATACACTAACCATGACACCAATGAATGTTTCCATAACCGGAATCACATGAGGGAAAGACAGTATGGACCATCGGCAATGCAACAACTTCTGCCACCTCCAAGGTATCAGATTGTACCAAACAACACAATATAGGGAGGGGACATCCGCAACGAGTATTGGGGCAACAATCACCTTTGCCTCATGATAATTGGGCAATTGTGAGTTATGTGCAACCCACAAAACCTCTCTTAACTAAAAAAATGATGCCATTGACTATGTATTATGAGGACCTAGTTGAAGACCACGGAAGGGAGGCAGAGGGAGTAAATTATACACCTGATGAGAGTCCATTCTGGGCTAGTTCCGACGAAGCAACCAAACCCTCACATGTGAATATCACATCTAGAAATCAGCTCACAATGGAAGAAAAAACACTCATGTTTATGAAAAACCATAAGTATAAGCCCAGAGGTTATCCTCCTAGGGTAGGCCAACCAACAAGAGCACCACCAGCAACCTGACCAGAGGTCTCGTGCTATGAATGTGGAGGCAACCTCTGGGCCCAAGAGTGTCCACATAAAGGTCAACAAACAAAACTTTTTGGCCTTTGTGACAAATGTGGAAAAGATCACTTGATTCAAAACTATGCAAAGAATCCTGACAATCTGGGGAAAGGAATTATCAATGTCATAGGAATTTTACCATGCATGAGCGGATCGAAATATGAGCCAGTAACTCCAGTCAAAGTGGTGACTCAAGCTCAAGCTCAGAAAGCAGCTAAAAATCAATCTATAGATGACAGTTTGAGACTTTTAGAACAAATAAAAATTGAAAACAAATCAATTAGAACTCTTCACGGAAATCCAAAAGGGACAAAATTAAATCGAAGAGGATGAAGGAGAAAACAACTTTGGAAACAGGATTACACCAAACAAAAGAACAAATTAAACATGAGCAAGAAATCAAGAAAAATGTGAAGGGATCGGAGGAGTCAAAGACTGACTCAAATGGTTCAGTCTTGGTGGAAAAGGTAAACGAGCCACTAGACACAATGCTACAAGCCTAAAAGCTCAATAATAATCAAACTTTAGAACAAATGACTTCTAACCTACCCGCAACCAGAAGCTGAAACCAAAAGATTGGGGATGTACAAAAGACTTGTAGAAACTTCTCAAGGCTTGATGCAACATGAAGGTCCAAAAATTCCTAAGCCTGTAAAACATGGGATTGGAAAAGAGAACACAGGGACACAAAAAGAAACAAAGACGAGTGAAAAGTATGTGTTTCAAGGGTTCTGTAATGGATGTGGAAGAGATCATATACTCATGAATAGTACACAAAAAATCCAAACAACAAAATTAAACCCAAGACAACAAACAAGGAATAAACGATGACCACAAACGTGGTAGCAAACACAAAAATGAAGAAAGATATTTGTAGAAGCAGCCGACTTTGGAAGTGGATGAACCATGCCCACAACTGTTACCATACACATGTGGTAGTGATGTGTGTGAACACACTAGGACCGCCGGGGCATTTTTTCCCTCTTTAGGAGGTTTTATCCCCCGTGCATTGTATATACGCCCATCACTCTAGGGCTATCTATCTTTCCATTACACACTAAGTAACACACTCTCTATTGTGTGCCTTGAGCTTCCTTCATCTTCTCCAAGCTGTGTGCATTTCTTTGCAACCCTAATTCCAACCATTGGTATCAGAGCAGGTTGCTTCCTCCCAGGCTTAGTCGCCAGCTTCTCCAGCACACGTCTGCTCACTTTCTCCGATTATAATGAGATTTGGCAAGAATTTGTAGATCGATAAACATTTTGGGAGATCTCAAAGGGCTTAGTCTGCTCAGATTTTTGATTCAAGCTCATTTCGGCCTCCGTTTCCACTACAGGCAGGTCTGCACAGGCAATTTTGTCATTTTCTACAGAATTTTTGTCAGTGACGTTTTTTACAAAACAGGTGCCTTACAGTCTTCCATGGTTTGTGCTATATAGCACGTGTTGTTCTTGCTCCATTTCTCCTATTTTCAGATAGTTTTCACATCAGGTGCAACATTTACCATGGCTGACAACAACACACTGATGTCTTCAAGATGTTTGCTGTTGAGGACATGTTGGATAAGGACAATTACCCTATGTGGGCTTATATGATTCAACACGTTCTTGTGTCAAAGGGTGTTTGGAATATTATGCAGGGCATTGATGTACGTCCTGGTTCTGAGGATTTAGGCGATGTTGAGGATGTTGCAGGTCTTGCTGCAAGGATTGTTGCTATTAGAGTTGTTTTTCCTATGGCAGAATAATCTCGTTGGGATGTAAAGGATGCACAGGCTCATGCATTGACTGTGTTGTCTGTGAAGCGCACCATTGTTCCTCACATCCGTTCAACAAAATCTGCAAAACAGGCTTGGGATATTTTGGCTGGTCTTTATGCAAGTCGCAATGAGGCTAAAATTGCTTTGCTGCGTAAAGAGCTGGAGTCAAAGATTATGCATGAGGAGGATGATATGGACACTTTTCTTGTTGGTGTCAAGGATATCAATGAGAAACTTATTTCTGTAGGTGAAGTCATTTCAGACAGTTATCTTGTGCAAACTGATCTTGATGCCTTACCAGATTCTTACCAGACTTTTGCTAGTACTTGGAGACTTATGACCCAAGGAAATCCTGAATTTGTCAAGTTTGATGCATTATGCACATTGCTATTCCAAGAGTCACTTTCTAGAAAAAACAAGACTAGGCAGCGTGCAGTTGAACAGGCTTTTATTGCTTCTCAAAGAAAAGGTACTAACAACAATGCAGCCACTTCTTATGGTTCTGCTACACGTGGAAAAACTTTTATTGCTAATGCTTGTGCTGGCAGCAATTCGTATGGAAATTCTGGTGATAAGGGAAAAAAGAAGATGCGTTGCCATTAGTATAAAGCTAATGATCACTTGATCAAGCAATGTCCTAAGTTGAAGGCCAAAGAGGCTAAGAAGAAAGAGGGTGGTTCCACTGCAAATGCTAGTTCCACTACAAATGCAGCCATTGTTGAGTCTTCTGTGAAAGGAGACTGTGATGCTGATGTTGATGCAGAATGGGCTTTTAGCGTAGAGTGCACTTACAATCCTGCTGTCAAAGATGCATGCTTGTGAGTTGCTGTAGATTCACATGTGTGATATTTCGATAGTGGTGCTACAAAGCACATTACCTCACATCATGAATTGTTCACCTCTCTCAATTCTGTCCCTCATGGGAATTCAGTCACTTGTGCCAACAATGCCTCTTATCTGGGATTTGGAAAGATTGTGCTTACTGCTGCTAATGGAAGTTCTTTCACTCTTGTTGATTCACTTTATGTATCTGGGATCAAGACGAATCTTTTGGGTGTATCTGCACTTGCTAGACTTGTACTTGTAGTCAAATTTGTGGATGACAAATATACAGTTCATGATCTCAGTTTTGGTGATGAAATCGTTGCATCAGGGCTTTTGTGTCGTGAGCTGTATAAGCTCACTTTTTATGATAAGTGTGGATAAAATTTTTCAAATGCGGTTGCAAATTCAAGGGCTATTTCAGATACAAAACTTTGGCATGCACGTTTTGGTCATCTAAATTTGGCGAGTTTGCTGTGTTTGCAGAAGTCTAATATGGTTGCTTCTTTGCCGCCTCTTGAAGCACCTGTCAAACATGTTTGTGAAGGCTGCATTTTGGGTAAGATGCAGCGTTCTAAGTTTCCAAAGGATGGTTCAGTTCGTGTTAGGAAATATGACATAGCTAAATAGATGTTTGAGTAGATTACTTAATGGGGAGAGATAGATTTCACACACAAGAGATTATAGAGTAGAGAGAGAGAGAGAGAGAGAGAGAGAGAGAGAGAGAGAGAGAGAGAGAGAGAGAGTACACAAGATATATGTGTTCCACCCAATGTGGGCTACGTCCACGGGAAAGCAGCCACTCAATGGCTTTAGTACTTCAAAACAAGAAGTAGTTTACGAAGGGATTATACCCTTAATAGAGCTCCCACCTTGCTTCACTCTTATCACCTCACACCCCCTTGTTGCATCAACTTCACATTATGAAATGTGTGAGAAATGGCCTCCTTTTATAGTCCAAAAGGGCTACCCTCTCTCATGAGAGGCAACCATGTGTAGCCGCCCTTGTGTAGATAAGTCCAAATCAGACCCTCCAATCTGCCCATGTGTGGCTGCCCTTGAGAAGAGAAGTCCGTTTTTGAATTCGGCCACCGATCACCGGCCATTGACTTCCGACCACCGGCCATTGGCCAACCGACGAACCGACTGGTCCTTTTCCGACCACTTTTTGGTCGCCATCCGGCCATAATATTCCAACGAAAAGGAATATTTCCGCTCAATGGGGGCCTTACAAATGTGCGTTTTTAACACAGAAAATTACAAGGGGTAACTCAGGCTCCATACTTAACAATCTCCCACTTGGAGACTGATCTCCAAACCAAACCTGCGGCTTTCCATCCTGGCTTCTTATCCTTGAATGCCGATTGAAGATGAGCAACTTCTCTTTGTTGACCACCTTTGTAAACATGTCTGCAGGATTTTCACTTGTATGTACCTTTCCTAGCTTTAGCTGTCCCTCTTACAAAAGAGTGCGTATGAAGTGATATCTCACCTCAATGTGCTTTGTCCTTGAATGAAAGGATGAGTTCTTTGCAAGATGGATAGCGCTTTGGCTATCACTGTACAAGACACAATTGTCTTGTTTGAATACAAGCTCTTCTAAGAATCTGTGAAGCCACAAAATTTCTTTGCTTGCCTCTGTCATTGCTACATACTCTGCTTCCGTGGTAGAAAGTGAGACCACCTTCTGCAGCTTTGAAGCCCAACTTACTGCTGTGCCTCCAATCGTGAAGACATAGCCAGTAGTGCTCCTTCGAGTATCTTTATCACCTACCATATCTGCATCAACATACCCTTCTAGAAAAATATTAGATCCTCCAAAATACAAAGCATTTGTTGTTGTCCCTTTTAGATACCTAAGTATCCACTTCACAGCTTGCCAGCGTTCTTTACTTGGGTTGTCTATGAACCTACTCACAACTCCCATTGCATGTGCAATGTCTGGCCTTGTCTAGACCATAGCATACATTAGAGAACCTACCGCTGCAGCATATGGAACTTTAGACATATAGGTTACCTCCTCTTGTGTCTTTGGACACATATCCTTCGTTAGTTTAAAGTGACCAGCCAAAGGTGTAGAAACTGCTTTTGCATTTTGCATTGCAAACCTTTCTAGTACCTTCTTGATGTAATCCTCTTGAGATAGCTTTATTGTCTTCTTCGTCCTATCCCTTGATATTTTCATACCAAGTATCCTCTTTGCAGCACCTAAATCTTTCATTGAAAAAGATTTAGACATCTCCTCTTTTAGGTCTTTGATGTCCTGCATGTTAGCACTTGCAATCAACATGTCATAAACATACAACATTAGGATGATGAATTTTCCTTCTCCCAATTCTTCGTGTAGACGAAGTGATCCGAGTTGCATCTTGTGAATCCATGATTCAACATCCATCGATCAAACTTCAAGTACCATTGTCTTGATGCTTGCTTTAAACCATACAAGCTCTTCTTTAATCTGCAAAACATTTTCTCCTTACCTTTCACTTCATACCCCTTTGGTTGAAGCATGTAGATTTCCTCCTCTAAGTCACCGTGAGGGAATGCCCTATTTACATCCATTTGCTTGAGATTTAGATCATGAGAAGCCAAGGCTTAAGACAAGCCTAATTGAGATCATTTTTACAACAGGAGAAAATATTTCATTGAAGTCAATACCTTTCTTTTGAGAAAACCCTTTTACCACAAGCCTAGACTTGTACCTTTTCTTCTCACGTTCTTCTTCCTTTAGCTTGTACACCCATTTTTTTTGAAGTTCCCGCTTACCTTTAGGCAACTCAACCAACTCCCATGTTTGGTTGTGATGTAGTGAGTCCATCTCCAGTTGCATGCTCTTCGTCCATTCTTCTTTGGATTCATGTTGCATAGCTTCTTTGTATGATTCCGGCTCTCTAGAATATGAAATCAAGAGATGGTTGAAGGAAGGAACAAACCTTTGTGGAGGTCTACTTGCTCTTGTAGAACTTTGGGGAATAGGTTGAGGCTCCTCATTTGGTTGACGTTGTTGCATTGTCAATGGTTGAAGTCCTTGAGTCTTCACCGTCCTCAAGCTCCATGTACTCATCACCTATTTCTTTTGTTTGTTTTCTTTCCAGGTAATCTTTGTACATATTTTGTTCGTTAAAAATTACATCCCTACTTCTTAAGATTTTACCATCTTCAGGATTCCATAGGCGATACCCAAAGTCACCTTCTCCATAGCCAATGAAGAAACACTTTTTGGACTTTGCATCTAGCTTTGATCTTAGGCTTCTATCTATATGCATGAAAGCCTCACACCCAAACACTTTGAGAAATGCATAATTCACCGGTTTACATGTCCATGCCTCTTCTAGAACTTCCCCATCCAATGCCGTTGAGGGTGACCGGTTGATTAAGTATAAAGACGTACTTACAGCTTCCGCCCAAAGCTCAAGCGGTAGGCCTGCATGTAGCCGCATGCTTCATGCTCGCTCCATGATTGTCCTGTTCATCCTTTCCAAAATCCCATTTTGTTGAGGTGTCCTTTGCCTCTGAATGCCATTGCTAGCACAAAAGCTTTCAAAATCTTGGCTGAAATATTCGCCTCCATGGTTGGATCCGAGGCATTTAACCTTGGTACCTGTTTCATTCTCCACAAAGGCTTTCCACCATTGAAATATGGATAATACATCAGACTTATTCTTCATGACATAAAACCATGTTTTTCTACTCGCATTGTCTATGAATGTTATATAGTACAATGAGCCACCAAGTGATGGTGTACTTGCAAGACCCCAAACATCAGAATGAGCCAATCCAAGTTTTTTATTTTTTCTTTCCTTTCCTAATTTTTGAACTTTTACCTTCTTTTGTTTACCATAAACACAATCTTCACAGAACTCTAAGTCCACTTCTTTCAAACCTGGTAGAAGCTTCTTCATTTGAAGGATTTGCATTCCTTTGGCACTCATATGCCCAAGCTGATAGTGCCACACCGCACTGTCAACTTCTGTAGTTGCTACACAAGTTGAAGGTTGCGTGCTAACAATACACAAGTAAAGTGTACCCACCTTTTCTCCCTTGGAAACCACCAAAGATCTCAATGTTGTGACCTTCATCGTCCAATTGTCCTGTAGAGATCAAATATTTGCGAAGAGAAGGAACATGCCTAACATCTTTAAGCTTCGATTCATTTCCATTAGTAGTTTTGACTGAAATTGTATCTTTGCTAACAATATCACAAGCTTCATCATCTCCCAAGTATACATACCCAAAATTACCTTTGGTGTAATCTTGGAAATGTTGCTTGTGTGATGTCGCATGGGATGAAGCCCCGAAAGCTACTATCCAAGAATTAGACACATTGTCTAATGAGAGAATTAGAGCATCTTGCTCTACTTTACCTGCCACATTGGCCTTCGATGTTGGCTTTTTGTCTAGAGACTCTGTCTCCTTCTTCTTCTTGGACCAACAATCCTTTTTGACGTGGCCCTTCTTGCCGCAGTTCCAACATTCAAGGACTGACTTTGTGCGTGACTTGCTCCGTCTTGAGCGATCACGACCCTTTTGGTTTTTGAACCTCTCCTTAGGCCTACCTCTTGTTTCCACTGATAGTGCAGTACTTGATGATTCTCCTGTGCTTCTCCTTCGCATTTCCTCACTTAGGAGAACACCCACAACATCATCAAACTTAAGAGTATTTGTGCCGAGATAGAATTACTTACAGCCATCACAAGGCTATCCCAACTATCCGGTAGAGATGATAGTATAAGGAGAGCTCGCACTTAGTCATCGAAATTGATTTTCACCGATCAAAGTTGACTTATGTTTGTGTTAAAGTCATTCAGGTGTTCTGCAACTGAAACATTCTCTGCCATCTTTAGATTGAAAAAGCACTTCATAAGAAATACCTTATTGGATGCCGATGGTTTCTCATAGAAGTCGTCAAGTGACTTCATCAAGTGCTCCATGGTCTTCATCTCCAAAACATTGAAGGCCACTGTTGACGCCAAGATTAATTGGATTGTTCCCAGTGCCTTTTGATCAAGGAAAATCCATGCTTCATCTGCCATTGTTGCGGGCTTCTTTGCAAGATCACCTAGTGGCAAATAGAGGTCCTTCTGATAGAGATAGTCTTCAATCTGCATCTTCCAATGTTGGTAGTTTTTGCCGTTGAACTTCTCAATATTGAGCTTCCCTTCCTCCGCCATAACTCCCACTCAATTGAAGGAATCCTTTCCTTGAGATACTTTAGCTACGAGCTGATACCAATTGTTAGGAAATATGACGTAGCTAAATAGATATTTGAGTAGATTACTTAATGGAGATTATAGAGGAGAGAGAGAGAGAGAGAGAGAGAGAGAGAGAGAGAGAGAGAGAGAGAGAGAGAGAGAGAGAGAGAGTACACATGATATATGTGGTTCACCCAATGTGGGCTATGTCCATGGGAAAGCAGCCACTCAATGGCTTTAGTACTTCAAAACAAGAAGTAGTTTACAAAGGGATTATACCCTTAATAGAGCTCCTGCCTTGCTTGACTCTCACCACCTCACACCCACCTTGTTGCATCAACTTCACACTATGAAATGTGTGTAGAAATGCCTCCTTTTATAGGCTAAAAGGGCTTCTCTCTCTCATGAGAGACAACCATGTGTAGCCGTCCTTGTGTAGATAAGTCCAAATCGGACCCTCCAATCCGCCCATGTGTGGCTGCCCTTGAAAAGACAATTCCAGTTTTGAATTCGGCCACCGGCCATTGACTTCTGACCACCAACCACCGGCCAGCCGACCGGTTGTTTTCCGACCACTTTTCGACCGCCATCCGGCCATAATATTCAGGTGAAGCCACTCTCAAGCTTTAGGCTCGAGACTGGGCGTGAAAATTTTGGTTTCCGATGAGTTATTTTTCTTCACGCACGATGGATTTTCCTCATAATGGGGGCCTTACAACTGTGTATTTTTAACACACAAAATTACAAGGGGTAAATCGGGCTCCATACTTAAATGTTCGGGCCACAAGCAGGTTGTAGCTTGTGCATAGTGATGTTTGTACACCCATGCAAACTCCGTCCTTGGGCAATTACCTTTACTTATGACTATCATTACCGATCACTCTAGACATGCATGTGTATTTCCGCTTAAAGCGAAGTCAGAAGTTTTTATGTGCATCAAACACTTTCTGGCTCTGGATGAAAATGTATCGAAATGTCTATGGGCACCCTTCGTTCTGTTGATCAAGGGGGGGAGTATATGTCTCATGAATTTAATGCATTTTTGGCTAGTCGTGGGATAAAAAACCAATGTACAGTGCCTTATACACCTCAGCAAAATGGTGTTGCTGAGAGGAAAAACAACTCAATTATGGAAATGGCACGATGTATGGTCAAATGTCAAGCCTTGCCGCATTCTTTTTGGCTTAAAGCAATCATGTGTGCCACTTATGTACTAAACAGGTGTCCTACGAAAGCTTTGCAGTCTATTACTCCATATGAATCATGGCATATAGAAAGCCTTCTATTGAACACATGCGTGTTTTTGGCTGTTTGGCATATGCTTGGGTGCCACAAACACAACACAAAAAATTGGATGATAAGGCTGTCAAATGTATTTTTGTTGGTTATAGTGCTGAAAGCAAAGGTTACAGGTTGTATCATCCGCAAACAAAGCATATTTTGGTTTCATGGAATGTAGTGTTTGTGGAAGATTCTGTTCAACCCTTGCTGTCATGTACTAGAGACAATAATGTAAGCTCACAGGACATTTATGACACTTTGTTGCCTCTTTTCAGTGGTGGAAATAAAAATGTAAGTTCCAATGAGGAAAATGTACAGCCTATGGGGGTTTTTGAAAATGTTAGAGATCAGCCTATTATTGATGCAGATGTACATGATGTAGTTGATGAGGAAAGGGCTGAAAATGAGCAGGCTAAAGGTATGCCAAAATGGCTGGTGCATACATTGCGTGACAGTAAGTTGGATGCAATTTTGTCTAGTTGTACTTTTTCAGGCTCTTGCCATGCATCTTATGCATCAGATTGTTATGCTTTGGCTGTGTCTAGCTTACATGATGTTGAGGAGCCTCTGTCTTTTGATGAAGCATAAAATTCAAAGAATTGGATGGCTGCCATGCAATTAGAGTATGATGCACTTTTAGAAAATGACACATGGAATTTATGTTATTTGCCTCTTGGCAAAAAGGCCATTGGTACGAAGTGGGTGTACAAGTTGAAATGCAAGCCGGATGGTGAGATCAATCGCCATAAGGCTCGCCTTGTTGCAAAGGGTTATGCACAACAAAAAGGCACAGATTATAAAGATACTTTTTATCCCACTTGTCGTATGAATACTGTGCATTTTCTATGTGCATTGGCAGCTCATTTTGGTTGGGATGTACATCAATTAGACATTGTTACTGCTTTCTTGAATGGTGACATATTTGAGGAAGTTTATGTAACGCAGCCTCGCGGTTTTGTCAAGAAAGGACAAGAGGAAAAAGTGTGCAAATGTAACAAGGATTTGTATGGGTTGAAGCAATCTCCTCGTGCTTGGTATGAGAAAACTGACACTCATTTGGTCAAACAAGGTTTTTGTAATAGTCCAACAGAAAGCACATTGTATGTAAAGCATGAGGGTGATGTATTTCTCATTGAGGTTCTTTATGTAGATGATTTGCTGATCTGGACCAAATGAGAGACATATTGCTGAATTTAAGGTTGATATGAATGCTACTTTCAAGATGAAAGATTTGGAGATGTTGCATCATTACTTGGGTATACAGTTTAAGTAGTGTGATGGTGGTATTGGCTTGTGTCAGAAAAGTTATATAGAGATTGCTATGTAAGTTTAGACTTGAGGATTGCAAACCTATTGCCACTCCCATGGAAACAGGTTTGAAATTAAGTCTTCATGACACTGGTGATGCTGCTGATGCCACTCTTTACCAAACTGCTGTTGGATGCCTCATTTATGTATGCAACACGAGGTGGATATTCAGTTTGCAGTCTCATAGGTCAGCAAATTTATGCATAGCCCAGGGTCTAAGCATTGGCAGACTCTCAAGAGGATATTTTACTACCTTAGTGGAACTTTACATCTTGGCTTGTTTTATCCCAAGGGAGGATCGTTTCCGCTAGACCTACATGCTTTTTCGGACTTAGATTTGGCTGGTTTTTTTGACATGCGAATGTCCACAAGTAGTTTTTGTTTCATGCTTGGCAGTTCATGTATATCATGGTTGAGCAAGAAGCAACCTACTGTGGCAACTTCGATTTGTGAGGCTGAGTACACGGCAGTCTTCACAGCTACGGTTGAGTGTGTATGGCTCATACGCCTTATTGCTAATTTGGGTGTTGGACAGGACACTACCAACACTATCTACACTGACAGTCAGAGCGCATTGGCAGTTGCGAGGAACCCAGTTTTTCATGCTCGCACAAAGCACATTGAGGTGCATTACCACTATGTCAGGGAGAGGCTCTCAGCAGGAGAGATCACCTTGGCTTATGTGCCAACACAGGACAACCTTGAAGATCTTTTCACAAAGGCATTGTCTCATGAGAAGATGGAAGATTTCATCAAAGCTTTGGGCTTACTCCCCTTTGTGGAA
Source organism: Adiantum capillus-veneris (assembly GCF_014529385.1). Classification (NCBI taxonomy): domain Eukaryota; kingdom Viridiplantae; phylum Streptophyta; class Polypodiopsida; order Polypodiales; family Pteridaceae; genus Adiantum; species Adiantum capillus-veneris. The sequence continues at coordinate 135,743,377 of NC_140956.1, read as the reverse complement.
TGATCATGTCCTCAGGGCATGGCACTTCCCTTTACTCATGTGCCAGCCCTCATTCACCGCATCACTCCAGAGGGGATTTGTTACCATACACATGTGATAGTGATGTGTGTGAACACACTAGGACCGCCGGGGCATTTTTTCCCTCTTTAGGAGGTTTTTTCCCCTGTGCATTGTATATACTCCCATCACTCTAGGGCTATCTATCTTTCCATTACACACTAAGTAACACACTCTCTATTGTGTGCCTTGAGCTTCCTTCATCTTCTCCAAGCGGTGTGCGTTTCTCTGCAACCCTAATTCCAACAACAATCATTGTGGGAGATGATCAGAAATAGTAAAGACAAAAGTGAGACATTATTGTCGGTAGCAATCCTTGAAATTAACTTGGACCATGAAATCTATCGGGGCAATATTCAGCCATTGTAGCGAGATGCAAGAACTGAATTTTTGTAGAAAGAAGCCTACAACCATAAGACCTTTATCATCCTTTTTAGGTGATTATGAGACAAAGTATGAAGTAAGAGTTGTGCCATAACATCAAAATTCCATTCCACAAGTGGCAGACACAAAGAGCTTGCATGATTTTTTGTCTTCTCATATAAGGTGCACAATCACTCTCGTAGAGGTTCTAAAAATCAAATCACACCTGTGGATACAAATGATAAAAAACTTGGAGAAGATGGGGGTAAAATTCCAACCAATAAACGAAATTGTGGAAGAACTTAAGAAAACAAACCATCTTGAGAAACCAAAAGCGAAACCTGTGCCAGTAAATAAGGTAGGTGATTATTGTGAAGGTGAAGATGGAAACACTACCTTACCTCTGGAATATAAGGGAGTGACCGTTGTTGTGATAATAGATAGTGGGGCTAGAATATCCATTGCTACAAAAGAAATTTGGGAGAAATGGAAGAGGCCATCTTTCAAAAATATGCGCATGAAATTACAATTAACTGATGGGTATCTCACGAGAGACCCTTGGGAATGTTAGAACAATTGATTGTATCCTCATGTGGGATAGAATACAAACATACCTTCACGATGGTAGATTTTAAAAAAGCCAACAACTTTGAAGTTATTTTGGGGAGACCTTTTATGTGTCAACTCAAAATGATTCAAGATTGGGGCTATGAACATCTATTTGTAGCACAAGGAGGTCATTACCAAGGCAAACACCAAGGATCATAGTTATAGGGATGTCAACCAAACTCCAATAGAAGAATTTGCTGTAACTACAGATGACAAAACGCAAGTACCTACTTGGATGATCACATTTGGATGTGGGGAGCATCAGAATGCGGGAGTCTTAAGAAGGAGGATTGTATCCTAGAGCGTGTAGTAGAAGAAGTAGTAGAAGACAACTACTACATGAAGGAACCATTTTTAGAGGAGTTGCTTGAACCCTTTGGATGGGATCAAGTACTAAAAAATCATGATGTTTATGTAAACGAGGTAACCAACATCACATTTTGTGACAAAGATGGCTATGATATAAGACCCATTTTAATGGTTTCGGCGGTCCAAGAAACTGAAAACCTTTTGGAAGCTACTGGAACAAAATTGGTAAGTGATTGTAAACAGATAGTGGACGAGGTTTCTATATGTGACCTTTCATATGATGATGAAGACAAATACGATTCAAGGAGCAAGGAATTAGGAAATGATACAAAAGACAAACTCTTGAGTGATCTTAAATATGAAATTGCAAAAAGAGATGATGAGCCAATTTTCTACGAGCTTTCTAACCAAAAAACACGGAGACAAGAGAGATATAAGAGAAGACAAATGAAGAAACAACAAAACAAATTGAGAAAAAATGCCAAAGCTGATGACCAAAACGCAATATCTTAGTGGGAGCAGATGATTGTGTCCAAAAGTCATCAAAAATGTCTAAAACAGAACGTAAGAGTGAATGTCAAAAATTAAAATGAACATTGAAGGAGGTTTGGAATACAAAAATGGAAATTGAGGGAGACTCTAACTCAAAAAAATTCAACACACTATTACAAGAAATATACAGTTCAAGATCGACGTATTGTGGTGGAACAACCATGAGAGAGCCAAAAGAATTGGGAACATCTCATAATGGTCCTGAAAATGCAAAGAAGATCGATCTGGTGGAACCAAGGAAAGAAGCGAGACCAGCATACATAGCCACAAATCTTATTAAGGAGGAGGAACATCTATTGATAACTACCCTCAAACAATATAAAGATGTTTTTGCCTGGTCTTACAAATATCTGAAGGGGATAGATCCTAGCATTTGCAAACACAGGATGATACCTCTGAAAAGCGATGCAAAACCGTGTCAACCACGTCCATACATTCACAAATTATGAAGCCTTTGCAAAGAAAATTAAGAAAGAGATAGACAAACTGAAAGAGGTAGAATTTATCTACGAGATCAACCATACGGGATGGGTGTCACCGATGTTCGTGGTGCCTAAGAAAAATGGTAAATTACGAGTGTGAGTAAATCTCAAACAAGTAAATGCTACCACGATTTGAGCCAAGTATCCCTTACCCATCACTAATTATGTGATTGAAAGAGTTGCTGAAAAGGAAGTCTACAACTTTCTAGATGGATTTTCAAGCTATGATTAACTCACAATCAAACTGGAGGATAAACACAAAACTGAATTTGCTATAGAATGGGATATATTTTCATATAGGGTAATGCCATTTGATCTAACCAATGCACCTGCGACATTCCAAAGACCGACGAGTCATGCCTTTAAGGAATATCTAAGACAATTCTTAGATATTTATATGGATGATCTATGTGTGCATTCTCTTCACAGAAGTGAGCATGTCAATCACCTAAAGAAAGTCTTTGAGGAATACAAATTGTATCGTATCTGCCTAAACCCTGAAAAGTATGTTTTTATGGTAAGACATGCCAAGATTATGGGACATATTATGTTCAAAAACATAATTTCAATTGACCTTGAAAAACTACAAGTGAGTTGCTCTTTCGAGACCAACAAAAGTTAGAGAGGTACAAGCCTTCATTGCAAAACCTCTCTACGCACTCCTAACAAAATTCAAATGGAACAAAGAATGTGAAAAATCTTTTCAACAATTGAAGAAAAAACTCATTTTTGATCCAATTTTGAGAGCTCTTGACTAGGACAAGATTTTTCATGTCCATGTAGATGCATTGGCTTATGCTATTGGCTATATATGGAGAAAAAACATGGATTTTTTGATCTATTACTCGAGTAGACAGCTTAACAATGCATAACAAAATCATATGACCATAGAGAGAGAGGGTTTGTGAATGATCTACTCTGTAAAAATGTTTAGACATTACCTACTCGCAAACAAATATGTGTTCTTCGTAGACCATCAAGCATTATTACATCTAGTGAACAAACCATGCAACACGGGCCGTATCTCGATGGTTTCTAATATTACTTGAGTTTGATTTTAGGATAGTGGACATAAAAGGAACTACACATTAGAGAGCAGACCATTTGTTGCAAATGCTACATGGGGAAGCTCCTATAGGGGCTGAAGATGATTTTCCAGACTTTTATCTCTTCAACATCTAGATGGTACCAAGGTGGAGAGAACAAATCATACCCTTGCTTACCACAGGTTCATTGTAGACCGAGAGACAACCATCAATCATTGAACGATATTGCAACTTAGTGTTGATTGCATGGAGGCTCTATCAAAGAGGAGGTGATGGTATACTCATGTTATGCATCAATTCATACAAAAAAGAGCTGTATCTACTATAAGATCATATACAAATCATGAGCATATATAATGTCAATATGAAAACATTTAGAGATTGATTCTACTTGGGGTATACTTTCCTCACATGAAATAAAGCATGCACAATTATGTTCGGTCATGTAATGTTTGTGCAATCAAAAATCCAATTGAGCATGCTATATTGTTCAGAATAGAAATAGCTCAGTAATAGCACCCAATTGGGCGAAGTATGTTGTGGAGTACTTAGAATAAGTAGTTCTACCAAAGAACTTGAGCAGAGATAGAGTACGATTGATACAACACAAAACCAAAAAAATTCTATTATTGAAACTTAACTCTATCGGAGGGGAATGTATGACAAGTTAAGAATTTGTGTTACAAAAAGCAAGCACCTGTCCATACTCGAGCAAGCTCATGATGTTTCAGCAAGAGGACACTTTTTGGCATAAAAAAATTGCAAAAGCAATACTCATAGTAGGGATGTGGTGGTCTACCTTGCTTATGAATGCTGAATATTATATGAAACGATGCAACACATGCCAACATACTAAAATACCGCCTTGACGAGATGACATCCCACAAAGATCAATAATGAAATCACGTGCTTTTGCCAAATGGGAATAGACTATGTAGAGCCTATCTTGCTATCGCGTATAGGACACATACTCAATACATTATATGGGAACAAACTACTTAACAAAGTGGGTTGTGGAAAAAGAAACACAAAAAAATGATGCTTGAATAACGACACATTTCTCATATGAGAACATTTTCATGCAGTATGGCCTTCCATGAGTGATCGAGGCACACACTTTCTCAATGACATGATTGACTTCTTGTTCCATGAATTTATAATTATTCATTTAAAATCAACCCCATATCATCCTTAGGAAAATGGACAAGCTGAGAGTACCAACAAAGTTTTGTGTATAGAACTCACAAAGATTGTTAGTGCATCTAGATTGGATTTGGAACTGAAGCTACATTCAGTCATTTGGCATATCGGAGCATATAAAACGCCACAAAATACAACTCTTTTCAACTTAGTGTTTGGAATAAATTCTATAATATTTGTAGAGTTCTTAATTCCTATACACGTGTAGCTCAAAGCTTGGAATGGACTGGACATGAGTTTTTTGATAGAGTGGACCAACTAATGCAGTTGGATGAAACTAGGCTCCAGGCGGTTGTAGCAATGTATGCACAAAAAAGCAATTGAAACAATTCCAAGACCATCATGTGAAAAACAAGGAATTTCAAAAGAGAGATTACGTGTTAGTCTACACCCTTAAGCAACATTTCAAGAAACCTATAAAGCAGGGTAACAATCCCTTTGTAATCAACGGCATATCACCAAGTGGATCCATCCAACTCACAACATTAGAGAGAGAGGTGATGGCTAACTAGGTAAATGGTTGCAGATTGAAAAAGTATCACCAACCTCTCACAATGGACATGTTGGAAGAGATACGTTTAGTTAAGAAGCGACAAAAGAGTTGAATCAATTAAATATCAAGCATATGCAAAAGGCAAATTATGGAGTTTGAAGATAAAGAATAAACAACAACCACCACCTCTATCATGAGTCCCTCTGTCATGATACAAATTTGTGCACCCCCATCCATTAGAGATTTCCTAACCAACCTCCCCGATTTGAACAATCTAGCATATGTGTAATATCCTCATTCATTTTAGCTTGTGCAATTTTCACAACAAGCACACTCTCTTTTAACTTTCTCCTAGTGCTTACTAGATTTGTTAAACCCCTTCTAACTTGTGGAACCGAGGCCATAATGCAAGAAACCGAGGCCATGAGATATCAGGGCCCTTACCTCTCATGTCTTCCAGCAAGTTGTATGGAGACATACCATGTCCAAAAGGAAAGTCTTGGAGGTTGATACAACGTCGAGTCCTCTTGGCTTCCTTGGTCTCCTTTGCCTTCTTTTCTTGTCCATGGTCACTCTGTGATGTGACTCCTTATTTCTCCTTACCTTTTCCATGGCCATGCTTAATTCCATTTGCTTCCTTGTCAACCTCATTTGAATTTATCACCTCTACCACATGCACATTGGGATCTGACAAAGGTTGAACTCCTTTCACTCCTCATGGAGGTAGTCTTGCTCCATTTGGTCTTTGTAGAAGCATTGGTTGTTGACTAGTTCCTTCACCTGCATTCATCACTGGGTAATTCAACTTAGGTCTCCCTAGCTCCCCACAAGGACAAGGACAATTATACATCCCATGCCCAAACTCCCTCAAATTCAAACATTGTAATACCCTCTTGGGTTGTGGCTCTTTCTTCTTAGATTTCTTTCTTTATCCCTTGGGACCTACAACTTGTGCAAGGTGAATTGATAAGTTGCTCAAGGACTCATTTAGCTTCTAAATCACCTCAATTGTTACATCAGGAATCTCTCTAGAGGTTGTTGCTTGCAGTTTTTTCTTGGGTCTAAGACCCTCTATTGGAACCTCTTCCGTTAGGCACTTGAGTTTTCTATACGTATCAACAATCCTAGTTTCATCTGCATCAAAGGTAGCAGGTGCACTTATCTCAACTTTTATCTTGAGTGTGGAAAGAGACACCTTTGAACCTCTCCTTCTTTAGGAATTCTGTACCACCAACGGGGCTAGCAACATTTCTTATCCATACAGCCCAAAGATGTAGAAACTCTTGTTTGTGCATGTAATAGTTAAATCTAAGTCTTTTTGCTTGTGAGAAACGATTTCTTACCATAGTTTTTGAGTGTTTTATGGGTCAAAGAAGTATCTCTTGAAATGATCAACGACTTATTTATAGTTTCCCTTAGCTTCCTGAAATAGAAAGTCAAACCAAGTGCTAGAATCTTTCCTAAGGGCCACTTCAAACAATTCTAAGCATTCATAATCTCCTGTTAGTCTCTTTATGAGGCAAGCCATTTTGAAATTTGCTAAAAATAACTTGCCATCCTTGCAAGGCTCTCCAAAAAAGAGAGGATATCCTGACATTTAGCATTGGGCCTCCATCGAAACAATTTCAAAGTGACAAATCGTTTCTTTTTTCTTTCTTAAAAAGATTTACACTATAATGTTTTTCTAAATTCCAATCAATTCTACAACAAAATAAAAATATGCGCATCTAATGATCTATGATAGTCAACAAGAGGTAGGATGATAGGGTTTGGTGACACGAGAATTTATCCTACTCTTTGAGCACCAAACATGAACATCATATGCTGCTGAAATGGATCTTTCTACTAATTGCAACATTATTTCTAATGTGTGGAGTAAAAGGGAAGGGAAAAACCTCTATTCCTGGGCCATTATCGATGGTCTATGCATGACCTAATACTTAATATATATATATATATATATATATATATATATATATATATATATATATATATATATATAGACATCCAAACTAAGGTCGTACCTAATGAGAGGCAAAAGAATTTTATTGAAGCGTTTATCTCGGCTAACCTAAGAGGGTAAAAAATTCTACGAGTTACTCGCTGAAATTGTAATTTAGTGCTAACAATGATATGTACCTTTTGCCTTGCAATGGGAACAAATGGGTCATACATGTTTTTGTGATTCATGCAACCTACTTGATTATGCTAAAAAGCTAAGCATTCATGCACCATGCAACAACAAAAGAAACCAAGACCTCCCCAGTGGAGGTACCAAACTTGATGCGGTCCGAGGCGGGCAACAAGAGAAGCAAACTCTAAACACTCCTCAAGGATCCTGTGCCGCTCAATTGAGTCTGGGGAAAGTACAAGCACACAAGATAACAAAAAACCCACATCCAAATCCAACAGAGGAAAGGAGCACCACCTAGTTATGGATGTGAACTACGATGCAAATAGTATGTAGTCAAACATGCAAAGAGAGGAATGAAAAATTGCCACACAAACACGCACAAAACACAATCTTTCACACCCATATGGATTTGGAAGAGAGTAAGGTAAAGAGTACAAATCAACTTGAACAGCTAGATTCTGGCCTAATAGATTAGATGCTTACAAGCTTAGAAAAACTAGAGAGACAACACAAGGCTTGATCTTATTGCCATTATACCATTGTCTTAGGGTTATGGGAGCCCTCTCATCGTATCACCCTCTTATAATTAGTCATAGGAAAACAATTCAACAAGCCCCTTAAAACCACAAAGCATGAAAGGACAAAAATAATCTTGAGGACAAGTTTACCTTATAGAAGCCATTGAGCCAGCTTGTCGAGTTAAGTTTGGAGAGAAGAGGCGTAGCCGTTGTACACAGTTGCACCCCAAACCATCAATCTTATTTATGAGCAAGTGGAAGCTACAAATGTGATGGAGAGTAGGGCATGACTCAATTCCTCTCAATAGACTCAAAGCATCTCTATACACATATGAGTATAATGTGATAGAGAGCTATCAAAGCTACAATATCCTCATACAACTAGAGTTGGAGAGTGCTATTATATGTGTGCAATGGATCTATTTTACAAAGAAGAGAAGGCTCTATTTATAGGTTTTTTGGAAGCTCGGATTAACATTAAGCCTAATCAATTTTATTAAGAGAAACACAGATCATGGTTTTTTTTGAATTTGAAATGAGAGTGGGTCTCTCTTATCCTTTGAGTCACATGAATGTGGGCTCAAGGAGCAAGAACTATTCAGGTTGAAAGAAGAGAGGTTTGAGTGAATAACTTGGGAGTGCCTACTGTAGTGGATAGTAGAGGGCTTATTTTTATAACAAGGTTGGTGGTTAATGTTAGTAATCACTAAAAGTTAGTGGTACAATTTACAATGGGTAGAATGAGTTTGATGGTAAAAGGATATGTTGAATGAAGTGGGAATCCTTGAGATGGTGAAGCCTTGAAGAAGCTTGGACTTACCTTATGTAGATTTTTATGAATGAATTTCAATCCTCTTCTTCTTCTCTTCTTTGCGCCTCTGTTGCCCCGATGTTTATCACCAATTATAAAAATGAAAATTTGGTGACAAGATTTCCCAATTTTGCAGAGGTTAAGCATTACCTACATACTAAATTTTATGTACATAGAGAAGAGGTAAGATGAAATTATGATTTAGAGGTAATAGAGAGAGACATAGATATTGTGTATATACACGTAGAGTTTATATGAGAGCTAATGGAGGTGCGAGGGGAGGTTAATCGTGAAGAGGGTGAAAGAAACCATGGAAGATGCAAGTTTGAGTGAGGGATAAAGAGGAATGAGTGTCTCTATGTGAGTGTGAATGAAAGTGAGAGAAGAATAGGTTGACTTATGAAGAAAAGTGGGCAGACTAGGGTCCACCCTAAAATTCATATCTCACCGACGGTAGCTCCAAAAAACATGAAAAAACTTGAGGTGATTTTTCAGTTTGTGGAATACTTATTTTTTCTGGCTGGTCACTTCTTTAAATTTGGAGAGGATATAGGTGCCAAAAATCTCACCAAAATGTCTATTTTTCCTCCTTGCAAAAGTCTTCAGTGGCCCCCTCTATTACCATATACATGTGGTAGTGATGTGTGTGAATACACTAGGACCACGGGGCATTTTTTCCCTCTTTAGGAGGTTTTCCCCCCGTGCATTGTATATACACCCATCACTCTAGGACTATCTATCTTTCCATTGCACACTAAGTAACACACTCTCTATTGTGTGCCTTGAGATTCCTTTGTCTTCTCCAAGATGTGTGCATTTCTCTGCAACCCTAATTCCAACAATTGGTATAAGAGCAGGTAGCATCCTCCCCTGCTTAGTTGTCAGCTTCTCCAACACACACCTGCTCACTTTCTCCAATTACAGTGAGGTTTGGCAAGCATTCGCAGGTCGACAAATATTTTGGGAGAGATCATGGAGCTCACTCTGCTCAGATTTCTGATTCGGGCTTATTTTGGATCCGTTTCCACTACAGGCAGGTTTGCACATGCAATTTTGTCATTTTGTGTAGAATTTTTGTCAAAAGCCTTTTTTTGCATAGCAGGTGCCTTGCAGTCTTCTACGGTTTGTGCTATATAGCACGTGATGTTTCCTCTCTGTTTCTCCTATTTTTGAGCAGTTTTCATATCAGGTTCAACATTTACCATGGCTGACAACAACACAGATGTCTTCAAGATGTTTGCTACGAGGACAGGTTGGATGGGGACAATTACCCTATGGGGGCTTATATGATGCAACACATCCTTGTGTCAAAGGGCGTATGGAATATTGTGCAGGACATTGACCTACATCCTGGTTCTGAGGATGTAGGCGATGTTGAGGATGTTGCAGGTCTTGCTGCAAGGATTGCTGCTATTAGAGTTGTTTTGCCTACGATAGAAAAAGCTCGTTGGGATGTAAAGGATGCGCAGGCTCATGCATTGATTGCATTGTCTGTGAAGCGCACCATTGTTCCTCACATCCATTTAGCAAAATCTGCAAAATAGGCTTGGGATATTTTGGTCGGTCTTTATGCAAGTCGCAATGAGGCTAAAATTTCTTTGTTGCGTAAAGAGTTGGAGTCGAAGATTATGCATGAGGAAGATGATATGGACACTTTCCTTGCTGGTGTCAAGGATATCAATGAGCAACTTTTTTTGCAAGTGAAGTCATTTCAGACAGTTCCCTTGTGCAGACTATTCTTGATGCCTTACCAGATTCATACCAGACTTTTGCTAGTACTTGGCGACTGATGACCCAAGGAAATCCCGAAGTTGTCAAGCTTGATGCATTATGCACATTGCTGTTGCAAGAGTCACTTTCCAAAAAAAACAGGACTAGGCAACGTGCACTTGGACAAGCTTTTATTGCTTCTCAAAGAAAGGGTGATAACAACAATGCAACCACTTCTTACGGTTCTGCTGTGAGTGGCAAAACTTTTGTTCCCAATGCTTCTGCTGGCAGCACATCGTCTGGAAATTCTAGTGATAAGGGGACAAAAAGAAGATGCGTTTCCATTATTGTAAAGAAAATGATCACTTGATCAAGCAATGTCCTAAGTTGAAGGCCAAAGAGGCTAAGAAGAAAGAGGGTGGTTCCACTGCAAATGTGGTTCCACTACAAATGCAGCCATTGTTGAGTCTTCTGTGAAAGGAGACTGTGTTGTTGATGTTGATGCAGAATGGGCTTTTAGTGCAGAGTGCACTTACAATCCTGCTGTCCATGATGCATGCTTGTCAATTGCTGTAGATTCATATGTGTGATATTTTGACAATGGTGCTACAAAGCACATTACCTCACATCGTGAATTGTTCACCCCTCTCAATTCTGTCCCTCATGGGAATTCAGTCACTTGTGCCAACAATGCATCCTATCCGGTTCAGGGAGTTGAAAAGATTGTGCTTACTACTGCTAATGGAAGTTCTTTTACACTTGTTGATGCACTTTATGTACCTCGGATCAAGAAGAATCTTTTGTCTGTATCTGCACTTGCTAGACTTGGACTTGTCGTCAAATTTGTGGATGAGAGATGTATAGTTCATGATCTCAATTTTGGTGATGAAATCATTGCATCTGAGCTTTTGTGCAGTGGGCTGTATAATCTCAGTTTGTATGACAAGTGTGGACAAAATTTTGCAAATGCAGTTGCAAATTCAAGGGCTATTTCAGATGCATAACTTTGGCATGCACGTTTTGGTCATTTGAATTTTGCTACTTTGATGCGTTTTTTGCAAAAATTTGATATGGTTACTTCTTTGCCACCTCTTGAAGCACCCGTCGAACATGTTTGTGAAGGCTATATTTTGGGTAAAATGAAGTGCTCTAAGTTTCCAAAGGATGGTTATGTTAGGGCCACATGCAGGTTGCAGCTTGTGCATAGTGATGTTTGTGGGCCCATGCAAACTCCGTCCTTGGGATATTACCTGTACTTTGTGACTTTCATTGATGATTACTCCAGGCATGCATGGGTATTTACGCTTAAAGCGAAATCCAAAGTTTTTATGTGCTTCAAACAATTTTTGGCTATGGATGAAAATGTCTCGAAATGTACTATTGGCACCCTCCATTCCGATCAAGGGGGGGAGTATATGTCTCATGCATTCAATGCATTTTTGGCTAGTTGTGGGATAAAACACCAATGTACAATGCCTTATACACCTCAACAAAAAGGTGTTGCTGAGAGGAAAAACAGGTCACTTACGGAAATGGCATGATGTCAAAAATCAAGCTTTGCCGCATTCTTTTTGGCTTGAGGCCATCATGTGTGCCACTTATGTACTAAACAAGTGTCCTATGAAAGCTTTGCAGTCTACTACTCCATATGAATCATGCCATGATAGAAAGCCTTCTATTGAGCACATGCGTGTTTTTGGCTGTTTGGCATATACTTTGGTGCCACAAACACAATGCAAAAAATTGGATGATAAGGCTGTCAAATATATTTTTGTTGGTTATAGTGCTGAAAGCAAAGGTTACAAGTTGTATGATCCACAAACAAAACATATTCTGGTTTCATGGGATGTAGTGTTTGTGGAAGATTCTGTTCAGCCCTTGCTGTCATGTACTAGAGATAGTAATGTAAGATCACATGACATTTATGACACTTTGTTGCCTCTTTTTAGTGGTGGAAATACGAATGTAAGTTCCAAGGAGGCAAATGTACAGCCTATGGGGGTTTCTGAAAATGTTTTAGATCAGCCTATTATGATGCAGATGTACATGATGTAGTTGATGAGGAAAGGGCTGAAAATGAGCAGGCTAGAGGTATGCCAAAATGGCTGGTGGACACTTTGCGTGACAGTAAATTGGATGCACGTTTGTCTAGTCGTACTTGTTCAGGCTCTTGCCATGCATCTTATGCATCAGATTGTTATGCTTTGGCTATGTCTAGCTTACATGATGTTGAGGAACCTCTCTCTTTTGATGAAGCACAAAATTCAAAAAATTGGATTGCTGCCATGCAATAAGAATATGATGCACTTATAGAAAATGACACATGGACTTTATGTTATTTGCCTCCTGGCAAAAAGGCCATTGGTACGAAGTGGGTGTACAAGTTGAAACTCAAGCCGGATGGTGAGATCAAAGTTGCAAAGGGGTATGCATAGCAAAAAGGCATAGATTATGAAGAGACCTTTGCTCCCATTTGTTGTATGACTACTGTGCATTTTCTATGTGCATTGGAAGCTCATTTTGGTTGGGATGTACATCAATCAAACATTGTTACTGCTTTCTTGAATGGTGACATATTTGAGGAAGTTTATGTAACACAACCTCGCGGTTTTGTCAAGAAAGGACAAGAGGACAAATTGTGCTTTGTAACAAGGCTTTGTATGGGTTGAAGCAATATCCTCGTGCTTAGTATGAGAAAGCTGACACTCATTTGGTCAAACAAGGCTTTTGTAAGAGTTCAACAGAAAGCACATTGTATGTAAAGCATGAGGGTGATGTACTTCTCATTGTGATTCTTTATGTAGACGATTTGCTAATCACTAGACCAAATGAGAGACATATTGCTGAATTTAAGGCTGATTTGAATGCTACTTTCAAGATAAAAGATTTGGGGTTGTTGCATCATTATTTGGGCATACAGTTTAAGCAATGTGATGGTGGTATTACCTTGTGTCAAAAAAGTTACATAGAGACATTGCTATGTAAGTTTGAACTTTAGGATTGAAAACCCCTATTGCCACTCCCATGGAAACAGGTTTAAAGTTGAGTCTACATGATGGTGGCGATCCTACTGATGTCACTCTTTACCAAACTGGTATTGGCTACCTCATTTATGAAACACGAGGTCAGATATTCAGCTTGTGGTCTCAAAGGTCAGTAGATTTATGCATAGCCCAGGGTCTAAGCATTGGCAGGCTGTCAAGACGATTTTTTGCTACCTTAGTGGCACTTTACATCTTGGCTTGTTTTATCCCAAGGGGGGATCATTGCCGCCAGATTTACATGCTTTTTTGGACTCAGCTTGGGTTGGTTGTTTTGACATGCGAGTGTCCACAAGTGGTTTTTGTTTCTTGCTTGGTAGTTCATGTATATCATGGTTGAGTAAGAAGAAACCTACTGTGGCCACTTTGAGTTGTGAGGCTGAGTATAGGGTAGTCTTCATTGTATGGCTCAGACGTCTTATGGCTGATTTGGATGTTGGACAGGACACTACCAATACTATCTACACTGACAGTCAGAGCGCATTGGCAGTTGCAAGGAACCCAATTTTTTCATGCTTGCACAAAGCACATATAGGTGCATTACCACTATGTCAGGGAGAGGCTCTCAGCAAGAGATATCAGCTTGGCTTATAAGCCAACACAGGAGAACCTTGCAGATATTTTCACAAAGGAATTGTCTCGTGAGAAGCTCGAAGCTTTCCGCAAAGCTTTGGGATTACTCCCCTTTGTGGACTGATCATGTCCTCAAGGCATGGCACTTCCCTTTCTCATGTGCCAGCTCTCGTTCACCGCATCACTCCAGGGGGGATTTGTTACCATATACATGTGGTAGTGATGTGTGTGAACACACTAGGACCGCCGGGGCATTTTTTCCCTCTTTAGGAGGGTTTTTCCCTCGTGCATTATATATACGCCCATCACTCTAGAGCTATCTATCTTTCCATTGCACACTAAGTAACACACTCTCTATTGTATGCCTTGAGCTTCCTTTGTCTTCTCCAAGCTGTGTGTGTTTCTTTGCAACCCTAATTCCAACACCCTCTTTGTTGAATTTTCCCAATGCATCCAAGAGTGAGCCCCTCTATGAGTCACATCATGATACAAAGCATCCAATTTATCTTTCAACATGGATGGAGGAGGATCATTGGTGAATAAAGAAATATATACATGGTGGGACTAGTGTATGGACTATTCATGGACTTTAGCTTAATGAGCACATGGTGTTTGAGTTATGAGTACAAAATAAAAAATATATGGAAGACTTATGTATACAAAAAATATATTGGAATAATATGATATGGTCCCTCTTTTGTATTATTTTGGGTGAAAGAGAAAAAAGTATGCAAGTGAATGAAAATTATATAATAAAAGTGACTAAGGGAGTAGTAATAGATTTTTTGTTTTCACAAGGGTGAGGATGAAAATGTTGGGGTGATTTGTATAAAAGAAATTTTTTTTTTAATGAGATTACAGGATATACATATTGGTAACAAAACTATACTTATGGTGCAAGAGGATGACAAAAAGCATACATATGGCTAATAAAACATACACCTAGGTATAAATATTTTTAAAAATATTAAAATTTATAATAAAAAATCCCTACATTCAGGCCCTATATACAATGATATATTTACCCACAAATGGGCCATAATATATATATATATATATATATTGGCTCAACTAGCCCAATGACTAGCTAGCTGAGGGTGTTTCTAGGAGATATTGGCAAAGTCCCCTAGCTCACACACTCCTATGTATAGTGTAAGTCCGTGAAAAATGGTGCCCATGTTTCTTGGTCATTTTGTGCCCCTTTTCCATGAAGCCACATTGTTGGAATGTTGAGCTCAATAGGATGAAAGGCCTCTTGACCATAGACCAAGTGAAATGGTGTGAAGTTTGTGGCTTCCCTATACCTGGTTCAATACGCCCACAAGGCACCATTCAAGAAGTCAACCCACAACTTTGTCTTGTTTTGCACCATTTTTCTTATGATGCTTGCAATGAAACCATAAGACTTCTTCACCAAACCATTTGATTGTCGGTAGTAGGGTGTGCTATGATGATGTAGAATGTGAAGCTCTTCACAAATGTCCATGAGTAAACCCTTTTTGAACATGGACCATTATCAATAACAATCTCCAAAGGTGTGCCAACTATGCAACAAATATTAGTGTAAGAAAACCTGCTCAATGTTTTCCCATTTACCCTTGCCGCACTTTAAGCCTCTACCTACTTAGCTATCTAATCTACATCCACTAGAATGTAGAGTTTACCATTTTTTGTTCTAGGAAGAGGACCCATAGCATCAATGGCTCACTTTTCAAAGGGTCCATTTGTAAGAACAATTTGCCTTGGACCATCTACCAATTTTCTATTTCCATTTACCTGACAATTGTGATAACTTTTACACCAATGTTGGACATCCACATGCAGGAATGGACAAACATACCCCGCAAGCAAAATCTTCTTCATAGTTAACTCTTGGGAAAAATGATCACCACATGATTCCTCATGCAAGACTTTTAGAATGGTTGGAATTTCCTTGATAGTTGGTACTCTTCTACTTGATCCTTCCCTCTGTGATAGAGGGAACCTTCTAGGAAGAGATAGACACTTGCCTTCTTTATGAGCCTCCTCTTCTGAGCCTTTGTAAAGCCTTGTGTAAACTCGCCTTCTAGAATGTAACTCAAAATGGGAGCCAAGGACTCCATCCCTTGGTACCTTGGTTGCTTTACCATTGCTACCATTATGATGACGTGCACTTGTTTGTCAACACATGCAACTGCTTTCTGTGAAAGCAAAGCATCATATTCATTTTGGTTTTTAGGAATATGATACAATTGCACTTCTTCAAACTGATTGAATAGTTTGCAAATAGAACAAACCTTTTGCCTTAATATTTCATTTTTACATGCCCAAATGCCTAAGATTTTCTTTACAATGAGAAGTGCATCCCATTTTACCATGACACATCGTATCTTGTGAGCAACACACATTTGCAAGCCATGGAAAAGTATATTGTACTCTGGTTCATTGTTAATTATGGAGTCTGGAAAACTCACATGGTCTTCCTAAATGCTCCATCAAAGAACACGGTGAATGAAATAGGTATGCTTTTAGGTGCTAGCAAGGGTAGGATTTTCACTTCAGGCACCTTAATATCCCTTTTGTGCACTCTATAGGTGAGAATCCTTGCCAATTTCGCATGTACACTATCTTCTATCTTGAAAGAGTATTGGAATTCTTGCAATTCTATAATCCACTTTAAGATCCTGAGACTTGGTGTCATTTAAGAGGACACCCAAGGAAACAAGTGTTCAATAGTCAGTATTACAAAAGGTTTTGGCAACTATTAGGATCTAAATTTTCTCACCACAAACATGAGAGAAAGAATCATGAGTTGTGATTTTTTGTAGTCTTTGTCCAAGTCATTCCTGAACCTACTAGCAAAGTAGATGGATCGCATCCTCAAACTGTGGGGATCTTGTTGTAGAAAAACAATGCCAACTATTTCTTTCCCAACTATAGAGCTAACAAAGAATGTGTACTCCCAACAAGGAGGCATGAGTGTTGATAGATATAATAGAATGACTTTAATGCTACAGAAGTACTCTTAAAACTCATCAAACCATGCAAATTCTACTTGATGTGTCAATTTTTGTAAGGGATGAAAAAACTCCGAAGCTAAGTGAATGAAGCATGACATATACTTCACCTTTTGAATGAATGAGATGACCTCCATGAGATTCCTGGGTGATGATATCTCAATAAGAGCCTTTTCCTTTGAAGGATCCACCTCAATGCCTTTATAGGATACCATATGACCAAGAAAGGTCACCTCATTCTCACCTATATGGAATTTTTTAGGATTGAGTTGACCTCCCATGTCGTACAATTTCTTCAAACCTACTTCTACCCTCTGTAGGTGCAATGATTTTGAAATATAAATGCAAAAGTCATCAATAAAACCCTAATGTACTTTCCAAAAAATGCTTGAAACACCATGTTCATGAAGCATCGGAAAGTTGTAGGAGCATTTGTTAGGCCAAATAGCATGACTCTGAAAGCATTACAACCCCAAGGACTGATGAAGGTTTCAATTGATCCACTAATGCAATACCTATCTAAAAGTATCTCGAGTAACCATCACACAGAGTGTTCTTCTCATGACCAGCTACTTCATTTAGTATCTCATCCTGAAATGGGAGGGGAAAGTGATCTCTCTTGGTTGCCTCATTGAGTGGCCTATAGTCCACACACACCCTCCATCTTCCATCCTTTTTAGGAGTGATCACAACTAGGGAGACCCATTCAAAGTTCTCCATTGGATTAATGAAACCTGCTTCTAAAATATTTCTAACCTCCTTGAGTAAAGCTTTCTCCTGGATGACTCCTAGCCTTGGTAGCTTTTGAGCCTTAGGTGTGGCCTCTTACTTTAACTCTATCTTGTGTTGAAAAACATATACTCCATGCACGTATGTGTATTCTTTACCAAAATGCCTAGGAAAATTCCTTAGCACACATTTGAATTGCTCTCTTTTGTCCTTTGTAAATTTTGTAGACAACATACCTTCCACATTCCTTCATCTTCCACAACTTGGTTCTCTTGATGACCTACTTCTTCCAAACCTGGGCAAGAAGTCTCTTGGTTGCTTGGATTAAACCTTACCCCCAAGACTTTGATGAATGAATCCTCTTCAGTAATATTCCCGTTTCTTTCTTCTTCTGAAGTGCTATGGGTCCAATATTCCTCTATCTCACTCTGAGATGATTCTTCATGGAGCTCCTCTTGACGTTGTGTCATGTCAAAGCCAATATTATTATGATCTTCATTCCTACAAATCAACTTTCCACTTTTCCAATCCTAGAAAGCTTGCATTTTCTTTAGCCATGGTCTTCCTAGGATAAATGGATAGCCACTTCCCTTGGTCGACATAACATAAAAACCCACTGTCTTCTTAATACCAAAGGCCTCCAAAAAAATTTATTATAAATCCCTACGCACCTAGCCTTACTATTGTTTTCCATTTTCACTTTGATTTCAGGTGTCTCATGGATGTGCATGCCTAGTCTTTGCATGAGTCCCTCTGTTATGATTCAAATTTGTGCACCCCCGTCACTAGACCTTTCCTAACTAGCCTCCATTTGATATAACAATCTAGCATAGGTGTAATATCCTCATTCATTTTAGATTGTGCAATTTTTACAACAGACACAATAGGCTTCCTTGGTCTTCTTTGCCTTATTTTCTCGTCCATGGTTACTCTGTGATGTGACTCCTTCTTTCTCCTTACCTTTTCCATGGCCACGCTTAATTCCATTTGATTCCATGTCAACCTCATTTGAATTTGTCACCTCTACCACATGCACATTTGGATTTGGCTAGGGTGGAACTCTTGCCAGTCCTTGTGGAGGTGGTCTTGCTCCATTTGTTCTTTGTAGAAGCATTGGTTAATGACTAGTTCCTTGACCTGCATTCATCACTGGGTAATTCAACTTAGGTCTGCCTGGCTCCCCATGGGGCCAAGGACAATTATACATCCTGGGTTGTGGCTCTTGCTTCTTAGATATCTTTGTTTGTCCCTTGGGACCTACAACTTGTGCAAGGTGAACTGATAAGTTTCTCAAGGACTCATTTAGCTTCTCAATCACCTTAGCTATTACATCAGGAATCTCTCTAGAGGTTGATGCTTGCAATTTTCCCTTTGCCCTAGGACCCCCTATTGGAACCTCTCCCCATACGCACTTGAATTTTCTATACTTCTCAGTAGCCCTAGTTTCATCTGCATCAAGGTAGTAGGTGCACCTGCCTCAACATTTATCTTGAGTGTGGAAAGAGATCGATTATGAACCTCTCCTTGTTTAGGCATTCTACACCACCACCGGGGTTAGAAACATTTATCACCCATACAATCCAAAGACATAGAAACTCCTGTTTGTACATATAGTAGTCATCCAAGTCTTTTTTCTTGTGAGAAATGATGTCTTGCCATAGCTTTTGAGTGTTTTGGGGGTCAAAGAAGTATCGGTTGAAATGATCAACGAATTCCTTATAGTTTTTCTTATCTTCTTGAGAGAGAGAGAGAGAGAGAGAGAGAGAGAGAGAGAGAGAGAGAGAGAGAGAGAGAGAGAGAGAGAGAGAGAGAGAGAGAGAGAGAGAGAGAGTCAAACCAAGTGCTAGCATCTTTCTTAAGGACCACTTCAAACATTTCTAAGTATTCATCATCTCCTATCACTCTCTTCATGCGGCAAGCCATTTTGAAATTTGGCTAGAGATAACTCGGCATCCTTGCTAGACTCTCCAAAAAAGAGAGGATATCCTGACATTTGGCATTGGGCCTCCATTCAAGCAGTTTCAAAGTGACAAATTGTTTATTTTTTCTTTCTTAAAAATATTTACACTATAATGTTTTTCTAAATTGCAATCAATTTCACAACAAAATAAAAATATGCACATCTAATGATATGATAGTCAAAAAGAGGTAGGATGATAGGGTTTGGTGACACAAGAATTTCTCTTACTCTTTGAGCACCAAACATGAACATCATACGCTGCTGAAATGGATCTTTCTAGTAATTGCAACATTTTTCTAATATGTGGAGTGAAATGGAAGGGAAAAACCTATATTCTTGGGCCATTATCCATGGTCTATGCATGACCTAATGCTTAAAAAGAATAAAAATATAGACGTCCAAACTAAGGCATACCTTATGAGAGGCAAAATGAAAGGATTTACTGAAGCATTTATCTGGGCTAACCTAAGATGGCCCAAATTTTTACAAATTTCTCGCTGAAATTGTAATTTAGTGCTAACAATGATATGCACATTTTGCCTTGCAATGGGAACAAATGGGTCATACAAGTTTTTGTGATTCATGCAACCTACTTGATTATTCTAATTAAAAGCTAAGCATTCATGCAATATGCAACAACAACAGACACCAAGCCCTCCTCAGTGGGGACACCAAAATTGATGTGGTCTGGGAGGGGCAACAAGAGAAGAAACCTTTAAAAACTCCTCAATTCTCCCATGCTTCTCAGTTGAGGCTGGGTGACTACAAGCACATAAGAAAACAACAAACCCACAACCAAACCCAACGAAAGAAAGAGGCACCACCTAGTTATGGATGGAAACTAGGATGCAAATAGTTGTAGTCAAACATGCAAAGAGAGGAATCAAAATTTCCACACAAATACACACCAAACACAGCCTTTCACAACCATATGGATTTAGAAGAGAGTAGAAATCAACTTGAACAACTAGATCCTAGTATAAAAGATTAGATGATTCCAGGCTTAGACAAATTAAAGAAGCAACACAAGTCTTGATTGTATTGCCGTTATACCATTGTCTTAGGGTTATGGGAGCCTTCTCAACATATCACCCTCTTACAATTAGTCCTAGGAAAACAATTCAACAAGCCATTTAGAACCACACACACAAAGCATGAAAGGAAACAAATAATCTTGAGGACAAGTTCACCTTATAGAAGCCATTGAGCTAACTTGTCGAGTTGATTTTGGAGAGAAGAGAAGTAGCCGTTGTACACAATTGCACCCCAAACCATTAATCTCATTTATGAGCAAGTGGAAGCTACAATGATGGAGAGTAGGACATCACTCAATTCCTCTCAATAGCCTCAAAGTATCTCTATGCACATCTGAGTATAAAGAGAAGGGCTCTATTTATAGGTTTTTGAAAGCCTCGATTAGCATTAATCCTAATCAATTTTATTGAGAGAATCACGGTGATAGACTGCTTCTGGCGTGTACAGAGTAGCATTTATATGCATGGTCATATGTACAAAAAATGTAAATACATGAATTTGGGAGCTTTGCAAAGTGGTTTCAAGTTCAAAAAAAGAAGCGACGTGTACACATTGTGAATAGGTAGGTTCGCGTGCTAGCAGTCGGACACATGTACATGCCCGGATAGGGTATCGGGGCCTTGGATATGGTTCTAGGTGGCTTATTTTTGCTCTAGAGAATGTTTTTGAGCTTTCTAAAATGTAAATAAATCAAATGACAAGTATGGGTACTCTCATCCCGCTTGAGAAGTTTGGGGCATGCAGTAACTGTCTATTTATGGTGCCTGATCTACGGTGATGCGTGCACCGCCCTAGACGTGGTCAAAAATAGAATGTGGGGATGTGGAAAAGTGACTTGGGTATCAAGGATCAAGTGTAAAAAATCTCGTGAATTCTGGAGTCCGTTTGGGGTCTTTCCCATGAAAAATGCCCGCCAGTGGTCAAAAAATGGCCAAAACTGAGTCGAAAAAGGTCAAAAAAGGACAAAAAATGGTGTGAAAAGGCTTCAATTTGCCACATCAATGACGGTGCCGTGAGTGCTCCAGATGGAGGATTATTTTTGAAGCCAAGTCTTGGCACTTTCACCTCTCTGTTTAGGGAAGGAAGCAGGGTTCCTACAAGTGGTCTAGTGCAGTCCCGTTGCGTTCGCGTCGTGTTTTCGAGTGTGTGGAGGAGTGATTGAGAGATTTATCTCTTAAATTTTGCACTTGGGAGAGTCCATGGAAGTTCTAAGGTTTCCATGGATGTGTGTGTGCAAGGAATTGAGGGAAGAAGGTGCGGCTTTCTGCAAGACTATGTGACCCTGTATCGGTGCCATTAGGGTTGGCGCTACTCCAAAGAGTCCAACAGAGTGGACTTTGGTGGAGCTTTTGCAATGGTTTGAGAGAGGCCTTTTGTGGTTGGAATTTTTGAGTTTTTGATGGCTTTCATTGTATATTTTGGTCACCATCAAGTGTAATTTCAAGTGTTGATCAACTCGACTCACCTTGTAGTGTCTACGGACATGCAAGGGCTTGTAGGTCGAGGCGTTTGGAGTCTGAATTGAGGTTGTGGGTAGTATTTTTATTGAGCTCTTGAGTGGTGGTGGGTGTGGATTGGAATTCAAGTAAATTTCGTGTGTGATGTTGATTTGTCTGGGTGTGTGAGTGTGCGCATGACGTCTTTTGTTCCATCATCCTTTGGCGGTCCCGCTGGGGAGCGGAAATTTGCCATTTGTGCACCCAAGTGAAGCGGTTTTGCTGTGAAGTTTGAGCTTCATTGAAGAAAAGTGGTGGTTTGGTTGAGGTGTAAGACTTCAACTTTTGTGGAGTTACTCACTCAAGGGAGAAGCGACTCTAAAGAGATGGCTTGTAGTTGGCCAGTGTTCACAGGGAAGGAGGATGTGAAGGACTCGATTGCGAACTTTCACTGGCATACGCTTGGTATGCACATTGTGAATGACGAAGAAAAGATTCATGTATTTCCTCTTGCGCTCAAAGGAGAAGCTTGGGAGTGGTTTGAAGGTTTAGAGGAAGACAAAACGCAAACATGGGAGCAGGTGAAGTTGGCAATTTTTGACAGGTTTGGGAAGAAACTAACCGCAACAGAAGCGATGGCAAAATTGAGAGGTTTGCAGCAAGATGTTCATGCTAAGTTTAAAGAGTTTTTGCAACACTTTAAAGGACTTTGGATTCAACTAGAGGTGGCATCCCAAGTAAGTCCAGGGGATTTCTTTAAAGTGCGTCAGTTTATGGATTGTCTCTATCCAAGTGTAAGGGAGAAGGTCGATCCAGATGAGCTTGCTACATTTGAAAGAGCTGTGGAAATTGTCGAGGCCAAGAGCAAGAAGATCAAGAGAAGATGGGGGCAAGGCATGACACATGTTGAGCCAGTTGTGGTGCAACCAATGGTCCTTGTGGCAACGGATGATAGAATGGAGCGAGTGGTTCAAGGTCCAAATCCCGTTACGGCCTGGGTTTTGCATGGTCTTGCTGGTCATTTGCAAGAATTAAGAATTAATATAATGAATAGGAACCAAAGAGAAGAGTGGCCAGCTGGGAGAGGTAGGGGACGAAGGCTACAAGGTAGATGCTACAAGTGTGATGAAGAGGGTCACTACGCCCCTGATTGTTTTGAACCACCAAGAGAGAGAGGAGGGATATACCCCTTATATGGACGTGGTTGAGGGAGAATAGAAGAAAATCATCAAGAGTGGGCACTAGAAGCACCATTGCTGCAACAACAACCACAAACCGTTGCCTGGAAATGGAGAAAGTAGAGCTATTAACATCATTACCCTTGAGCATCAAGGTATGGATGTTTTGGCCAATAAGAGAGCTAGGCATGATAGGGAGAAAGAGACAGAAGAAGAGAGGGAAACAAGAGCAAGTAAAGGAAAGGCTAAGGTAAAAGACAAACCAAAAAGTAGCAAGAGGCGGCGAAGAAGGAAAATTGGTCCAAAGGACTACCTCCTTGTCCAAGGTGTTGAAAACTATGATATTGTCGACGACATACAAAATTAAAAGACAAATATATCTTTTGTTTAGTTGGTGGCTTTGAACGCTAAATTGAGGAGGCAGTGGACCAGGTGTGTGAGTACGCGGCTTCCTTCCAAGAAGGAAAAGCATCAAAGCATGGTGTAATCCTTGAGGGTTGGTCACCCAGTGGATATGGTGCCAATAGTTGAAGCTATGTTGGGAAAGAAGATGGAAGTGCAAGCATATGTGGATGGTTGTGTCCAGGTGTGTGTCATGACCTAGGCTATCATGAAGGAAGCAGGCATTAAGATGTGAGTGAATGCTTCGATCCGTATGAGGATGGCCAACCACAAAAAGGCAAGGTGTCTTGGAATATCTAAAGATGTGAAGATAAAAGTCTTGGGGATTGAGTGCTTGGTTGATTGCTATGTGATGCAAGTGGGTGAGAATGCTTATCCGATCATTTTAGGGAGGCCATGGCTTATAACCCTTGGTGCCAAGGAGGATTGGGGCACGGGGTTGATCACCATCCTCGACAAAGAGAAAGTAAGAACCATTGTCTACAACATGAAGACACATGAGAGCCGTACACAGCCCCTAGTGGAGATGCAAGATACAGATTCAACAAAAACCATGTCATACGATAGTGATGCTTCGTCTACATTATTAGAAGAAAGTGTAGAGGAAGGCTTGATGCAATTATGTCCTGATATTTTTGGGATAAGTGTTGAAAGGAAGAATTGGTGCACGATGTGAAGGTCAAGGAGGAGAAGCATAGTCCAAAAGCAGTTGTAGAGCTTGCCAAAGTGAACGCAAGGAGCATGATAGGAGAGGACTTGACAGAGAAAGAAAAAAAGGAGTATGAAGACATGTTCAAGGAATTTCCAAAGCTATTCACCACTGAATATATGGAGCTGCAAGGAGATAAAGGAGTTGAGCGTAGAATCAATCTAAAAGAAGGTGCCAAGCCAAAGGTTCAAAAGCTTAGGAGGTTCAGGGTCATTCATGAGAAGGAACTTCATGAAGAGTTGATGAAGCTTATGGATGAAGATTTCATCTTTCGAGTGGAGGAGTCTGAATGGGTCTCTCCAGTTGTTATTGTGCCCAAGAAGAATGGAAGATTTAAAATATGTGTTGATTTCAAACCTTTGAATGCTGCCACAAAAAGAAATCATTATCCACTACCCTTCCTAGATGAAATCCTCAATCAGGTTGTAGGTCATGAACGTTACTCAATCATGGATGGATTTTTGGCTACTTTCAAATCTTGATAGCGATTGAAGATCGATTGAAGATGACCTTCATTACTCCTTGGGGCTATTTTGCATACAAAAGAATGCCTTTTGGGCTGGTTAATGCATATGCTACCTTCCAAGGATGGATGAATAGAGTGTTTGGTCCCTACTTGGGTAAGTTCATTCATGTTTTCATGGATGACATTGGGTGTTATAGCTCCAAGGTCACACATTTGGAGAAGCTGAGGTTGAGTTTTGAAAGGCTTCAAGAAGAGGGTATGAAACTCAACCCAAAGAAGTGTAAATTTGCTCATGCCAGAGTCCATTTGCTAGGACATGCGGTTTCCCAAAATGGAATAGAAGCTGACCCAGAGAAAGTTAAGGCTTTATTGCTTATGGATCCGCCCAGCAACACAAAGGATTTGGCATCATCTATGCATAAGCTAAGGTACTTGTCACATTTTTTTTGCATGATATGTCAGTATGTGTATCCTCTCCAGAAATTGAGTCAAAGAGTTCAAGGGTTTGAGTGGAATGAAGACACGCAACAGGATTTTGATGGTATCAAGGAGGTATTGTGTGCTTTACCAATAGTGAGTCCTCCCAACTTGCAATCGATTTTCTATGTATCTACTAGTGTGGGGTCAATAGCTTTTGGGTCGGTTCTCTTACAAAAGCAAGGAAGGAACTTCAAGCCAGTTTATTTTGAAAGCAAGATGAAGAATGTACGCGAGTTCTCCTACACGGAAATGGAATAGTGGGTATTCGCCTTGGTTCTTGCTTGTAGAAGGTTCAAAACCTATCTGTTGCCCCAAAAGTTCTATGTGCCCACCACATCGAATCTTTTGTCTGATGTAGTACAACTTTTGAAGCCTAGCAAGTGCATCTTAAAGTGGACTTTGGAGCTTCAAGAGTATGAGTTTGAGTTTAAAGTGGATCATTTTGTTAAAGCTCACTTGGTAGACATAGTGGTACATAAGGGGGGAAACTTCCATCTTACCCAAGGGTTGACAAGGATGATCATGAAGAGGAAGTAGATATTACAGATGCGTATACAATGATGTTTAATGGTGCATACAGGAAAGGTCTTCAAAAGGAAAGCGGTGGGGTAGTCATTAAGGACCCAAAAGGAGATGTAATCTTTTCTAGAGCTTACGATCTTGATGAAGCTGAAAGTAACAATGAGGCCGAGTATCTCACGCTTTTACTTGGGTTGAAGCAGTGTGTTGAGTTTGGAATAAAGAGGGTCATTGCAAAAGGGGATGCATTGCTAGTCATGAATCAGTTGCTTGGTTTGTGGAATGTCAAGAAAGACAATTTGAAGAAGTGGTTCGATGGCATCAAGAAGCTTTTGCATAAGTTTGAGAATACAATTTAAGCATGTTCCTTGTGAGCAGAATAAAGAAGCTGATGAGTTGGCTAGGGACAAGTTGGATGCCTTGGTAGCTCCTTTAAAGGTCAACAAAGCTTTGTATGCAGGAAGGGAATCATTGGAAGATGTAGAAGTATTTCTTGGTAAAGGGCAATGTCCAGAGGGCATGCCAAAGGTTTGACGTAAGAGAATAGTTGCAAAAGTAAGAAACTACACATTGATAGGTGAGGATCTCATGCTTATAGCAAGGATAGCATTTTGAGAAAAGTGCCATACAAAGAAGAGACAGGCTTGATTTTGGAGCATTGCCATGAAGAAACAGGCCATCAAGGCAAGGATCAAGTTGTCTCTTGTGTTTTGAGAGTAGGTTACTATTGGCCCTCTATGATGAGAGATGCTTGTTTTTGGTGCAATTCATGCCATGAATGCCAAGTGTTTGAAAACTGGAAGCTTTTGGCTAAGCCTCAAAAAGATATAATGTCTTTTGATGCATTTGCAAAATGGGGAGTAGATGCTGTAGGTCCAATGCCAAGAACCAACAATGGAAAAAGGTATATCCTTGTTGCTGTGGACTATTTGAAAATATGGGTGGAGGCAAGAGCAGTAAAAGATGTAATAGCAGGACGAGTGGCCTCTTTGTTGTATGAATAGGTGTGTTGTAGGTTTGAATCTCCTATGGTTATCATTTCTGATCGTGGACCAGGGTTTAGGGAAAAACTTGTTGCTGCTCTCATGGAGAAATTGAAAATTCAGCATAGGCATTCTTCTCCTCACTACCCACAATGCAATGGATTGGTCGAAAACTACAATGGTCAAATTGTGAAGATGCTATCAAAGTATGCTAGAGAGTATCCTAAAGAGTGGGACTTGGAATTGGAAAAGTGTTTGTGGGCTTATAGAATTGCATATAGAGTATCAACACAGTTTACATGACATGAACTTGTTTATGTAAAAGAAGATCTTATGCCTATACAAGTGTAGTTGGATGCCTTGAAGTAGTTGTGCAGAATGCAAGGTGAGCATAATGGCAAGCTGCAAGAAAGAATTATTTCTCTAGAGTTGTTCCAAATGAATAGGGAGAAAGCCAATGATTGTTATCTTCAACAAGCAGAGACAAGGATGGAGAAAATGAATAAGAGGTTGCCAGAGAAAGAGATCAAAGAGGGCGATCTGGTGATGAAGTATGATTCTCGCTTGGATTTTACTTTTCAAAATAAGTTGAGGGACACATGGTTGGGTCCATACAGAGTGAAGCATGTATTTTCTAATGGCACATATGAGTTGGAAAAATTGTCTGGTGAAAATTTGCACTATAGAATAAATGGTTATAGATTGAAGAAGTATTTTGCGAGGGATGTGGTTCCAGATGCAAATAGTCTCTTGGTTGAGCATAAATGCTCTACCTAGAGGGTGGGCAATGATGATAGATTGCTTTTGGTGTTGTGACGTGTTTTTACAAAATGATACAAGCCACCCCAAAGAATTTGGAAAGGTTTTTTTAATGCTTTTGGGTCCCTTATATGTAAATAAAGCATGCTTGTACAAAGTGTACAAAGGCGGTGTGTGCCAGCTGTCTCTACGGATGCGGGCCAGTTGTGCGGGGTGCATAGTTTTGCTGTTTTTGTACATAGACGTGTTGAGACTTGAAAGAGTCACTTAGTACTTGAAAAATATGAACAAAACTGAGTTTTTATCAGCTTGAGGTTGTGAGTGAGTGGGGGATTTGACAGAAGAAGATCTAGCAGCAAGAAGCCTTGATTGCCGCGAGGGATAGAGGCGTTTGGGAGTAGAGTAGCCTGTCTTGCTAGTCAAGGGCCCGATGTGGTGACTTGAGAGTGTGTCTCTCCTCAATGGGATGATGAAAGTGGGTGCTTAGCTCTGCATATTGACCTCTCTTCATCTTGTTTTGAGGTATGGTGGCTATGGTGTGTGCAGCTCCTTGTGGTGCAACTAGTCGAGGGTAAACTATGTGCTGCAATGTCTTGCTTGTACATATATCAAAGGGCAAGGTTTCCCCAAGTTTTCCATCACCTTTTTTGATTTTTTTTGCTGAACTTTGTGGATTTTCAAATTAAGCTTGATTTGAGTGGGTTTTGGTTAAGCTATGTGTATATATGGGAGCGCCTATGGAAGCCCTACTAGCACATGGAAGGGCGTTTGAAAAGAAGTGAAGCTCATTGAGTTATGGTCAAAAGTGCAGAGATTTCCATGGTTTTTTTCTCACTTTTTTCCTTGATTTTATTGCTTCCTTGGTGTCTTTGAGTGCAATGGAGTGTAGTGGGAGTTGTAGCGGTGTAGAGGGAAGCTAGTCGGAGCTAGTCGAGGTTGAGTGTGTGTGAAATTGAGAAAATTAGTGAGAGAAGATCAGCCCATATTATCTCGAGATAACTATACTCTTCATCCTCTTTTCTTGGTGTTGGTTTGAGGTGTTGTAGAGGCCAGCCCCCCAATCCTTCACATAAACTGGTGCCCCCACTGAGGAGAAGAGAATCCTTCTAACAGGGTTTTGATCTACATATTGGCATCCATTTGAAGATCAACTCAAGGACTATGGCGGGAGATGGGTATGAAGTCTTCAAGGGTGGGAAAGGAGAATATGTGGACAAGTTCATCCGAAGGATCGAATTGATTGCATTGAAGAGCAATAGGGACGATGGTCCATTCAAGGTACGTTTGGTGAGTTTGCTACTTGAAGGTGAAGCACGTGAATGGTATGAAGATAGGCTTGAAGGTGGTGTAAAGGGAGATTGGAATCTTCTTTCTCATGCCTTGAGAGAAGAGTTTGAGAAGGAGGATGATCCTGAGTATTTGTGGAGAGAGCTAAGCAAGCTGCAACAAGGAGAACATGAAGACATCAATGTGCACATAAACAGGTTTGAAGCTTGTTGGAGAAAGATCATAAAGGGACTTGAAGAGAATCAAATTCCGCCTAATTTCTTGAAGAAAGATAGGTTTGTGGTTGTCTTACATCAAAGCATTAGAGACAAGGTGGAGCTCAAGGACCCAGGGACCTACAATGAGGCAGTAAAGGTTGCTAGAGAGCAATGGAGAAAGAAGGTGAGAAGGCATGAAATGGCAAATAGGGAAAGAGAAGTGAATGTACATCAAAGGTATGGTTATGTATCAACAAATAATGTGGTCGAGCCTTTGCCTTTGGATATGCATGTTGAAAGGGAAATCCATGTAGAAGCTCCAAGAGTGGAAAATAGAGGAGAGGAATCCTTTCACCAAGACATTCAAAGATTGACAGAGCAAATAGGAAACCTCAACCTTGCTATGCAAGCTATCCAACAACAAGTAAGAAGACCTCAACGAGAACGGCCTCAAAGGAATAGAGGTGCTAATGTGATGTGTTACAATTGTGGGGAGAGAGGGCATATATCGCCCAATTGCAATCAACCAAGGAGAGAGCCAGGAGGTATATATACTATCATACAAAGACAAATAGGTAATGAAGGCAATGTAAATGGAAATGTGCAACCTCTCCAAGGTCAAGGACTTGCACAACAACAGGGACAAAATCAAGCTCAAGCACCTCCACAATTTAACGTAGGAATTTTGGAGGCAGTTGAGGAGGGAGATGAAGATGATGAGGTTGATGTCTTTGCAAATAAGAGAACAAGGGCACAAAAATTAGGGAGTGAAGGCCTTTTCAAAGAGGAAAGAGCAAGGACAAAGCCAAGGAGAGATGTAGATAAAGGCAAGGCACCTATGGAAGAGGCTGAAAGTAGTAAGCAGGCAAAGGTAAGGGCAAGAAGAAGGAAGATAGGCATGGATGATTTTCAGCTTGGGAAGAGTCAATCAGCATACAATCTCTTAGACGACTTGAAGAACAAGAGGGCTGACATATCATATGGGCACCTCTTGCATTTGAGCTCAAGTATGAGAAGGCACTGGCATAAACTAGCTAGTGTTAGAAGGGTGAAGGCAAAGACACGCGATGCACATGTAGTGTAGCTTCATAAAGTTACTGATGTTTTGCCTGTGGTTGATGCTTGGATACATGGAAGGAGGGTGAATAAGGCGTACATGGATGGTGGAGCCCAAGTGTGCGTTATGACAGAGGAAACAATGCAGCAATTGGGATTGCAGCTCCCAGGCAAATCCTTGTTCAGTGTGAAGATGGCAAATAGTAGTAGAGTGAAATGCTTGGGAGTTATTCATGACTTGGAGCTTAATGTTTTGGGTCAAAGGGCTGTCATGGACATTCATGTGATGCCTACAAAGATTGGGGCATATCCAGTTATATTGGGTAGACCTTGGTTGATTGCTATGAGGTCACGGCAGGACTGGTACAGGGGATGTATTGACCTCTTTGTGGACAGGCCTAAAGATAAGAGGATTAGATATGATATGAAAACATGTAAGGTGCTGGAAATTGATGATGAACCAGCTATGCATCAAGATTTATCGCCATCCACTTATGACATGTGTGACAGCTCTTCTAGTGCATCCTCTACATGTACTGACGATGAGGTTTATGATCAAAGTCTTCTTGATCTTGATGTAGATCTTTGTGGGATACATGTATATGATGAAAATTGTGATAAAGGGGATGCTATGAGATCAGAAAATGACCATGGGGCTGATCATGAGCCGAATGTACCAAAAGCTAAATTAATGGATATGCTTGCAGGTGACCTGACTAGTCGTGAGAGAGAAGCATATGACGCATTGTTTGATAAGTATCCCAAGTTGTTTGCCAAAGATTATGCTCAAATGAGGGGAACAAAGAGTGTTGTTCACGAAATAAAGCTTAAAGAAGGTGCAAAGCCTGTTGCTCAAAAGCTAAGGAGATTGGGCACCATTCAACGAAAGGTGTTGGAGATAGAGGTGAGTAAGCTTTTGCAAGCTGGTTTTATCTACCTTGTGGATGATGCAGAATGGGTTTCCCCTGTGGTTATAGTCCCAAAAAAGGGAAATAAGTGGAGAATATGTGTGGACTATAAGCCATTGAATGCGGCAACAAAGCGGCATCACTATCCCCTTCCCTTTCAGGATGAGATTTTGGACACTGTTGCAGGTCATGAGAGATATTCGGTATGTGATGGGTTCAATGGGTATTTTCAAATTGGGATTGCATATGAAGATAAAAAGAAGACCAGATTTTTGACCCCATGGGGAGTGTTTTGCTATAGGGTGATGCTTTTTGGCTTGATGAATTCTTATGCGAGCTTCCAAAGTTGGATGGACAAAGTATTGGGGCCTTACCTTGGAAGCTTTGTAAAAGTTTTTATGGATGATTTTTGTGTTTAGAGTGATAGAATGCTTCATGTGAAAAATCATGATATGGTGTTTAAAAGGATTGATGATGATGGGGGTCAACTCAATCCTTTGAAATATAAAATTGCAAGAGCTAGAGTGATACTTCTTGGCCATGAGGTAAGTGAGAATGGGATAGCTCCAGATCCTACAAAAGTGGAATGTTTGCTTATGATGGAGAGTCCTAAAAGTACAAAGTAATTGATGAGTTTTGTACGAAAGTTAAGGTACTTGTCAAGGTCTTTTTGTATGCTTGCTGAATATGTGCACCCTTTGCAAGAAGCAACACAAAAAGACCCTTTTCTTTGGACTGAGCATGAGAAAACAGCTTTTGAGGACGTCAAGGAAAAGCTATCTACATTACCTTTGATGATGCCTCCTTGTTGGGATGAAATGTTTTATTTGAGCTTGAGCATGGGTGAGCATGCTATTGGTGCAGTATTGATGCAAAAAGGAAAAAAGCAATCTTATATGAGGCCGGTTTACTACATAAGCAAAGTGAAGAATGATGCACAAAAATCTTGGCATGAGATCGAGCAATTGGTTTGGGCATTGGTATATGCAACAAAAAGGCTGAAATCTTATCTTCTTTGTAAGCCTTTTGTGGTGTTAACATCATGTAGCTTATTGACTCATGCACTAAGGTATCCTGGGGATAGTCCTAAATTGCAAAAGTGGATACTTAGCTTGCAACAATTTGACATGAGCTTTACTAAGGAGGATAGTGTGAGAGCAAATATGGCGGATATGCTCACTTTTAAAGAGATTCATGCAAGGAGTGAGTTGAAGAAATATTTGGAAAAGAAGATAGCACCAAGCCCAACTATGCATGCGGAGCTTCAGGATGTAGAGGGTACCTTATACTTTGACGGGGATTTCAAAAGGAGCATTAATAAGGGCACTATTGGTTATATATTTGTGGATAAAAATGGCATTGAGTGCTGGTTTGAAAGCCAAGAAGTGGATGTAAAGAGTAATAATGAGGCTGAGTATGCAAGCCTTTGTTTGGGCCTGGAAGAATGTGTCAAAAGACATGTAAGGAGGCTTTTAATCAAAGGTGATTCTATGTTGATTGTGTGGCAAGTTCAAGGTACCTGGAAGGTAAATCAAGAAGGCATGAAGGGCTGGTTTTTCAAAGTGAGGAAGTTGTTAAAGTCTTTTACTTCCTTTCAAATATGGCATGTACCACGAAATATGAATGTAAGGGCTCATGAGTTGGCAGAACAGGTGTTCACAAAGGATGTGCATGCGGTGATAATTAGAGAGCCAAGGTATCTTGGAAGGGAATCCCTCCATGAGGAAGAACATGTGTTGCAAACGGGTTTTGCAAGAAAGGGATTGGCTTCTCAACAAAGGCATGCAATCACACGAAGAGCTATGAGGTACGTCTTGATTGGAGAGAAAATGTATCACAAGGGGGCTGATGGTGTCATGAGAAGAGTTCTCTACCATGATGAAATTTTTGATTGCTTAAAAGAATTTCATGAGGAAGGATGTGGAGGCCATTTTGGAGTGGAAATTACAAGAAGGAAAGTATTGAATGCTCAACTTATGTGGCCAAGTATGAATAGGGATGTTGTGCATTGGTGTAGAAGCTGTCACGAGTGCCAAATATATCAAAAGAGAAAGCTGATGCCTGAGCCTTTGAGACACATTGTAAGCTATGGACCTTTTGAGAAGTGGGGTGTGGATGTAATTGGTCCTCTTCCAGGCACTAGAAATGGGAAGCACTACATACTTAGTGCAGTGGATTATTTGACAAGATGGCCAGAAGCAAAGGCTACAAGCAAAGATGTATGCAGCTTTATCTTTGATTGCATATGTTGTAGATTTGGAGTGCTGTTTCCCGGCTCATAGTGTCAAATTTCTCCTCTTTCAATACATGGTCATGCTCTACTTTGCTCATCCGCTCCTTCAAAGCATTCAAGTCCACAAGAGAGCGTTTACATTCCTTGACTTCCTCTTCAAGTTGCATCAAACGTGTTGTTTGCATCTCAAGTGTCCTCTTGAGATTCTCATTCTCAACCACAAGTACCCTTAGTGTGCCATTCTCCATTGCAAGTGCTCGTAAGTCTTTGCCTTGTTTGTTTACGGTCTCTTGCAATGATACCAAGTACGCCATGATCATGGTTTCCGATGTCGTTGGTTGGGTGGTTGTGTTGCTATCTCCACACTTAGGAGATTTTGGATCATTTTCCACAATGGTTGTGGACCTTGTTGAAGAAGAAGAACCCTTGCGAGTGCCGGAAGACATTGTATGTAAAATAGGAGATGAGAATCAATTTTATTGAACCTGTTCACTTCAGAAATGCTGCTACAGAAACGCCTTCCATAACTCTGAAAATTTTTGTTTTTACATTAATGCGTAGAGGACTTCGTGCTCTTCGATTGAGGCTATAGATCACCCAAATCGGTGTTCGGATGAAGAAGTTATGATCAAAAGAGTGGACTGCTGTCTACTAGGTCAAAAAACGGCTGCACTGAGAGAGAGAGCGAGAGAGAGAGAGAGAGAGAGAGAGAGAGAGAGAGAGAGAGAGAGAGAGAGAGAGAGAGAGAGTATGAGATGGCTGCCTGCGGGCGCCCGAGGAGAGATGGGAGGGGAGAGAGTGTGTGTGTGAGGGGGGGAGAATGTAAGAGTGGTGTGTGTGTGGATAAGATGGGAGAGGTAATACTGTTTCACTATGCGCCTTCGGGCTGCTCGACGAGAGAGAGGTGCCGGGGCAAGGTGGCGAGGGAGGGAGAAGGTGAGGGTGGATAAGAGAGAGAGAGTGGGCCCTGGTGCTGGTGGTCGGTGGCCTTTGGGCTCAAGTAGAGAGAGCGCGAGAGAGAGTTTGAGGGAGAGCTTGGCTCGGGTGGACGTGGCCGATAGATAGCGAGAAAGGGGGGGGGGGTGTGAGAGTGGTCAACGGAATGGGAAGGGGGGGGGGGATGTGGTCGTAGAGAGAGAGAGAGAGAGAGAGAGAGAGAGAGAGAGAGAGAGAGAGAGAGAGAGAGAGAGAGAGAGAGAGAGAGAGAGAGAGAGAGAGAGAGATTATACTGTGGAAGGTTCCTACCCGTGGGAGAGAGAGAGTGAGAGAGAGTGTGTGAGTGAGGGGGGGGGGGGGATGCTGGATAAGAGGAATAGGTTATGTGGAGGGGGTGAATTGAGAGAGAGAGAGAGAGAGAGAGAGAGAGAGAGAGAGAGAGAATTTACAAAATTTGGTGGCCCGCTAGGGAATAGTGGAAATGTTTTTTATTTATGTGCCCATCGGGCCGGGTGATGTAGTGGCAGGGTAAGTGAGAGACAGTGTGTGGCGGAGCAGAGCAGCAGGAGAGAGAGGGATCTATCTTCTGGCAGTAATGGAGAGATGTGGCCAAATTGGTGGCGTCCGGCCAGTGGTTAAGCTTAGGGGTGGTGAATGTTAAAGAAACTTTTTTTTTTCCCCTTGGTAATATGCTCTCCCCTCTTTAGGGTTTGGTTCTTGCGGTCGCGGTTTTGAAAACCGGTCGTCATTAGCCCACCCGCTTGGCTAGAGACATTCATGCTTCTAGACCTACCTCTGATTCTTTAGTCCTGGAGTTGGAGGGTTCTCCCTTGTAAGGTCTCTGACCCCGATCAACTGACCCCGATCAAAAGAGCACCATTGTACCTTGAAATGAATATAATGTAAAAAGTTACTATTTTTAGCAGTTTTCCAAATTCTGTCAGTGCCATGATAATTAGAATGTTTTAAAGCTTCGAAATGTGAATTAAAATAATTTTTGCAAAAAAATTCCAAAAATAGTAAGCTTTTGGGCACCTGATCCGTCTAGTTTTGATCATCTCGAAAAACTACACCCGTACCCCGAATTTGAAAAAAATGCAATTTCGGACCCTGGGGGCTGCTAAATATGGCAGGTAATCGGGCCAGTACGTCTTAGTTAGAGCTCCGTATAGCAATTTACGGCATCAAAATCTGACTCGTATGGCCCGTTTTAGCCTAAAATCAATTTTTCCAAAAATTGAGCGGGGAGGCACCGGAGCTCGGGACTGTGTGGGAACAGGTTCCAGGCCACTCCAGACCAGCTTTAGCAGCTAGGGGGTGCCCTCTTGCCTTGTGGGAGTCCTTGGGAAGTTTCCAAGCTTGCAACTAAGTGTGAGAACCAGTTAACTAAACCAACTGGACACTTGGTGGGTAGGCAACTAGACTTGCCATGCAAGGACTGAGTGCTCACTTAGATGCTTATAGCAGCACAAATCGATTTTCAGCCTGTAGGATCCTATTTAAAGGCCTGCTCACACACACACACACACACACATATGCTCACACACACATAGTGCACACACACACACCTACACACACTGGGAAGGTGCTGCCGGTACACACACCTTTTGAAGAAGAAGCAAGGAGGGAGGTGCTGTCGAATTCTCGCCTCAAGAAGCTCGATTAGATCAGAGAATCGAGAAGATTATCAGCCCTTAATCACGGTAACCACGATTTAATTAGTGCCTTCTGTAAATTCTTTTCATTACCATCTAAATTCCTCGTCTATTATGCTTATTCTTAATCGTAATTCTCTTTAATTACTCTCTAATTTCTCCTTAACCATATTCTGTTATGTAATCATCATCCCATAGCTGAATTATCAGCCCTTCATCACTCTTGATTAATGATTAGTGCATGATTATTAGAATTTTCTCTCTCTAGGTAGCATAGTAATTAATCGGTAAGCTGGTAATTGTGTAGATTGATGAGAATCACTCTTTCTATC
This sequence comes from Adiantum capillus-veneris, assembly GCF_014529385.1. Classification (NCBI taxonomy): domain Eukaryota; kingdom Viridiplantae; phylum Streptophyta; class Polypodiopsida; order Polypodiales; family Pteridaceae; genus Adiantum; species Adiantum capillus-veneris. The sequence continues at coordinate 135,707,223 of NC_140956.1, read as the reverse complement.
ACGCATTAATATTGTAGCTGATTTAGATTCATTTTTGTTATGCATTAAGATATAATTAAGGTAAGATTAATCTGTCATTAAGTCTCTAAGAGGTGGTTTTTCTCACACCTATGCATGCGGTGATTCTGCACCCTCTAATTGTTGGGAAAGAGATTAATCGTGCTTAATTCATCTCTCTGGTAATTCCATTAGTGAAATCCTATTATTCTTGATCATGTAAGCCGAGTAATTATCTTTAGAGCCGGTTCCCATAGGATTATGTGTCATCCATAATGATTGCTATATGAAAAAACTAGACCTCTCATATAGGAGGGATTAATTGATGTTACTAATATATCTATTGGGTTGTTGTGACGCTTGCGAACCTTAGCTTTTTCTCCAAGCTAACTATTTAAAGTAGTGAGTAAAATGGCCCCGGTTAAGAGAACTCGCTTCGGTGGTGCCCACGACTACGAGGCAGGAACAAGCAATGTCAATGGAAAGGGAAAAGCTCCCATGGAGGAACAAATACTGGCCATCTCTCCGGCCATTGACGAAGAAATGGAAGAGGTAGGTCATAATTTTAAGTCGTTTGAATTAACATTGCACACGTTTAGTAAGAAATGAACATATCCCCAAACATGTTGGAGAAATCCAACGGAAACCTCGGCATTGAATTCATTGTGCATTAAGTTCTAAAAGTAGGAAGGAAATGATTGATGGGTATACTGTTTGCACGAGGAAAGAATGTCTGCTAGGGAAAATTTAGCTCGACATGTTCATTTTAATTTCAATGTTGAATCAATCCTAGCCCCCCTACTGTTCACAGGGGGCAGAGTTCCTCGTTAAGGGCTCTTGAATCCACGACTTGGTTTTTATGCGGTGGATACGCATGACTTGCTTTCTATACGGTGGGAACCCACGTCTTGCTTTCTATGCGGTGGGAGTGTCCATGTCATGCTTTTTATGCGGTGGACCAACCTAGTTGTATGGACAGCTAGGCGACAACAGGAGGAGTGAACTCTCGCTAGAGGGGGGATGTTGTACCTCCAGAACATTGGAATTTAATGAATAAGTTTGAGTAGAATTTTTGCTAGAATATTGTCTTGGTGTTGTTTGCAATACTGGTTGAAGGGCTGTCTTAACGAGCAATGTGCTTCGGAATTAAAACAAGGAATGTTTATGTTGAACAACCTTTGTGGTAGTAATTAGGTCACACAAGGAAGTGTGAGTGTGGGGGTGGAAAGTGGGGGCTTGGCTCAGGTTGCCAATGCCTACGAGATGGGTGGTCCCGATTGGTCGGGAACTCTTTGTCCCCATAGTGCTTACTTCGATATTAGTAATACTCATTGCCCCTAGAGCGGTGAAATCTCGAGGGTACGTGCCTCTGAAACATAGGGAAAAAGGCGCTCGGGGTTTCTCTCCTCTTGGAAGGTGGGTCTTAGGATCGCTATATAGTTTAAGTACGCTTCCCCTGCGAGGTGGAGCTAGATCTCCTTGCTAGTAGGCTCGAACTCAACTCACTTGTGATGAGAGATCGTCCGCTAGTCGAACCCTGAACCATTTTGTTTGCTTCCGCAATAGATATACTGGCCACCAGGTTCACCATCAAATTCGCTGGTTGATACGGTGGGGTGGGGACTTCACACCTGGTATCAGAGCCTAGGTTAGGCTGGGAAATAAAGTCGTACTGTTTGAATATTTAAATAAGGAACTGAAAGTATATAGGTAGTTGATCCGAATTCCTTGCATTGGTGTTGCAGGAAGACCCCCTGCTCGAATATCGGAAGTTCCAAGTGTTTGAGTTTATTTATGAGCAACCTCGAAGATCCCCAGTTTACCAGTTCAGGCGAGATGTCATGTAGATACTGATGAAGGCTCATACGCCACACTCCACTCGCATTGATAAAGGATGGGAACTTGATTGGACATTTCCAGGAGGGGTTTACTACATCAACACTCGGAAGCTAGGATGCCTGGCTACCGATTTGAAGAAGATACGTTGGGGAGAAGAGTTGAGGGTGGTGGAGATATTCTACTTGGTGCCTACACGATTGGACCTGACTGTCTCAGGCGACACCAATCAAACCCTCAATGACTGGCTCTTGGAGAAGGTCACCAATGTGATCCCAGCAAACAGAGTCAAAACTTTTGGAGTACCAAAAGAGGAATTCTGGCTTGATATCTTAGTTTATTATCCACTCAAGGATGAGTACAGGAACTATTTCACGAACAAAGTAGTGCATCATGTGAATACCATCTCCTAGGCGTATTTTGAACGCAATCCAAAAAGCCATGTAATAAGTTGATCATCAGTTATCCTAAACCTTGAGGGTTTTCAATTGTAATAAACTTTCATCAATAAAGTGCTTTTTGTCTCTGAATCTCTGTCTCTTGATAAAGTGGTATCTTGAATTTTATTTAAAGTCTCGTGTCTATTTTGAAATCCAAGTAATGGTATCAAGAATCTCGTATAACCTCTGTAGGCACCGCTTGTTGCTTTGTACTCGGCAGCGCAAGAGAAGAAGCTTCTCCTTAAGCAAGACCAACCTCCGATATTTAAGGGCGAGGGGGCTAACGTGGAGAGAGATGCTGAAGTGTGGATGGAAGCCATGGACGACTACTTTGAGGCTGCGGGGACCCAACCCGTAAATCAAACCATGCTTGCGATGTTCCGCTTGACTGGCGATGCCAAGATATGGTGGAAGCAACATTGATAGGATGTGGATATTAAGGGATCTTCCCAGTCTTGGGAAGACATCAAAGCTGCGATAATGGGGCGTTATTTACCACCTGCCTATAGAACCTTGAGGATGAATGAATTCTTTTCACTTTGGCAGCTGAATTCATCTGTCGAAGAATATTATGCAAAGTTTTTCACTCTTCGGAGATATGCTCCTAAGATGACCTTGGAACAACAGGTGGCAAGATTCTGCCAAGGACTAATCTATCCTTTGAATACTCGGTTGGAAGCTCTCAGGTCGACAACACTACATGATGCCTTGTTGAGGGCCAAACCTCTAGCTCTTGAAGTACAAAAGGTTAATCAGAACAGGAGGAATCATTGGGCAAAGAGGGCAAGGACAACTGCTTGGAATAACAGACTAGCCAACCAAGCATATGACCAATGCCCTATTGTGGCTACCACCACAACCATGGAGTTCCCTGATGTTCGATGCTATGGTTGCGGCAAGCATGGACATTACAGATCCAATTGCCCCAGGAACATTCAGGCAACCAACGCCAATGCCATACCCTTGAATACCCATGGGCGTGGCCAAGCTAACGGAAGAGGAGGACGAGGAAGGATGAACAGAGGGCGAGGACGTGGAGCTACCGCCAGAGTGAATGCCGCTGTGGTACAACCAACTGTGGGTGATGAAGCAGTGGAGAGAGCAACCCTACATGCTGCAATTGACAATCCCAATGGTTGCGAGCAATATGCGGTCATCCATACGCCAGGATCTCTCAGAGGTGAACACGTTAACTTCCTTATAGATTGTGGTAGTACTCTTTCATTTCTTTTGCCCAGATGCATGAGGAAGCTTAAGCTAGATAAGTACCCAACAAGCAAGCTAGTTGTAGAGTTAGCAAACGGCAAGGAAGTAGTATCTCAACATTCTGCAGGAAAAATCGACTTTGATTTAGGGGGACACCCAACTTCTACCCAATTTCGAACCCTACCCTTAGGATTCTTTGATGGGATACTAGGGATGGACTGGCTAAAGAAAAATAGGGCCCACATACATTGTGCACAAGGAAATTTTACCTTTACAGATAACTTGGGTAATGAAGCCTTAATCGAGTGGGAAAATGGGAGACCTAGGGCTACTCTAGTTAAGGCCAACAGACTTTTGAAGGGACTAAGGAAGGGTCAACAAATTTATGCAGTAAAACTCAACAAGGTGGACCAATCAGATACCTCACTTCGACCAAACTGGTTCAGAGAGTATGATGATGTATTCCCTGAAGACCTTACAAATCTTCCGCCACATAGAGAGGTAGATCATGAGATTGAGACTATCCCTGGATGTGAACCTATCTCAAAAAGACCTTATAAGATGTCACTTCTAGAGGCCATCGAACTCAAGGAACAACTTAGACAACTCATTGATCAAGGATTCATTCGACCCAGTACTTCTCCTTGGGGTGCTCCAGTTCTTTTTCAGAAGAAGAAGGATGGAACCTTAAGGCTATGCATAGATTACCAAGGACTAAACCAGGTAACTGTCAAGAACAAGTATCCAATTCCAAGTATTGACGAACTCTTGGACAGGCTCCACGGCGCCAAAATGTTTACAAAGATTGATCTAAGGTTAGGATATTACAAAATCAGGATCAAGGAATCAGATATTCCAAAGACAGCTTTCAATACTAGGTATGGGCACTACGAGTTCACAGTAATGTCTTTTGGTCTAACAAATGCTCCTGCAAGCTTCAATCGACTTATGCAGGATATTTTCAGACCTTACCTGGATGATTTTGTCTTGGTTTTCTTTGATGACATGGAGAAGTCCCACTATCGAGCAAAAGGAGTCTCCTTCAAGAATACTCGGCATGGTGGTGGTAGTTCACACTCCAACTACCTCCAAGAGATGTTTAACTGGTTTTTTAGGCACACCTTTGGGAGAACTCGTACTATTGAGAAAGCAAGAGAATCGATGTTAGCAAAGCAGTTACGCAACGCTTCCCGTACTGCAGCATCCGAGAAGTGGAAACGCTCGCGAGCGTCCCTGGGCCATGAAGCTTGGCGTGCAACTAAATATCGAAAAGGCAATGTTTGGGCGTCGCGTCAGCCGTCCGCATGATCCAGGTTTAGTTGTTAAATTCAATTGCTTTATTTGAGTTTCACTCAATTGGCCGCATAGTGTGAAAGGGCCCAAATCTCAAAAAAACCTTTTTAAAGGTTGAAGGGGCTCATTTTGTCATTTTCCCTACTAGGTGCTAATATGGCAAGAACAAAACAAACGACTAGGATTGCATATCCAGAGGGGCCGGATGGCCAACGACTGAAAGGTACAGCAACAGAAGATGGAACTTCACAAGCTCAAGGTGAAGTCGACACAGAAGAAGCTCGAGCTTCAAATCAGCATGGCCAGTCCTCTACAGTAGCAAAAGAGAGACGGAAGCATCGCCTTGTTGTCTATTCATCGGACTCCAACGATTCTGATGGCAACAGGGAGGATGAGAGCGACCAGGGCAAAGAAACAAACAGCCAAAAGCAACCATCAGAAGGCTCCGAAGAGACGCAAACGGATGAAGATGCCCCATGGGTTGGCGTCCAAATACAAACTTATTAGGCTCACATGTCTATTGGGGGTAAGACACTTCCTAAAGGGAGTGGACCTACACCATCACATCCGGTCAATAGTGAAGAGCACGAATCAGATGGAGAGGGTGGAATCAGATTATAAGGTGTTGGAAGTGCCTGTGCAGAAAAAAAAGAGAAAGAGCATTGTCTACAAGAAGAGGAAGCAAGCTGTCCCGACTCGTGCCAAAAATACACCTCCACGTCGACCTCAGAAGGTACGAAAGCGCAGCCGTGCTTTTGCGGAGATTCGACACTATCAAAAGAGCACCGAGCTCTTGATTCGGAGGGCCCCTTTTGCAAGGCTATGCAGGGAGGTTTTGCAATTGTACAACACTCAGTTTCGGATGGACGCCGTGGCCATAGAGGCAGCCCAAGAGGCAGCAGAGCAATATTTAACTGGCATATTCGAGGATTCTAACCTCTGTGCCATCCATGAAAAGCGTGTAACCATTATGCCCAAGGATATGCAGCTTGCTCACCGTTTGTGACATGAGGAGTAGCTTGTAATTAGGCATCAACCTTTTTGTATTTATGGAACTCCAAGATTGGAAAGAATTTGAATACAAGCGTCTTTTGATTGTATATCCCACTCTGTGCATTGTATTGGGAAGACTTTGAATATAAGCGTCTTTTATTGTATACCCCACTACGCATTGTATTGTTTTGATTCTGTACCATGCAATGTAGCACTGGTTCAAGTTTTGTCTACCTTCTATTGTATGTATGTATCCATTAGCTTGTTATTGTGAAAAATTGCCTACGTTTAGCACCTTGGCTAAGTGGGGCATGCACTTCCTGATGTATCCATGCTATGTGACTCACTATTGCATGGCAAAAACATCTACAAAGTGTTGAAAATGGCTTGGAATTCCCCCAAATTGGTTGCCACAAGGGCGCGCATTTGGGGCTTCCAGAGGCCTATGGATGGACACAATGCGCGCCCTTGTGGCAGCCTTTCCTAGTGCTTTCCAGACACTTTCTAGTGGTTTCGAGTTTGACAAGCAATAAGTATGTTTTGTTTGCTTCAATGCTTCAATTAGCATAGATGCTGCTGGCAATCATCCCCCCTTAGTCCATGTCAGTCCTATACTCCAAAAAGGGCTTAGTGTTATAGAAATGATATTTTATGATTTATTGCAGTTGACAGGTGGAAAAGACTAGACCCAGCTTGGCCTATGCAAATGTATCTGTATATCATGTACAATTTATTATTCAAGTGCTCTTTTATGAGCTTTGGCCAATTATGACCGGCCGGCCAGTTTGTATTCAATTTGACCATTTAAGAAATCTATAAATGAAATACGTGCAAGAGGGAAATGGTCACTCTTGCACGGGGGGAGATTGCACCCAATGTCTGCGTTTCTCTTCTCATCTCTCCTCTCTTCTCTCTCGCCGTGCCGGCGTAGCACTCTGCTCTAGGAGGTGCGCCTACACGTGCTCGCTTACTCTGTCTCGCTCTCTGCCTCTCTCATGTGAGATTTGCTATGGAGTTTACGCGTACACGATGGTGCAGGTATGGAGATCTATTGATTTATGGTCTGTAGCATGTTATTCTATGTATTTTGTAGGGAGCCTCGACTTCCGCTTGTAGCAATGGTATCAGAGCCCAGGCTACGCTCCAGAGGTTGCAGATTCAGATAACCAAAAATCTAAGTGCTCTTGTTTTCTTATGATTTTCAAATTTTATAATTCTATGTCCTTGTTTTATATTATCTTTTTCATGAAAATTTGACGTTAATCCTTCATTAATTTATAATTAGTGAAAGATCTGAATAAGATAGTAGAAATGATAAATTTTTACTGCAAGCAAAGTTTACATAATATTAACATGTGTGTGTATATATATACATATATATTTTTTAATATTAATAAGCATGATAGATATCGTCATACGATTTGTATAGGAGACGGAGAAGAAGAGCTGTTGTCGATAAATTTTAAATACTTTAGGAACAATCTAGGAGTTGTAGAGGGTGAAGCATTTGAGCAATTTTTCTCATTAGTTGTAGAAGGGAATAAAGGCACTGTGGCAAGAGTCTCGAGCCCAAGATCACGTTATAGCGAGGGAATAAGGCTCAAGAGGTAAATTTGCATGGGAACGTAGCCCAAAAAACGTATACTATTCTTATATTATAGGAGCAGTTATGGTCTATAATGGGGATGTAATCATCAAAGGTAGTAATCAGAGAAGTGCACCGGCAATCGGATCAGCAATCGTCAAAACCGTAGCATCAACAGTGAGCGACGACCTAGGTGACGACGGTTTGGCGATTGATAGCATCCCAAGCACTTACACCGCTTCTCACCACCCACAGCAAGCTCACAACAACGCTGAGGGTGCATGCCTAGAAGCTTCTCTATCTCTCTCTCCTCGTTCGCTTGTGGCATGCACATCCCACCCAATCTCTCTCTTCATTCGACGGCCATTATCTCTCTCTGCGGCCACCAAACGAACTTGCATGCAAGCTACCCGTTCTCTGCTACTGCAGTGGCCGTACTGGTGCCCACTAGCTCTATCTCTCTCTGTCTTCAGCCGCTACCCCACGCTGTGATGCAGTCCATAAAACTCTCTCTTTCTCTCTCTCTGCGGCCGCTCCACCAACTACACATGCAAACATTGCATGGAGCCCGTTGTAGAGATGTCTCTTTCTCTTTCACTCCCACTCACACATCCACAACCTTACGCTACCAACCACTACCGTTTACCAGCTCGCATGGAGTAGCAACCTCCCAATGCAATTTGTGGTACAACATCCTGCAACAACGTGAAACCTCTCAACTCTCTCTCTCTCTCTACCTATCCACCAACCAATCAGCAGCCTCCATGCAACACGACATAAAGAGTTACGTACAGTACTAGTGATTTCTCTCTCTTTTCAGCCCCACTAGTGACTTTCTCTCTCTCTCTCTCTCTCTTTCTCTATCTCTCAACCTCTCCCTCATGCAATATTCAATGCTCCTCCTTGTCCTTGCTCTGTGGCGTTGGCAGCCCATACACCTCAAAAACTTATGGCATCATGTTTTGTCAATGGCAACCTTCAACTCCCTGCAACACACAACTCTTCACCCTGCGACACCACATGCTCACTGCTCTAGTGAGCAAAGCGACCTCCTCTACTGGCCCTCTCGACCCTCGACACAGGCAGCCTATGATCCTTTAAATCCAACCCGGCCTTGCCTTGTAGAGCTCTTCTTCTCCTTGAGTTTTAGCAGGCCTCGAGGCCCTACTTTCAACACCCGAGGACCCTCCTTCTCTGCAACTGGTCACCCTTGGTGTGCATCTCTCTCTCAGTGGAACTACTGTGCTCTCACTCAGCAAGCAAGCAGGAGCATCTCTCTCAATCTATTTTGCCCTCTGACAATGGATTACAGTGGCGAGCACTGACGAAGCTCTACAGCAGCGGATGCAATACATCTTCTGACTACGTCAGCCATCCTCATCTTTTATTTTACCTTGTTTCATTTTGTACCCAGACACTATCTTAGATCCATAAGATTCTATAAGTTTGATCCCACACCCCTTGTAAAGACGATTCATAAAACATTTCATTTCATTGTTGGCTTTCCCCCTCTTCCATTGCATCTACCGAAGCAGACATTGAGGACGCTCTTCGCCAACCATTGCAATACTTCCTCAGACGACGCCCAATGCAAAACATCCTCGAGCATTGACGCCGATGCTGATAACTTTTTTTAGTTTTTATTTATTCAGTCTATTATACTTTTGTACTTCGTTTTATTTTATACCTAGCCATTGTATCAAGAATCATAATGCTTGTATCCATTTGTTCTCATAGGATTTTTACACACGATTAATCTATTCAAGACGTCATGGTGTCCTTTGTATGAATATGTGCTTATATCTTTGATCATCAACTCCAGCGTCTTGTGGTTGCATCTTCTAGGCGAGGTAGCATAAACTAATTAATTACCAAAAAAAAAACAAAAACAAAAACAAAAATTGACGCCTTTTTGTCTACCGTGACTATCATTGGCCAATTAGAAAATTAGCGACCACATAAAATTAGAGACAATAATTACGATCCAAGACCTTGTGATCACCATATGGTAGATGAAGTTGGATACTCCTTCGCTGTAAGGTATTCCTGGGGCTGCACAATCATAAACTATGGGATGATTGGGCTCATTGAACAACACAATATTAAATTGCAGTATCAAATCATTATGATAATTTTGGCTAGGCAATGATAATCTCCTCATTCCTGGTTTTTGAGATAATGTATTTGTTACTCATTTCCCTGCTAGGCCACCTGTAGTAAAGAAAAAATAAATAAATAAATAAAATAAATTGAATACAATTAAATTTCTACACGCCTTGGGACAAATTAAGGCAAAGAATCATTCCACATTGCTAATAAGTCCTTTCTTTTTATCTCGTATAAATTCTCTGAATTATCTAACTATGTACAATTCGTAAACCTTAAAGCGAGGAGACCCTTGTAGCTTCAACCAAGTGAGATACCTCGCGCTAATTGCCCAAAACCACCCCATTTTATTGTTTGATTTTGACCAAGGCAGGTAGTCCGTGATCTTGGTGTCGTACTTTTGATATTATTCTTACAGATCAAACTATAGTTACAACTAGGTAGAACCCTACCATTAAGAGTGAGTGTAGCTTGTTAATGGATCTCTACCTTGCATCTAAATTCTAATCATCAACTCACCCTACCTTCATTTCACAGATGGAACATGTTTCCTTTTAGTTATCACCTATATATTGGCACTTTATCCACAAATTCATGTTACAATTTGTTAGTCATTATACTATATTCATGTTGTATTCAATTTTATTTTATGTTTTAATTTTTACAAAAAATTATTGCTACCAGATATCTCAACTATTGAATAATTTTATGAAACTCTGACACTCTCACCTGGCACATGGGCTGAGTAATCTCACAAGATCAATTTAACCTTTCAAGTATGTATTGCGACACAAACAATGGGATAACAAATGGTGTTTACAAGAAAAGGATTTTATTGTATTACCTTGATTACCATTTATTTCTTGAAAGAAGGCATGGCTCTTTTAATTACCTGCATTCTCTAACATCGTGCCAATACTTGTATTAAACGAAATTGCTATTGCGATCATTCCACATTGAGATATGCAGCTACTCATGTGCCTCGCGGTGCTTTCCATTACATACCGATTTGTCAGTACTTTGTTACTCAATCTTACTCCGATGTGGTGTGAAACAGGTAGTACATTTTTTTTAAAAATATATATGCCCTGTCTAGTCCATTGGTCACATGCACACAGATCCGCCGATTTAGGCAGTGTGTAAATGCTCATCTTGGTGTAGATATGCCGATTTAGGCAACACCAATTATCTGTGCCGATCCGCCGATTTAGGCAGCACATTAACAAATTGAAAATCTATTCATAATGGTAAATGCAGATCCGCCGATATAGGCAGCATTAGTGCAGATTCGCCGATCTAGGCAGCACGTCTTCTTGGTGTAGATTCGCCGGTTGAGGCAACACTGATCACAAAATCATGCTGTAGTGGCTGGCCACCACTGTAACTGGTATGATTTTGTTACTCGGGTACATAATGAAAGTGATTTTGGATTTGGATATTTAGATTTTGGATTTGAAACAGACATATATGTTGGCAGATTTTCGGACTTCAATTTTTGTGGGTTGTCATGACAGTATTTATGGAATTGGATTGAGATTGATGCGAATTGATTATGATGAGTGTGATCAATGATATCCTGATTCATCAGGGTATGACATAAACTGCTTATTCTAGTGGTATGGGACACTAGAATAGGTAGTATGTGGATGACGGCAGGCATAAGCTAATGTTGTTTAGTTTCATAAATTTTCCTTATTATGTGATGTTTTTGACACAACATACTAATCACTGTTTTTGACAAGTATTGTTTGCAGATTTTTATATTCGCAACTCAGGACAGTTGCTTTCCAACGGAGAGGTATGTTATAGAAATGATATTTTATGATTTATTGCAGTTGACAGGTGGAAAAGACTAGACCCAGCTTGGCCTATGCAAATGTATCTGTATATCATGTACAATTTATTATTCAAGTGCTCTTTTATGAGCTTTGGCCAATTATGACCGGCCGGCCAGTTTGTATTCAATTTGACCATTTAAGAAATCTATAAATGAAATACGTGCAAGAGGGAAATGGTCACTCTTGCACGGGGGGAGATTGCACCCAGTGTCTGCGTTGCTCTTCTCATCTCTCCTCTCTTCTCTCTCGCCGTGCCGGCGTAGCACTTCGCTCTAGGAGGTGCGCCTACACGTGCTCGCTTACTCTGTCTCGCTCTTTGCCTCTCTCATGTGAGATTTTCTATGGCGTTTACGCGTACACGATGGTGCAGGTATGGAGATCTATTGATTTATGGTCTGTAGCATGTTATTCTATGTATTTTGCAGGGAGCCTCGACTTCCGCTTGTAGCACTTAGATATTGCCACAAAGTTTACTCTTGTGGTTTGTTAATACAACTTTAGGTATCTGGGGCAAGATGGGCTTAAGGTTACCTAGTCACTCTGTTTTGTAACTGGGTATGCTCCTATACTCCAAAAAGGGCTTAGATATTGCCACAGTTTACTCTTGTGGTTTGTTGATACAACTTTAGGTATCTGGGGCAAGAAGGGCTTAAGATTACCTGGGTATCCATGTCTTTCTCTTTTGCAACTGGGTATTAATGTCTTGTCACTCTGTTTTGTACCTTGGTATGCATTTAGATGTGTCCAATTTCATCTGCCACAAGGGCGCACATTTGCACAGTTCATCAGCTGATGGAAAGCCCTAATGCGCGCCCTTGTGGCAGCATATTTTAGGGACTTCCAAGCCCTTTACTAGGCACATACATAACTTTGGAAGCCTAGATATAACAAAGTATGCATTTTTAAAATTTTAATGCCTGCTAGACCCTTTAGTAGTCATAGGAGAAATTATGGTGCTTCTCATACACAATGGAAGCCCAACATATAAGAAATTCAAAACCTTGCAAGAAAGAGAGTCATAGACATCAAAAAGTAGTTTCATTAAAGAAATCAATGCTTTACATGATATTCGGCTTTTGCTTTAGGATCTTTCTAATTACAATTTTCTGGTGCTTGGCCTTTTGGGGTGGCTCCTTGTTAAGTAAAGTGGTTGTGATTTCTTGGGTGTCATTAACCCCTACAGCTTGGTTCATGCCGACATGGGCAATAAGGCGCCCGCAAAAGTTTACACCGAAAGTGGATATTGCAAAATCTTTCTTTACAAGCACTACAAGGTTGGCCATTTGGGCAAGTGTTGTTAAACACAACGCCTTGGAGAGTGAACGGAGAGAAAAAATGTTGTAGCGACCATTGGGAGAGTAGTCGGCATGGACAAACACCACGACACCAGTGGGAAGTGTGCCGAGGTAGTGAGCAAGTGCCGCTTGAGGTCCGAACGGCATCCTCCTCCCCCCTGATCATTGCGCCCAGGCGTCAACCTCCAGAACATCCTGCAGAACATAGGTTTTCTGAGATATGGCACAGAATTATCATATAACATTAACATAATCATTTGTAACAATCAAATGTAAGTGAGCATCTATACCTCTTGTCTACGATCCTCCTCATCGGCATCCGAGTGCAAGTAAAGATCCATGCTTGAATTTCCCTTTGGATCAAGCAAAACAAGTGTTGCAGCAGGTGGTGATGAATCCACTCTTGCGTGTTTAGCCAAACACATGGCTTGCACAGCCACAAACTCCTCCTCAGAGACCTTGGCCTGCTCAGCCGCTACCACCTCGGCTTGTGCGATCGCCACTGTGTCCGCCAAAGTATTCCCCATGGGCAGTAGGAGATCATCATCATGGGAGGTGGTGGTATCAAGATCAAACTTGCCATGGGCATTGAGGATGGCGAAAAACTCATCCATGCAAAGCTCAAAGGATTTCTCTAGATCGTGCATAAACACAAACTCCTCTCCACCCACCACAATGGAGGAGAAGCGGGTAATCTCTACCTCAGGGATGGCATCCCGAGTGGTGGTTCCTTCTGGAGGTCCGGAGGATGAACCAACTGATGGAGAGGCCTCCAAGAGGCCTTGAATCCCTACAGGTTAGGTCAAGGCAAGCGTCCTCTCCTCTCCGGATGAGTCAATGGCCGTGGGCTTGGGGTCCTTCACATCAGCCAATACCCTGCCGATCTGCAAGTGAGGTAGCACTACTTCAGGGCCTGCTGGGCACTCGTGAAGGAGGAAGATCATTATGGCCTCAACAGAGAAAAAAGTGTTTCCGATCCTTCCCTTATGCATTGCTCGCACATCCACAGCTTCAAGCCGAACATATTGTCCGGCGGGTTGTGCTATGGTGGCAAAGCGTGCAAGCCGCTGATGAAATGGCCTGTCCCCTTGGTAGATGTGGTGGAGAAGGCCTTCAGGGACCCATTGCCCTGGCCGGTTTGGTAACTCAACAATGAATCTCCCCATGCACGTGGAAATGTATGAAGTAATGTGCTCAAGAGATTGAGAGTGGAGGGTCAAGGTGGTTTCCAAATCGGGTTGGGTTGTGAAAAATGCTTGAGGCTCAAGGCGATTTGCATGCCCAACCTCAGTAAGGAATGCATCTAAAGCACTAGTAGCATCCATTTCTTCTCTTTGCGTGATTGGGTATGCTAGGTCTCTCTGCAATGCTGGGATGAAAATGGTGAAATGAGGAGGTGGTCCTCCTTATATAGACATATTCCATCTCGAAAAAAATAAAACATATGCATTTAAAAAATAAATTTACACCACCTTAAAACTCAAGTACAAAATCAAGTACAACACCTTAAAACTTTTCAAAATCTTTAATAAAATATCCAATATATTGATAGCCGTTTTTTCGGCTCTTTGTAATTGCCACAGTGAGTTACCTCACCCTACCAAAATCACCCAAACACTGTGGCTATCCCTACCATTTCACTGTACATAGGCGTGCGTGAGTCACGGGACTTTTCCCATATCTTCTTAAAAACCCTCAGCTAGCTAGTCACTGGGCTAGGTGAGCCAAAACAAATAAAGAAATAAAAGTATATTATGGCCTCTTTGTGTGTAAATATTTCATTGTATATATGGCCTAAATATAGGGATTTTTTATAATTATTTTGGTATTTTATTTAAATATTTCTACTTAGGTGTGTGTTTTATTAAACCTATGTACACCTTCTTTCATCCTCTTACACCATAATTATATATTTTTTGCCAATATGTACATACTCTAACCTCATATTTTTCCTTTATACAAATCACTCCCACATTTTCACCCTCACCCTAGTGAAAACAAAAAATTGATTTCTACTCATTGGTTACTTTTATTATATTATTTACTTGCATACCTTTTCCTCTTTCACCCAAAATAATTCAAGGAGGGACCATATCATATGATTCCAATATCTTTCCATATCCATAACTCCTCCATATTTTTATTATTATTTTTACTCATTATTCTAACACCATGTGCTCATTGAGCTAAAGTCCATGAATAGTCCATACACTAGTCCCACCATGTATATATTTCTTATTTCACCAATAATCCTCCTCCATGCATGGGTCAAGGGAAACTTGAATGCTTTGTATTATAATATGACAAAGGAGGGGCTCACTCTTGGATGCATTGTACAAATTCAACAAAGGAGGGGACCACTAAAAGACTTTTGCAGGCATAAAAAACAGGCTTTTTGGTGAGAATTTTGGCACCTATCTCCACTCCTAATTTGGAGCGGTGGTCAAAAGAGAAAATGTAGCCCACGCTTTGAATAATCACCCCAAATTGTTTCATGATTTTTGGAGCTACCAACTGTGAGCTATGATTTTTTTAGTGGACCCCAGTTTTCCCATGCTATGCAGCCACACTCTCTCTTCCACTTTATCATTTTCCTCTTTCACACACACTTCTCCACTCATCATCCCCATCTCTCTCACCACTCCTCTCTGCACACTACTCACCTTCTCCTCAACCTTGAAGAATAAGAGAAACCATGGTGAACTCATACCTCCCACACACAATTCCATTCCAAAATTGACCACCTAGTCTCATTTTTCCTCCTCCAAATTACCCATATCTATCAAAAAACCACAAAATTCAGCCTCTTCTCTTAAAAGACAGCATCATGGTGGTTGATTACTCAGCTTCAATTACCTTGTCTCTCAAGGAAGGTCAAGAGTGGAGAAAAAATGTACCGTCAAAGCTAGTGGACCGTCAACAAGCGTCAAAATTGGCCCTACTCAAGACACTTGGAGCATCAACCTTGTAAGAAATCCACCTTTTCTTACCTCTTAAGAGTTTTTCTTCCTTATTTGTATCCTACATGGATACTCCCATTGTAAATATTCAATTCCATTTGTAAATTAATACTAACTCTACTAACACTAACCCACTATGAAAAGTCCTATCACCACCATTTCTCTCCTCTCTCTTTCCCCACCAACTTCTTGATAATTCCAAGCAAAAGAAATTAGATAAATTGCTGAAAATCTAACCCAACCATGGTTAGAGGAGTAACCCTAGCCTTCAAAATTGCTATAAAAGGAGGGTGTAGCTAGCATAAGGAGGGGGGAGCCATAAGCAAGAGCACTATGCTATAGCTTGAGAAGCCAAGCTCAACCTCTCTAGAAGGAGCTCTTGAGTGGAAGCTCATTGTCTTATGCATGTGCATGTGTTGTAATAGGGGATTAGCAAGGGAAATCTATGCCATTGTAAGAGAGAGAGTGATCATTCAATTGAGAGTAGGAAATCTATCATTTTTCCTACTAGTGTAAGCCCAACATTCGCTGAATCAAGGAGGGTGGATTTGGACTAAGCTTGGATACTTTGTCTCCCTTCCAACGTGAAGTAATGGACAACAATGATGCGTAAGTGTCTTGGTGTTTTCTTTTTGTTAAGTTCTTGATAGCTTGTCTCTGGTGTTGTCATCAATCTAGCCATAAATCCCACATACTGTAAGAGGGCGACAGGGTGGAGAGGACTCCCCTGGCCTTAAGACAGTGATTGGGGTGGCTTTTCTTGTGATGTGTTGTGGTGAAATTTACGCAAGCTATGTTGAACAAGTACTAATCTCACTTTGATTTGTCATGACAGATTTGTAAGAAGGTATTAATGCAACAAGCACCCCCTCCTCTTTCTCTCTTTTTCTTAAATATATAGTTGTGTTTGCTTGATCATTGCCGATACGTTTCAAAGCAGCCCGAGCACTATCTCTCTTTCTCTCTCTCTCTCTCTCTCTGTCTCTCTCTCTCTCTCTCTCTCTCTCTCTCTCTCTCTCTTGTTTTAGTGTGTGAGAGTATTCCATTGGTGTTAGGGTTAGTGTAAATTCCTTGCTTGTTTGTGGGTTGCTCTAACGATTCTCCTCTTTTGCGTCCTAGTTCGCTCTTAAACTAGGTGGTGCCCCTTGTGTAGTTGGGATTTGGCGGTGGGTTTGTTGTTTTGGTTTGTGTTGTGTTGTGCCCCAGCCCCATTGAGCAGCACGGGAGCCTTGAAGGGTGTCTAGAGGCCACTCTTCTTGTTGCCCGCCCCGGACCGCCTCAAATTGGTGCCCCCACTGAGGACGGCTTGTGTATTTTTGTGTAGAATCAACCTTTAGCATAGTCAAGTAGTTTTCATGAATCACGAAGCTTTGTATGATCCCTTCATTCCCATTGCAAGGCAAAAGGTACACATAATTGTTAGTACTAAGTTGCAATTTCAACGTGTCATTCGTAGAATTTTAGGTCCTCTTAGGTTGGCCGAGATAAACGCTTCAGTAAATCCTTTTATTTGCCTCTCATTAGGTACGACCTTAGTTTGGACGTCTATATTTTTGTTTTGTTTTAAGCATTAGGGCATGCATAGGCCATGGATAATGGCCCAGGAATAGAGGTTTTTCCCTTTCATTTTACTCCACACATTAGAATAAACGTTGCAATTAGTAGAAAGATCCATTTTCAACAACGAATGGTGTTCATGTTTGGTGCCCAAAGAGCAGGAGAAATTCTTGCATCACCAAACCCTGTCATTCTACCTCTCATCAACTACCACAATTCTTTTGATGTACATGTGTTCATTTTATTTTAAAATGAAGTGAAGCCCGGCAAAGTAGTGTGTATGTTTGTTTTTTCTTTGTCCAAGTTGTTACAAGAAACAAAAAAACGATCATTTATTCTAACTGGGAATGTGTGTGCAGTGAAAGTTCAATCCTTAGAGATCTAGCTCTATTACCAATTGAGTTGCAGGAGCAAGTAGTAAGGCGTCTCCCTCATAACAAGAGGGTGGTGAAGTTAAGACGGAAGGTCCTACGCGTGGATTCCATTTTCCTCTTGTTGTTGGGCACTAAGGAAGACCGCGCATTCATCCAACTAGTGTGTGTCCTAAGATTGGTAAATAGAGTGAAATTTGGCGTTTGGCGAGTGCATTTCACCATTGAGGAAGACTCTTCAGGAAACTTGCGGCCAGAGTTCATGCTTCATAGACTCACATTTGGTGAATTTTTCCCTCATTTGCATCTTATTAATAGTCTTCCTTTCGCTTTCAACAAAGGAGATAGGGAGCTGTTCAGAGCTTGTCTTAATAAAGAGAGCATAGAGAAGATTGCAAATTTGTATAAATTCTCATCCTTCTCTACTTTCTATGACACTTTGTTCATAGAGACATTGTAAATCTCTTTATGATTTTGAATGATTTAACCATAATCCTAAGGAGTTTTTGTCCAGGAATTTTGTAGCACAAGTGGAGTCTTTAAATCTTGCAAACTTGATCGGACTTGATGAGGATGTTCTTTATGAAATTGTGAGAAGGTTGCCTCACTCCGACTGTGTGGAACTCGAAGGAAAGGAGCTTCTAGTCAATTGCTACTTTCTCACGGCCTTCGACGAGCATGAAGATCTAGTTTTTATACAAACCGCTTGTGCATTGGGAATTGTAGAGCAAGTGCAATTTATCACTTGGGACGTGGTTGCTCTTTTGGATCCAGAAAATGAAGTTCTAGAGATTTCTGTTTATCGCCTTAGCTTTGAAGAATTTCAACCCTTCTTAGAGCTCGTCAATAGTCTACCCTTTTGTTTTGATCAAACAAATCGAGACCTTATTGAAGCTTGGATAGCTGAAGAAGAAAACCTAGAGTGGTATTTTCTCACTTCTTCATTTGCAAACGAGTGGTTCTAGATCTCTATTGTATCCCTTATTGTAACTCGTGTTGTAATCTTTCATAATAATGGAGAGCCAACGCCAAATGTCTGGATATCCTCTTTTCTTTGGAGAGCCTGGAGAGGATGCAGAATTATTTTTAGCAAATTTCAAGATGTCTTGCCGTATCAAGAGGATAGTAACCGATCAAGAACGTGTAGAAATGTTTGAGGTGGTCCTTAGGAAAGATGCTAGTACTTGGTTTGACTCTTTGCCTGAGGAAGTTAAGGGGAATTACACAGAAGTTTTGAATCGTTTTAAGAGATACTTCTTTGATCCCCAAAACACTCAAAAACTATGGCAAGACATTGTTTCTCATAAGCAAAAAGACTTAGATGACTACTACTTGTACAAGCAAGAGTTTCTACGTCTTTGGGCTCTATGGATACGAAATGTTGCTAACCCTGGTGATGGTGCAGAATTTTTAAGAAGGAGAGGTTCATAGCCGGACTCTTTCCTGACCTTAAGGTAAAAGTTGAGGCGGGTGCACCTGCTACTTTTGATGGAGCTGAAACTAGGGCTGCTGAGAAGTATAGGAAACTCAAGTGCTTAAGGGGAGAGGTTCCAATAGAAGGTCTTAGACCCAAAGGTAAGTCACAAGCATCAACATCGAGGGAGCTTCCTGAGGTAACGGCGGAAGTAATTGAGAAGTTAAACGAATCTTTAAGCAGCCTGTCAATTCACCTTGCACAAGCTGTAGGTCCAAAGGGACAAGCAAAGAAGTCTGAAGAGCGAGATCCACGACCTAGGAGAGTCTTGCAATTTTGGAATTGCGGAGAGTCTGGACATGGGATGTATAATTGTCCTTGGCCCCGTGGGGAGCCAGGGAGGCCTAACTTGAATTACCCAGTGATGAATGCAGGTGAAGGAACTGGTCAAAAACCAAGGCTTCTACAAAGGCCAAATGGACCAAGACCACCTCCACAAGGGGTAGAAGGAGTTCCACCTTTGCCAGATCCAAATGTGCATGTGGTAGAGGTGACAAATTCAAATGAGGTTGACATGGAAGCTAATGGAATTAAGCGTGGCCGAGGAAAAGGTAAAGAGAAAGAAGGAGTCACATCACAGAGTGACCATGGACAAGGCAAGAAGGCAAAGGAAACCAAGGAAACCAAGAGGACTCGATGTCGTATCAACCTCCAAGACTTCCCTCTTGGACATGGTATGGATCCGTACAACTTGTTGGAAGACATGAGAGGTAAGGGTCCTGATATTTCATGGCCTCAATTTCTTGCATTATGTCCACAAGTTAGGAGGGATTTAACAAGGGCAGTTAGCACTAGGAGAAAGGTAAAAGAGAGTGTGCCTGTTGTAAAAATTGCACAAGCTGAAATGAATGAGGACATTACACCGGTGCTAGACTGTTACATCAAAGGGAGATTGGTTAGGAAAGGTCTAGTGGATGGGGGTGCACAAATTTGCATCATGACAGAGGGACTCATGCAAAAACTAGGCATGCACATCCATGAGACACCTGAAATTAGGGTCAAGATGGCAAACAATAGCAAGGCTAGGTGCGTAGGCATTTGTAAAAATGTTTTTGTGGAGGCCTTTGGCATTAAGAAGGCAGTGGATTTCTATGTCATGTCTACCAAGGGAAATGGTTACCCATTTATCCTAGGAAGACCATGGCTAATGAAAATGCGAGCTTTGCAGGATTGGGAGAGTGGAAAGCTAATTTGCAGGAATGACAATCAAAAGAAGGTTGTCTTTGACATGAAGGAGCAACGCCAAGAGGAGCTCCATGAAGAATCATCTCAAAGTGAGACGGAAGAAGGTTGGACCGATAGCACTTCAGAAGAAGAAAGTAGCGGCAGCATTACTGAAGAGGAGTCTTCCATCGAAGTCATGGGGGTAAGGTTTAAGCCAAGCAACCAAGAGACCTCTTGTCAAGGCTTGGAGGAGGTAGGTCCTCAAGAGAACGAAGGTGATCAAGATGAAGGGATGCTGGAAGGTATGCTATCAACAACACTTACAAAGGATGAAAGAGAGGAGTTCAAATGTGTGCTAAGGAAGTTTCCTAGGCTTTTTGCTAAAGACTACACCGATGTGCGTGGAGTAGATGCTGTTCAACACAAAATTGAGTTGAAGCCAGAGGCCACACCTAAGGCTCAGAAGCTACGAAGGCTAGGAGTATCAAGGAGCAGGCTTTACTCAAGGAGGTAAGAAAGCTTCTAGCAGCAGGGTTCATTTATCCAGTGGAGAATTCAGAGTGGGTCTCTCCTGTTGTTGTCACTCCTAAGAAGAACGGCAAGTGGAGGGTGTGTGTGGATTACCGTCCCCTCAATGAGGCAACAAAGAGAGATCACTTTCCCCTCCCATTCCAGGATGAGATACTAAATGAGGTAGCTGGTCATGAGAAGTACACTGTGTGCGATGGTTACTCAGGTTACTTTCAAATAGGGATTGCACTGGAGGATCAATTGAAAACAACCTTTATCACTCCTTGGGGTTGTTATGCTTTTAGAGTCATGCCATTTGGTCTGACAAATGCTCTGCAACATTCCAACGTTTCATGAATATGGTGTTTCAAGCATTCTTTGGAAAGTCAATTAGGGTGTTTATTGATGATTTCTGTATTTATAGCTCAAAATCATTGCATCTACAAAGGGTAGAAGAAGGTTTAAAGAAGCTCTACGACATGGGAGGTCAACTCAACCCCGACAAGTGCCATATAGGTGAGGATGAAGTAATCTTGCTTGGTCATATAGTTTCTTACAAAGGCATTGAAGTGGATCCTTCGAAGGCAAAGGCTCTTATTGAGCTACCATCACCCAAGAGTCTTAAGGAGGTCATCTCATTCATTCAAAAGGTGAAGTATATGTCACGCTTCATTCACTTAGCCTCGGAGTTACTTCACCCTTTGCAAAAGTTGACACAACAAGTAGAATTTGCATGGTCTGATGAGCTTGAAGAGTACTTTTGTAACATTAAAGTCATTTTGTCAGAGCTACCAACACTCATGCCTCCTTGTTGGGAGTACACATTCTTTGTTAGCTCTAGTGATGGAAAGAAACAATTGGTGCTGTGTTGCTACAACAAGATCCCCACAGTACAAGGATGCGACCCATCTACTTTGCTAGTAGGGTCATGAATGCTTTGGAGAGAGACTACACAGAAGCAGAACTCATGATGCTTTCTCTCATGTTTGCGGTGAGAAAGTTTAGATCCTACCTGCTACCAAAACCTTTTGTAATTCTCACTG
Source organism: Adiantum capillus-veneris (assembly GCF_014529385.1). Lineage (NCBI taxonomy): Eukaryota > Viridiplantae > Streptophyta > Polypodiopsida > Polypodiales > Pteridaceae > Adiantum > Adiantum capillus-veneris. Next base: position 135,685,555 of record NC_140956.1, on the reverse strand, counting down.
CAGAAAATTTGTTCCCTTGGGTGTCATCTCAAATGAATCTTAGTACTAGGATCTCAAAGTGGATTATGGAGTTGCAAGAGTTTCAATACTCTTTCAAGGTAGAAGATAGTGTGCGTGCACAATTGGCAGGGATTCTCACTTATAGGGTGCACGAAAAGGAGATTAAGGTGCCTGAAGTAAAGACCCTACCATTGCCACCACCAAAAAGTATTCCTAATGCTTTTACTTTGTTCTTTGATGGAGCTTTTCGTCGAGCCACAGGAAAAGCAGGGGGAGGGCTAGTGTTGCTCAACCCAAGTGGAGAGGTGGTCATGAAAGAGAAGTTCAATCTACCAAGTTCAGCTAGCAACAATGAAGCAGAATATGACACTCTACTTCATGGTTTGAAGATGTGCATTGGCCAAGGGATACAACGCCTCATGGTAAAGGGAGATGCACTTCTCATTGTTAAACAGATTTTAGGCATTTGGGCATGCAAGAATGAGAGCTTACGGACAAAAGTTCATGCCATTCGTAGATTGTTTAATCAATTTGAAGAAGTGCAACTATATCATATTCCTAGGAAACACAATGAAGATGCTGATTTACTTGCACAACAAGCCGTTGCATGTGTAAAGAAAGAAGTGCAGGTCATCATGGTGGCGGCTGCTGTGAAGCAACCGAGGTACCGGGGATTGGAGTCATTGGCTCCCATCATTGGCTACATTTTGGAGGGTGAGTTTCCACTAGACTTCACAAAAGCTCAGAAGAGGAGACTCATGAAGAAGGCAAGCGTATATCTCTTCCTAGAAGGCTCCCTCTATCAAAGAGGGAAGGATCAAGTGTGCAGACGAGTACCAACTATCAAGGAAATTCCAGCCATTCTAAAAGGTTTGCATGAAGAGGCATGTGGTGGTCATTTTGCCCAAGAATTAACTGTGAAGAAGATTTTGCTTTCGGGGTATGTTTGGCCAAGTTTGCATGTGGATGTTCAACATTGGTGTAAAAGCTGTCACACTTGTCAGATAAATGGAAATAGAAGGTTGGTGCATGGCCCGAGGCAAATAGTGCTTGCAAATGGACCCTTTGAAAAGTGGGGCATTGATGCTATGGGTCCTCTGCCTAGGACAAAAAATGGTAAACTCTACATTCTAGTGGCTGTAGACTATATGACTAGGTGGGTGGAAGCACAAAGTGTGGCAAAGGTAAATGAGAAGACAGTGAGCAAATTCGTCTACACTCACATTTGTTGTAGATTTGGCACACCTTTGGAGATTGTTTCTGATAATGGTCCAGGGTTTAGAAAAGGATTGCTCACAGAAGTTTGTGAAGAGCTTCACATTCTACATCGTCATAGCACACCATACTACCCACAGTCAAATGGTTTGGTGGAGAAGGCTAATGGTGTCATTGCAGGAATCATTAGAAAGATGGTGCAAAACAAGACAAAATTATGGGATGACTTCTTGGATGGTGCCTTGTGGGCATATCGAACCACATATAGGGAAGCCACGGAGTTCACACCATTTCACTTGGTCTATGGTCAAGAGGCTTTGCAGCCTATCGAGCTCAACATTCCAACAATGCGACTTCATGGAAAAGGAGCACAAGATGATCAAGAGGTATGGATGGATCGACTTCTTACGTTAGTGGAGCTTGAGTGGAAAAGAGAAGCAGCATATGAGTGCTACAAGAGGAAAGCCACACAAGCGAAAGAAACGCACGACAAGAAACTGAAGGACAAAGGCATCAAGGAAGGAGAGCTTGTGCTAAGGTATGACAATCGACTTGACAATCGTTTTGATGCCAAGTTTGAAACAAGATGGCAAGGGACATACATAGTCAAGAAGGATTTCAATTCAAGTTACTATCAGCTTATGGACTTGAATGGTAAAGAGCACTCCAGGAAAGTAAACGGGTATCGCTTGAAGCCCTATTTGAGTCGCCTTCTACCAAAGGATCTACCAAAGATCTGTCCAAAGGCTGCTGTCTTATGTAAGTATTGTTACATGAAGCATGAGTGTAACTCCAGCCAAAATTCTGAGGGGCCAAACAATGAAGATCTCGTCAAGGACTCTCAAGCACTCTCTTTGGAAAAGATGCTCTATGATGGTACATGAATATACCATCATCCAGGGGGAGGGCTAATGATAGCCGTTTTTTCGGCTCTTTGTAATTGCCACAGTGAGTTACCTCACCCTACCAAAATCACCCAAACACTGTGGCTATCCCTACCATTTCACTGTACATAGGCGTGCGTGAGTCACGGGACTTTTCCCATATCTTCTTAAAAACCCTCAGCTAGCTAGTCACTGGGCTAGGTGAGCCAAAAAAAAAAAAAAAAAAAAAGTATATTATGGCCTCTTTGTGTGTAAATATTTCATTGTATATATGGCCTAAATATAGGGATTTTTTATAATTATTTTGGTATTTTATTTAAATATTTCTACTTAGGTGTGTGTTTTATTAAACCTATGTACACCTTCTTTCATCCTCTTACACCATAATTATATATTTTTTGCCAATATGTACATACTCTAACCTCATATTTTTCCTTTATACAAATCACTCCCACATTTTCACCCTCACCCTAGTGAAAACAAAAAATTGATTTCTACTCATTGGTTACTTTTATTATATTATTTACTTGCATACCTTTTCCTCTTTCACCCAAAATAATTCAAGGAGGGACCATATCATATGATTCCAATATCTTTCCATATCCATAACTCCTCCATATTTTTATTATTATTTTTACTCATTATTCTAACACCATGTGCTCATTGAGCTAAAGTCCATGAATAGTCCATACACTAGTCCCACCATGTATATATTTCTTATTTCACCAATAATCCTCCTCCATGCATGGGTCAAGGGAAACTTGAATGCTTTGTATTATAATATGACAAAGGAGGGGCTCACTCTTGGATGCATTGTACAAATTCAACAAAGGAGGGGACCACTAAAAGACTTTTGCAGGCATAAAAAACAGGCTTTTTGGTGAGAATTTTGGCACCTATCTCCACTCCTAATTTGGAGCGGTGGTCAAAAGAGAAAATGTAGCCCACGCTCTGAATAATCACCCCAAATTGTTTCATGATTTTTGGAGCTACCAACTGTGAGCTATGCTTTTTTTAGTGGACCCCAGTTTTCCCATGCTATGCAGCCACACTCTCTCTTCCACTTTATCATTTTCCTCTTTCACACACACTTCTCCACTCATCATCCCCATCTCTCTCACCACTCCTCTCTGCACACTACTCACCTTCTCCTCAACCTTGAAGAATAAGAGAAACCATGGTGAACTCATACCTCCCACACACAATTCCATTCCAAAATTGACCACCTAGTCTCATTTTTCCTCCTCCAAATTACCCATATCTATCAAAAAACCACAAAATTCAGCCGCTTCTCTTAAAAGACAGCATCATGGTGGTTGATTACTCAGCTTCAATTACCTTGTCTCTCAAGGAAGGTCAAGAGTGGAGAAAAAATGTACCGTCAAAGCTAGTGGACCGTCAACAAGCGTCAAAATTGGCCCTACTCAAGACACTTGGAGCATCAACCTTGTAAGAAATCCACCTTTTCTTACCTCTTAAGAGTTTTTCTTCCTTATTTGTATCCTACATGGATACTCCCATTGTAAATATTCAATTCCATTTGTAAATTAATACTAACTCTACTAACACTAACCCACTATGAAAAGTCCTATCACCACCATTTCTCTCCTCTCTCTTTCCCCACCAACTTCTTGATAATTCCAAGCAAAAGAAATTAGATAAATTGCTGAAAATCTAACCCAACCATGGTTAGAGGAGTAACCCTAGCCTTCAAAATTGCTATAAAAGGAGGGTGTAGCTAGCATAAGGAGGGGGGGAGCCATAAGCAAGAGCACTATGCTATAGCTTGAGAAGCCAAGCTCAACCTCTCTAGAAGGAGCTCTTGAGTGGAAGCTCATTGTCTTATGCATGTGCATGTATTGTAATAGGGTATTAGCAAGGGAAATCTATGCCATTGTAAGAGAGAGAGTGATCATTCAATTGAGAGTAAGAAATCTATCATTTTTCCTACTAGTGTAAGCCCAACATTCGCTGAATCAAGGAGGGTGGATTTGGACTAAGCTTGGATACTTTGTCTCCCTTCCAACGTGAAGTAATGGACAACAATGATGCGTAAGTGTCTTGGTGTTTTCTTTTTGTTAAGTTCTTGATAGCTTGTCTCTGGTGTTGTCATCAATCTAGCCATAAATCCCACATACTGTAAGAGGGCGACAGGGTGGAGAGGACTCCCCTGGCCTTAAGACAGTGATTGGGGTGGCTTTTCTTGTGATGTGTTGTGGTGAAATTTACGCAAGCTATGTTGAACAAGTACTAATCTCACTTTGATTTGTCATGACAGATTTGTAAGAAGGTATTAATGCAACAAGCACCCCCTCCCCCTTTCTCTCTCTTTCTTAAATATATAGTTGTGTTTGCTTGATCATTGCCGATACGTTTCAAAGCAGCCCGAGCACTATCTCTCTTTCTCTCTCTCTCTCTCTCTCTCTCTCTCTCTCTCTCTCTCTCTCTCTCTCTCTCTCTCTCGTGTTTTAGTGTGTGAGAGTATTCCATTGGTGTTAGGGTTAGTGTAAATTCCTTGCTTGTTTGTGGGTTGCTCTAACGATTCTCCTCTTTTGCGTCCTAGTTCGCTCTTAAACTAGGTGGTGCCCCTTGTGTAGTTGGGATTTGGCGGTGGGTTTGTTGTTTTGGTTTGTGTTGTGTTGTGCCCCAGCCCCATTGAGCAGCACGGGAGCCTTGAAGGGTGTCTAGAGGCCACTCTTCTTGTTGCCCGCCCCGGACCGCCTCAATATAAACGATTAAAGTTACAAGCCAATTCACTTAGACAAGATGATTTTGTCTGTAGCCCAATCTTTGTAAACAAGCATAGTGGCCTCCATCCGCCTTCCAATCTATACAACCAAAAATGGCCAATCAAAATACAAAAACCCACAAAAAATAAGAAAAGGTAGCTAAGCAAGCACAAAGCAGACCTTGTGTTGTTCTAGTTTGAAACTTGCATTACCGACATCCTCGAATCCCATTATGACAAAGTGTTCCCGAAGATTGGCAAGAGTCCAATGCGGATTCACTGCAACCACCTCCACCTCGTTATTGGGCATGCGGACACGAATTTCAAAGGATTGAATCTCTTCGTTGTCAGCTGCAAGGGTATCCATTTGCCACGTTTGTGCATCCACCTCTCATAGCTAAACCGTGCATAAAAGGTGCACCTTGCTTTCAAATACCGAAGGCAAAGTTGTGTGGGGGACACATTGCACTTATAATGGTCACCATCATGCAAACCGTCAACATAGCCCCAATTGACACCTAGAATGGTGTCCATTGCATCTATGTCAACTTCTTTGCAAACAAACATTGTTGGTGTTTCTACAGCCGGCAGAGAGTGGAATGCATGCACAAACAAATGAATGGGACAATGCCAACTGAGACCCACCGATCTGGTTGCCTTACCAAACTTTAGGGACCCTTGGAAATCTTGCAGCACCTTGCGCTTGAAAGAAAGCAAAGCCCAATGGTCTGGAGTTGGCCATTCTGCACTCTGCAATGAGGGTGTCTCCACGGCTCCTAACCTACCATAGCTTTAGCTTGACTTCGGCACCACGTACTTGTGGGAGTACATGAATATTCGCTGCTCGGTAAGTTTTTTCGATGAAACATTAGGAAACATAAGCTCCCCAATGTGAGCATGAACAACCATGAACGTGCCTGAGAGGCACTCAAGCGGCTGCTCCTCAACTAAGCTAGATGGAAAAACATCTTTACAAATGCCCTTAGTTAAACATAATGATCACATAAACGTAAACATGACATATGCATGGGATAGCTAAACCATGAAAACTTACAATGAGGTGCAAATTGAGTTGAAGCTCTCTGGAGGTGGAGCTCAGCTGCACTATAGACGTGTTGCACGATGGCCACCATTCCGGACTTTGTTTCTTTGAATGCCAATAGCCGGCCCTTCCAATGACGTTCCAATATGCCTCGACACCGTACGCGATGAGGTCGAGCACGTGACGGTTGCATGTAGATCCATGCACCCTTCCTGAATACTTGTGGGATCCATACCCCCTCTGAGTCTTTTGTGTTGTGCAACACAATCTCCTCTATCTCTGGTTTGGGCCGTCTATGCGTGGACATGCTTGGGAAGTTGGGCTTAGGAAGGGATTTGAAAGAGTTGAGTACTGAGGGGAGAGTGAGGTGAGCTGCCTATGGTTGCTATGGTGGCTTTGACAATGGAGATAGAGAAAGAGGGGAGGAGTGAGAGGTAGAGAGGTAGAGAGGATAGTGGAGCTGTGGGCTATGGAGTGTGGGACTGTAGAGGGTTGATGGAGGTGTGAGAGAAGGGGGAGCTATGGAGAGAGAGGAAGAGAGTGGTGGAAAGATTTTGGCTATGGCTGCCTTGACTGTAGAGAGAGAATGGGAGGAGGGAGAAGAGGGAGAGTGTGGGAGAAAAAAGTAATGAGGGAGAGAGAGAAAAGTGGATTTTGGGGGAAAAAATTGACTTTTGAAAGTTAGTTTATGTTTTGGGGCAGTTTTGGAGGCAAATGGGTCAACTTTGGAACTTAATTTTTTTTTTCAATTTTTAGGGTTTTTAAGCATGCGCGTTTTTTTTTGGGGGGTCCCTCCCTCTTTTATGACACCTCTCTCCTCCTATTTAACCCCCCCCCCCCCTAGCCTACCTCCCACCTCTCTCTAAGAACCAAGCCTTGAAGAAGGAGACAATTAGGCTGCACCCCTACCATTCCTCCCCCTCTAGGTGATATCCCAAGAGCCTTCTCATTGGTTCTCCCTTAAGCCGTCACTAATAAAAAAGGCCTAAGGAGAGTCCATATTTTGCCTAGGGCCTTTGTTGCTGGCACTCATTGAGAGTGTGTCTTGGTTGACAACAGTGATGGCACTTCACCGACCTCCCACGTGATGCTCTCAACTTATGGTCAGAACAAGCAACATGAGATGGAGAATTTACCTCTTGAATACTGACGACGTTGCAGCCTAGCAGTAGCACTTCAATGAAGGCGGCTAGTGCCTCTTTCGTCTCCTGTTCTTCTGTCCTCCAGTTAGAAAATTCCTCCAGCCATTCGTCTATGATTGATGGTGGGCGCCACTTTCAACATTGTAAACTGAAGGGTCTTAGAAAGCCCTCCTCAGTGGGGGCACCAAATGACGGGAGCAAAGCGAACCCCGAACCCCGACGGTCTCTAAAACACCGGGGTTTGAATGGCGCTCTCCAGCATGTCATGGTAAAGAGAACAGGGGGCACCACCTAGCTTTGAGCGGCTAGGATGCAAAACACGATGATATGAACACCACAAACTTACACATGGAGAGAGAGAGAGAGAGAGAGAGAGAGAGAGATTTGCAAATGATGAAAACCCTCGGGGGTGTGAGGGAGAACTATTTCTGCATTATTTACAAATGGAACGCCGTGGTGGTAGAGACGTAGGGAGAGGAGGTGGTGCAAACTACTCGGTGCGTTCTCTAAGATGACTCAATGATTGTAAAGCTTGCTATTGACGGGAGCAAAGAGAACCCCGAACCCCGACGGCCTCTAAAACACCGGGGACCGAATGGAGCGCCTCGCGCCTGTCATGGTAAAGCAAACAGAGGCACCACCTAGCTTTAGCGGCTAGGACGCAAACAACACACCACCATAACAAAGTTTTCATACAAGAGAGATGGATGCTTGGGAGTAATGATGAAGAGGAAAGGGAATGAGATCAAGTGAGAGAGAGAGAGAGAGAGAGAGTGAGGGAGGGGGTATAGCAGCTTAGTACTTAGGCACCACAAAAGGATGGCGAATCCGCACACCCTTCACACATACACAAGCTCACTCCAAACACAAGATTAGGTGGCGATTCCGCAAACCTCACATGGGCAAAACATTGCAAGAAAAAATACTCACAAAACCTCAAGCTTTATTTAGAGAATAAGGCGATGAAATGGGGAGCATAGGGTAGGGAAATGAGAAGGGAGAGAGTGGTAGAGCACATGGCGGATAGGTGGGAGTTGATGGCGAAGACTCGCACGAGGGTTATGGCCATCATCCTTCATTTAGTTGCCCTTCATCTTCCATAGCCAAGGGTGTAGAGGTCATGCTCAAGACAAGCATGGTGATTGCGGTGATGGTGATGGTGTGGGTGTGTGTGTGTGCACTAGGCACACACAATGCATAGTGTGTTCTTTGGTGATGTTGTGTGTGTATTTAGTGTGATGGTGACCCCTCTTTATATAGGGGAGGAGGGGGGAGGAATTCTAGAATTTAGAAATAAAGAAATCATTATCTACATAGGCCATGTGACTGTGGGCCCCACTTGTCTGGCTGTGTGTATATGTGCCAGAACAGCAGTCTCATGAGAGAGAGATGGGTTGATGAAAAAAAGTGAGAGGTGACATGGAGAATAAAGTAATTACAAGAGGGGAGAGAGGGGAGTGTGTTCAGAGGTGAATCTGTGTGCAGATGTGTGTGAACACAAGAAAAATCAGGTAACCACCAGGTGGGGATGGGTCTGTGGGCACCTTTTTTCAGTGAAACTGAGTGTGTGTGAGTGTGGGGGAGGTTATTTAGATACAAGACAAGAGACATGGCACCCTTGAGAGAGAGAGGGGGGTATTTGGGTCATGGGATATGATAGGAGAGAGAAAGAGGGGGTGGGGTATACTATTTTGGAAGATAGGGTAAGTTGCATGTGAGTTAGGGTGCATTATTGGTGAGAGGTGGGGTAGCTTGAGGGGAGAGAGAAAGGAGAAAGGACAAGGGGAAGAGAGAGGGGGTTGACCTTTTGAGTGGAGGAGAGGAAAAGGGACACACCGCGGGGCAACAGTGAAGAAAAAGGAGGCAAGGTGGGGATGGGCTACCCCGCAGGCATGAGGTGGCCTATTTTACCTTTCTTATATATTTACATAATCATACTTTATTTTTTTCTTACTTTTTCCAATGCCTTTTATCACTCCCTTCCTAAGAGGGGGTTTTCATGGGGTGGGGACGAGAGAAGAGGGGTATGGGAGCTTGGCTTGTGAAAATCCCCCATCATTAGCCCTCCCCTTTTGGCTAGAGGCATTCATGTCTTTAGCTCATCTGTTTGATCATTATCATCGGAGGTGGCGGCTGATGGTGTGTCCTCATCTGGAATGTCAATTGGTGGAGCCTGGTCAAATCGAAGAAAATAAGGTTTAAGTCGCCAACCATTTACCCTGGTTTTATGAAGTTTTCCATCAGCCTCCATAAGCTGGTAGCTTCCATTGGCATACTTTTTCTTGATGATGAAAGGACCTTCCCATCGGAGTAGGAGTTTCTTATCCTTGCGCGTGTCGAAGCGATTGTCATAGCGGAGCACCAACATTCCTTTCTTCAATTCTTTTTTCCGGAGATGCTCGTTAAAGCTAAGCCGTCTATGCTCTGCTTGTGCTGCATAATAATTTATTGCTTCTTCTCTGTCCAGCTGCAGTCTTTCTAAGTTGATGATGTGATCTCTCAAATGCATGTTGGGCTGTTGAAGCTGGCTTGCCATTACTCTGAGACTTTGTAGTTGCACTTCAATGGGCAAGATTGCTTCCTTACCAAATACTAGATGATACGGTGTGAATCCCAAGGATGTACGAAATGAAGTTCTATAGTCCCATAAAGCTGGTAGTAGATACTTATCCCAGTCTCCAGGATGATTGTTTACCTGCTTGGTAATAATTTTAGAAACCATTCCATTTACCTTTTCAACTAGGCCATTACATTGAGGGTAATATGGTGAAGAGTGCCTCCTTGTAATGCCCAGTTTCTGCATTAATTCTCCTACCAAGTCTGCTCTGAAACCTGGCCCTCTATCAGAGATGATCTCTAAAGGTGTGCCAAAGCTACAACATATGTGCTCGTAGATAAATTTAGCTACCTCTACCGCTGTGATTCTAGTGGTGGCTGTAGCCTATGCCCATCTAGTCATGTAGTCGACCCCCATGATAATGTAGAATTTTCCTGAGTTGGCCCTAGGTAATGGCCCAATGGCATCGATACCCCATTTTTCAAATGGGCCATATGAGAGAATAGGTGTCTGTGGTTCAGGCATAAAAGACCTAGTGCCTACCTTTTGACACAACTTACACGTTTTGCACTAGTGGTGTACATCACGGTTGAGGCTAGGCCATATGAAGCCTGCCTACAAGATTTTCCTACTTGTTATGTCTAGGGCAAAGTGACCACCACAAACCCCGTCGTGACAACTAGCAATTACTCCCGTGATTTCCTGAGAGAGAGGGACCTTCCTGAGTATTTGGTCCTTACCCTTACAGTACAAACTGTCATTGATGAGTCGATACCTTGTGGCCTTCCGCGTCAGCCATTGCTTTTGTCCCTTTGTTAAATCTGATGGGCATTCCCCTGTTTCCAAAAAATGCATGATGTCAAGCAAGGCATCACTTCCTTGAAATAGAGGGAGCTTTAGTTTTATTGCTCCAACCACCACTTCCTGTAGTCTTTCACTTGCTAGGGCATCTGCTTCTTGGTTTTGAGCCCTTGGGATATGGTGTATTTGAACTTCTTCAAACTTACCCAACAAGGTTTTTACACCACTTAAGTGAGTCCTTAAACTAGGATTCTTGCATGTCCATGCTCCATTTACTTGCCTTACCAGAAGTAGAGCATCCACAAATACATTAAGGCGTTGTACACCTTGCGAGACACACCATTGTAGACCCTTGGTTAGTGCTGCATACTCAGCTTCATTGTTAGAATGTGAATCTAACAATTGGCCCAACGAAAATACCTTTGTCCCTTTGTCATCAAAGACCACTATGCCTGCAGCTGCTTTGTCGGACGCTCGCTCGTTGTAGGCTCCATCAAAGTAGAGAGAGTATGCTCCTTCTACCATCGGTGGTACTGGAGGTAATCGGACTTCTCCTTCCTTAGATTGCTTCTCCTTCCCTTCAAAGACTTGGTAGGTCATGAGTCCCCCCAAACTTGCCCTTGTCGTGCTTTCTACTTGTACCGTGTAGTCAAACTCTTGCAGACGAACTAGCCATTTAGTAATTCTAGCAGACACATCCATGTGTTGTACAACATAGGTAAATATTTCATCCGTGGTTAGAATCACAAATTGCTTAGGCAGCAAATATGACCTAAACTTTGTAGTTGCAAATCTAAGGGCTAGGACTAAGTGTTCCACATGGGTGAAACCTTTCTCTCCTGCTGTCATCATTCGACTAGAGAAGTAGATTGGCCTCATGAAAGATGTCGTCGTATCCTTTTGGAGTAGCACAGCCCCCAATGAGTCATCACCAACACTTGAGGTGACATAGAATTTTTCATCCCACTTAGGTGGTGAGATAGTTGACAGAGTGGCTAAGACCTCCTTTACCTTGTTGTAGTGATGTTCGCTTTCCTCGTCCCAAGTGAAAGTTGATCTTTGAGTGAGTTGTTGCAGTGGTAGAACAAGCTGTGATAGTAGATGTATGAATCTACTTAAGTACCTCATCTTCTGTAGAAAAGAGACCAGTTGATGTGCGGTCGTTGGTGAAGGTAGGGCTATGAGTGCGGACACCTTACTTGGGTCGGTGTTGATACCTCTTGCTGAAATTTCATGGCCTAGTAGAATGACTTTACTCTCCCCAACGTGACATTTATCCACATTTAATTGCCCACCTAGGCTCTGCCACGTGGCCAAACCTTCAGTTACCTTTTCTAAATGTGAAATACGGGAGCTATATATACAAAAATCATCAATGAACACTCTTGTGGATGTTCCAAAGAACGGTTGAAAAACATATGTGACATATCTTTGGAATGTGGCAGGTGCATTTGTGAGACCAAATGGCATAACCCTGTATGCAAAACAACCCCATGGCGTGATAAAAGTGGTTTTTAGCTGATCTTCCAAGGCTATGCGTATTTGAAAGTATCCAGAATAACCATCACAGACGGTATAGCATTCAAAACCCGCTACTTCATTCAGAATTTCATCCAAGAAAGGGAGAGGAAAGTGGTCTCTCTTTGTAGCTGCATTTAGTGGTTTGTAGTCAACACAGACCCTCCACTTACCATTCTTTTTAGGCGTCACCACTACGGGTGACACCCATTCTGAGTTTTCTACAGGATAGATGAATCCCGCCTCCAGCAGTTTCCTTACCTCGGCCAAGAGTGCCTTTTCTTGTATGACCCCCAGTCGTCGTAGCTTTTGCACAACTGGTTTTACCCCTTCCTTTAGCTTAATATGATGCTCCACCACTGTAATGCCTGTGATTCTTTCATAGTTGTCAATGAACAGGTTAGGAAATCCCATCAACATTTGCAAAAAACTATCTTTCTCCTCAAGTGTTAATTCCGTAGACAACATACCCTTCAACCTACTTCCTCCTAGGCCAGGTGATTTTCTCTCCTCTTCATTGGGTTTCCCTTTTGGTGATGGATCACTAGTTGTGCTTACCCTTTGTGGATCCTTCATTATGATACCCATCACATCAATGGAACTGTCACTTTCGTCGGTGGATGTGGTCTCCTCCTCAGAACTGGAAGATTCACTAGTGGTTTCATCTGCCGATGTTTCCAGATTCATTTGCTTCTGCTTGCCAATCCTCATGTCGTAGTAGATTGTCTCCCCTTTCTTACCGGTCATGCGTAGAAGGCTAGTACCCCAGTCCTGTTTTGCCTTCATGGCCATTAACCATGGCCTTCCCAAAATTAGTGGATAGCCCTCCCCCTTAGTAGGCATTACAAAAACATCTACCTCTACCTCTACCTCAGTGTTGAAAGCTTTTATTTTCACGGCACTTACCACACCCACACACTTTATTTTTGCGTTGTTTGCCATCTTTGTTTTGCATGGAGAAGGCCTGTCAACCTCGAGCCCTAATCGAAGCATCATAGCTTCGCTCATTACACAGATTTGTGCACCTCCATCAATGTAGGTGTTTCCAACCCTCTTTCCTTTTATGTTTACATCGACAATTGGAAGGATGTCATCCATGTTGCATCCCGAAATTGCTCCGGCTACCTTTGTTTTGGAGCGTCTTGTACTTACCATTTTAGACCATTGTCACCTTACTTTTGGTGCAAGATGTAGCAGCTGTGGCCATGTAATCTTCGGTCCTTGCTCTGCCACATCCAATGTTAGATCATAGGGCTTAGAACTTTCCCCTAGCTGGAAGTCGGTGATGCCCAATTTCCGTCGTGGACTGGATGGCCTCTTGCTAGTTTCTCCTCTCATGCTTCTCTCATCATCTGATTGTGTAGCTTTCTCCCTCCTAGCTCTTTTCACGGTCATGGCTTCAAGTGGTTCTAAAAAGGTTACCTTCTCCTTATCCTTGTCCCTCTCCTTTGCTCTGGGTGGATCCACTACTACGGCTTTTCCTTTCTCTTCTAGCCTTATGATGTTTATAGGGCGATCAGGTGGTGGGGCTGGTGGAAGAGGTGGGATGGATGCTTGTAGTGGTGTCTGGGGTGGACGTAGAATTTGTGTTGGTGGGGGTGGTGCTCGGGGTGGGAGTGTTCTTTCTCTAGGGGGTGACAATTGGTTCCTCCTACCTCCTCTATTATAGTTTTGTCGTGGTTTGGGATAGTAGTACATACAGTGACCGTCTTCTCCGCAGTTGTAGCAATGATACTCCCTGCTTTGTCGTCGTGCTCTTCCAGGGTCTTGATCTCTTTCTTGACTCCTCCCTTGCTGTATTAAGTGGACAGACAAATTCTGCAGTTGGTCAGTAATATGGGCCAACATATCTTGTTGGTCATCTCTTACCCCAAGAGCCGGTGGTGGTGGTATGGTGGTTGTCGTAGTTGCTGGTTGACGCGATGTTCCTGCTTCTGTTGACTCAGTTTCTTTGGCTTTCATTCGCAGCTTCTTGTCCTTAAGGCGAGCAATCTCAACGGCTAACTCGTACGTAGCCGGGAATCTACCTTTCACCTTCTCCTTGAGAAGCGGCCATAAGCCATGCGTGAACCGATATTTTTTTAGGAAATCAGGTGCGGCTTCCCCCCTTGCCAGTGACTCAACCCACCGTTCCCACAAATCCACAAATTTGGACTCATAGGTGGCATATTCTAAAAGACCCTCCTGCTTCAAGTCTCTCAACTTGTCCCACAACTTTTCTGAAGTGGTACCTCCCCCAAAGCGCCTCTTAAAAGCGGTTTTTAAGGGTTCCCAGTCATCCTTGGTTGCTTGTGGAAGTGCATTGTACCATGATCTAGCTTCTAGCTTCATGAGATGCTTAAAGATTCTAACCCGGGATTCATCCGTATCTTTGTTGCTCACTACACATGCTACTTCAAAGTCATCTAGGAAGTCTTTTACCAAATCCTCCCCCTTCTTTCCTTTAAATGTTGGAAATGCTACACTTGCCATGATTACTGAGAGAGAGCTAGAAAGACACACTGCTTAACTTGCAAAAGTTTTTTCTTCTTTACAAGGAGGCGTGTATACCCTCTTATACTAGGACATAGATTAAAACTTCAAACGGTACATTGCCTTGTACTAAAGGTAAGACAAATGGTTGATCTGATTCCAGAACCTCAAAAAATCGCTCCCCACCCAGCATGGTGTCAATGACGTGCTGGTAGTGAGCCTTCAAATCCAGTATTACCTTGATTGAGCGTACACGTGTTGGTATGTGTGATCTGTCTTGAGGTAGGTTGTACTGATTCATGTGAAGCTTAGAGGTGCTTAGTCACTGTCCAAGCTTGTGGGAGAGGGTGGTGTTCTTTCCTGAAACAAACTCAGTAGATCCCTAGTTTCTCTAGTGAGAGTGTGAGCCAATGATTCCGTTATCTGTGCTATAGCATCAGGTGCGACTTGAAAACTGACTGTGATAATTACCTCGGTGACTTGAGTTACCCGATTCTCAAAGTAGAATAGTGTTGATTCTCTATTGTGTAGAGCTCCTTCCATTTTGTTGTTGTGGGTTGGTTGTAGGTTGCGGACATGGTTTCGACCTTCTCCTTCTTCTTTTTGGCACTTGGCCTATGTATATCCACTGGGTTTGGTGTGTTGGTTGACTCTCCCACTGAAAATAAATTACTGTTACGCCTGGCACTCGAGCTTCGATGGAGATGCGGAGTTTGTCTAGTTGTGCTTGGAGCTCTTCTTCTTCTGTCGTCCAAATCGCAAATCCTGCTAGCCATTCATCCATTCACAATAGTTTAGGGGTTTCAGTCTTGTAAACTGAAGGGTTTCATGAAAAGATCCTCAGTGGGGACACCAAATGACGGGAGCAAAGCAAACCCCGAACCCCGACGGCCTCTAAAACATCGGGGACCGAATGGGGCGCCTCGAGCCTGTCATGGTAAAGCAAACAGGGGCACCACCTAGCTTCAACGGCTAGGACGCAAACAACACACCACCATAACAAAGTTTTCATCCAAGAGAGATGGATGCTTGGGAGTAATGATGAAGAGGAAAGGGAATGAGATCAAGTGAGAGAGAGAGAGAGAGAGAGAGTGAGGGAGGGGGTATAGCAGCTTAGTACTTAGGCACCACAAAAGGATGGCGAATCCGCACACCCTTCACACATACACAAGCTCACTCCAAACACAAGATTAGGTGGCGATTCCGCACATCTCACATGGGCAAAACATTGCAAGAAAACATACTCACAAAACCTCAAGCTTTATTTAGAGAATAAGGCGATGAAATGGGGAGCATAGGGTAGGGAAATGAGAAGGGAGAGAGTGGTAGAGCACATGGCGGATAGGTGGGAGTTGATGGCGAAGACTCGCACGAGGGTTATGGCCATCATCCTTCATTTAGTTGCCCTTCATCTTCCATAGCCAAGGGTGTAGAGGTCATGCTCAAGACAAGCATGGTGATTGCGGTGATGGTGATGGTGTGGGTGTGTGTGTGTGCACTAGGCACACACAGTGCATAGTGTGTTCTTTGGTGATGTTGTGTGTGTATTTAGTGTGATGGTGACCCCTCTTTATTCAGGGGAGGAGGGGGGAGGAATTCTAGAATTTAGAAATGAAGAAATCATTATCTACATAGGCCATGTGACTGTGGGCCCCACTTGTCTGGCTGTGTGTATATGTGCCAGAACAACAGTCTCATGAGAGAGAGACTAAGAGAGAGAGATGGGTTGATGAAAAAAAGTGAGAGGTGACATGGAGAATAAAGTAATTACAAGAGGGGAGAGAGGGGAGTGTGTTCAGAGGTGAATCTGTGTGCAGATGTGTGTGAACACAAGAAAAATCAGGTAACCACTGGGTGGGGATGGGTCTGTGGACACCTTTTTTCAGTGAAACTGAGTGTGTGTGAGTGTGGGGGAGGTTATTTAGCTACAAGACAAGAGACATGGCGCCCTTTAGAGAGAGAGGGGGGTATTTGGGTCATGGGATATGATAGGAGAGAGAAAGAGGGGGTGGGGTATACTATTTTGGAAGATAGGGTAAGTTGCATGTGAGTTAGGGTGCATTATTGGTGAGTTATAATGCATTATTGGTGAGAGGTGGGGTAGCTTGAGGGGAGAGAGAAAGGAGAAAGGACAAGGGGAAGAGAGAAGGGGTTGACCTTTTGAGTGGAGGAGAGGAAAAGGGACACACGGCGGGGCAACAGTGAAGAAAAAGGATGCAAGGTGGGGATGGGCTACCCCGCAGGCATGAGGTGGCCTATTTTACCTTTCTTATATATTTACATAATCATACTTTATTTTTTTCTTACTTTTTCCAATGCCTTTTATCACTCCCTCCCTAAGAGGGGGTTTTCATGGGGTGGGGACGAGAGAAGAGGGGTATGGGAGCTTGGCTTGTGAAAAGCCCCCATCACTACCAAGAGCCTGTATACGTGTGTGCATCGACCATTGGAGTCGAAATATGGACGTGGTTCTCTTCACATGGTGCAATTCCCAAGGCAAAACCAACACACAAGCCCCCCTCCCAATGATGGTGATAGTGTCAACTCTTCCCACTACACTCTACCAAGTGCTGACTTCTCATGGACTTCCCCCCCCCCCCTGATAGTAACCTCTCAATGCCAATTTATAGGTGTTGGCTGCTTGGATTATGGTAATCCCTGTGTAATTAGGGTGAGCTTAATCGGGGAGACAAAGCAAGTGGTGGGCCCGGTGTGGTTGACCCTTGATTTGTTTTGGGAGGTTATTAAAAGATGAGAATCTCTAGGTGGGCCTTTGTGATCATCACCTAGAGAGAGGATATTTACCAAAAAATGGGAATTTTACAATGGCTTGGTGAAAACTAAAGAAACGATGAAAATAACCTACAAATAGTGGAATTGGCGTCGTGGTTGTGTGTTGCCGGCGAATGGTGTGTTGCCAGTGTGTCGGTGTAGAGCGTACTTCTTTTTGGGGTCGGCTGGGGCATGCCTTCAGCGCATTTCTCCTTTTTGTTGTTGGCGGCGCGTGCTTTGGGTCCTTCTTCTTTTTCGTGGTCGTCGTAGTCGTGGAGTCCTTCGTTTTCTTGGCATTTGTAGTGCGTATATGCGCGTGTGTGTGTGTACGTATGTGCATGTGGGCGGATGTGTGTGTATATATATATATATATATATATATATATATATATATATATATATATGTATATGGGTGCGTGTGTGTGTATTTGCATGTGCGCGCAAGCGTGCGGTGGGAACAGGGGCTTATCTCCATAATGTATATATTATATATATGTTTTTTTCTCTGTGTTTGCGGCCAGCTGACGGCAGCTACGCGTGCTTGGGGGTGGGGGGGGGGGGGATGGTGTGTGTGTCTGTGTGTGTGTGTGTGTGTGGTGTGTGTATTGAGAGAGAGAGGAAAACATGCGTTGCGCCTGTACAGGCCGAGAGGGAGAGAGAGAGATATGGCGGGCGGGTTGCTGCCGGGACTGAGCACAAGAGAGGGGGAGGGGATTGGGGTTGTGTGTGAGAGTGTGAGGATGAGGGTGTGAGAGGGTGAGGGTGAGTGAGTGTGTGGTGTGGAGGGAGAGTGGGCTCCATGGCGGGTGCTGCGCCTTCGGGCTGAAATGGAAGAGAGAGAGAGAGAAGGGGATGAGTGTGTGAGAGGGGAGAGAGAGAGGGAATCCATAGGGCGGGTGCCCACCGTGGGGGGGAGGAGAGAGTGTGTGAGGGGGGGGGGGGGGGGGGGGGGGTTGTCATATTCTCTGTCTTGCATGACGTCTCAAGGATGAGAGGAGGGGAAGAAGTCAATGGTGTGGGGGGAATAGAAAGAGGGTGGGGATAGTGGGCCAGGGGGGGGGGGGGGGGGGTTAATGAGAGGGGGGGAAAAAGAGTGTGAGAGAGAGAGAGGGTGAGTGTGAGAATACGGGGGAGCGGGAGCTCACATGCGGCTCAACAACACGGAGGGAGCGCGAGAGGGAAAGTGAGAGGTGTTGAGATGTCGAGCTCTACACCTTGAGCTGGCATCCACTACGGGTCTTGGCCGCTTACGGCATTTACTCACTGGCGCGTTAGGTGACCGACACGGAGGATCTCTACCAGTGATTCTACAGCTGGACTACACTTATAGTGCCAGCCTAGTACGCTTCTAGCGAGTTCACACTTAGTGACCGCATGTACATATGTGCTACTTTTCAGCTTTAGCACTTAGTCATTTTGTACTCTCTTTTTTGTGAAGAAGAAGAAGAAGCTTTCCATCTCTGTGTGCTTTGTGCTTGTCTTGTGTAGCTCTCTTGCATCCTCATTCTTTACATGGTATCAGAGCCTGGTGCAGGCAAGAGAGGCTAAGAGAGCAAGAGCATCACAATCCCTTCGTTCGCAATCCACGACCAGATGCCGAAGTTTCTGAACAGGTTTTTCGCACAAGTTTCTGAACAGGTCTCCAAAGTGCAGTATACAGAGATTTACTGTACAAGTACAGTGGTTGTATGTACACTTGATTGTGGACACTCGTTGAGTGTAGAAAGCGTTACAGGAACCACGATAGCAGGTTCAGCAGGTTTGCAGGTTTTTGCAGATTGCAGCTATTTTGTCTTAGTGCTTCAAGATGTCTGACGGTTTCAGTCAGATTGTTACTGAGAAGCTTGAGAAAAATAACTACCCTGCATGGAAGTTCAGAATAACAAATTTCCTAAAAGGAAAAGGTTATTGGGACTATGTAGAAGGAGACAATGAAAAGGAACCAGAGATTCCCGAGGCCAATGCTACAGCAGAACAAAGGAAAGCTTTGAGGGACTGGCAACAAGGCCAGAGCAAAGTGATGTATTGGCTGCCTATGAGCATCACAGATGGCATGATGGGCTATCTACAGGATGCTGAAACCCCCGCCATTGCATGGAGAAACTTAGGCAGAGTGTTCGAGGTGAACACCAAGGCCAGGAAGCTTCAACTAAAGTCGGAGCTAAATCAGGTTAAGAGGAACAACCTCTCAATCAATGATTATGCCTTGAAGATCAAGAGTATCATTGAGGCTCTTGGATCTATTAAAGTCTCAGTGGAAGACGATGACATTGTCCGTGCATGCTTGGATGGTCTGGGAGATGAGTATGTACATTTTAGGTCTTCCATGAATACAAGAGACGACATCCCCGTGTTCCAAGATTTGATTTCTATGCTTATTCTTGAGGAGAAGAACCTTGACACATCTTCTTCTCATGGCAGAAATAATTCTGAACAGGCCTTCTATTCTAACTCCAACAGAGGTAGAGGTAGAGGTCGTGGTCGAGGCCCAAGGGGTTGCAGGGGCCAATTTCTGGAAGGTCAATCAAATCAAAACAATACAGGTGGCAGGGGAAACCAGTCTCAAGGCAGGGGGAGTCAAAGAGGTCGTGGTGCAGGATCAAGCAGGCAGCAACATACTCCAGATAGTAGAGAATGTTGGACTTGTGGTGAAAGAGGTCACATGTCACGTGACTGTCCAAAGGGAAAAGCAAGTAGAAAGAGAGAACAGGGCAACTATGCATCTACTAGCAGAGATGCAGATGACAGCAAAAACGAGCGCATGTTTGTTATGCAGCATGTAATGAATACAATGACTGCAGAGAATTCCACCCAAGATGATGTTTGGTATGTGGATTCAGGTGCCTCTAATCACATGACGTCTCGTGGAGAGTGGTTTAGAGATATGCACAAACCAGATGTGTCAGGCTATGTGCAGACAGGAGATGACACAGCTCACCCCATTGCTCATGTAGGGGACATACCTCTAAATACGAAGAGTGGGAAATCAAAGTACTTAGCAGATGTACTTCATGTCCCAAACATTACAAAGAATCTTGTTTCTGTTGGACAAATGGTTGAGCAGAGTTTGCAGGTTCGCTTCAATCCAAATGGCTGTTATGTAGAAGATTTCCAGAATGGCTGTAAGCTGATCACAGAGGGCAAATGTGTGGGCAGAATGTTTACGCTGAATGTAGACATGCCTGAGGTAAAAGCTGCATTATTTGCACAGGGCACAGGTGTTGTGGCTGATGTTGACATTTGGCACAAACGCATTGGCCATGTCAATGAGCAGAGATTGCGCAGCATGCAATCAAAACAGATTGTAAAAGGTTTGCCCAAATTCAAGGTGGATGGTATGCATAAAGTGTGTGCAGCATGCCAGTTTGGAAAACAGTCAAAGGGCTCATTTCCACATGAGCTCAATGTATGTAAAAAGCCACTTGAGGTGGTGCACACAGATATTTGGGGTCCAACCGATACTGCAAGTATACATGGTTGCAGGTATTATGTCTCTTTCATTGATGACCATACAAGGAAAGTATGGGTCTACTTCATGCGTAACAAAAGTGAAGTGTTTGGTCACTTTCAAGACTTCAAAGTCATGATTGAGAAGGAGACAGATATGCAAATCAAGACATTGAGGTCAGATGGAGGGGGAGAGTACTTCTCCAATGATTTTTCAGATTTTCTGCGAATGCATGGTATACACAGGCAGTTTACATGCAGATATACTCCACAGCAGAATGGGGTCGCAGAAAGGAAAAACAGGCACATTGCAGAGGTTGCACGTGCATTGATGAATGAGAAGAACATGCCTCATCATTTCTGGGCTGAAGCTGTAAATACAGCTGTGTACATTATGAACAGGACACCTACAGCTGCGGTGCATGATGTAACACCTGAGGAAAAGTTTACAGGTACAAAGTCTGATTTGGCACACTTGAAAGTGTTTGGCTGCATAGCTTACGTGCATGTACCAGATGAGTTGCGTAGGAAATTGGATCCTAAAGCAGAGAAATGTAT
The DNA here is from genome assembly GCF_014529385.1 of Adiantum capillus-veneris. NCBI lineage: Eukaryota > Viridiplantae > Streptophyta > Polypodiopsida > Polypodiales > Pteridaceae > Adiantum > Adiantum capillus-veneris. The sequence continues at coordinate 135,664,419 of NC_140956.1, read as the reverse complement.
TCTTGTGGGATATTCCCTTGAACAAAAGGGGTACAGGTGCTACAATCCTACTACACGAGAATTACGAGTGAGCAGAGATGTAGTCTTTGATGAGATGAGCAGCTGGTACAGTAATGCACATGGCACTATTGGGGCTGATGTAAAAGATGATGTGGTTGTACAAAATGTAAGGCCACAGTCACAGGTTTTGAGTGGACCACAAGAGTCCTCTTCTCGTGGCTCTGTTGAGAAACCATGGAATGGTAGACTACGTACGCAGGTTACTCCACCAACAGGTACAGGGAATGTATCACAAAAAGGAAAGGAAAAGGTTGATGAACCTCCCTTTATGGTTGATGCATCATCAATTTTTTCACATGTAGACATGGATTCAGATGGTTCTGAACAAAGTCTTGATGAGGAATTTGGAATTCCGACTGTCAGGACACCTGGTGTAAGGAAAGTACAAGAAGATGCTAGAGGGCAAAGGAGTGACCCAGGACCGCGCAGATCTAATAGAGTCAGAAATCCAGTTCAGAAATTGACTTATGATGGGTATCTAGCGCATCACCAAGCCTACATGGCTAAGGTGATACAGGATGTGGAGCCCACATGTTTTGAGGACGCAGTTGGAAATGTGCATTGGGATGATGCAATGAATGAAGAGATGGCTGCATTGGAAGCAAATGACACATGGGAGTTGGTGCCATTGCCAAGTGGCAAGAAAGCTATTGGCTGTAAATGGGTGTATAAAACCAAGCATAAGGCTGATGGTAACATTGAGCGTCACAAGGCAAGGCTGGTCGCAAAGGGTTATGCACAGACGTATGGCATAGACTATGAGGAGACCTTTGCTCCAGTGGCAAAGATGACGACAGTGAGAGCTGTCATAGCAGTGGCTGCATCTAGAGGATGGATTATGCATCAAATGGATGTAAAGAATGCCTTCTTGAATGGTGATTTGCAAGAGGAAGTGTATATGGATCAGCCACCTGGTTATGTCGATCCAGGTTACCCAGATTATGTATGCAGACTTCTCAAAGCTTTGTATGGTTTGAAGCAGGGCTCTAGAGCATGGTATGACAGGATTGCCAAGTATCTTGTCAGTATTGGTTTTAGGAGAGCTCATGCTGATCATTCACTCTATGTACGTGAGAGTGATGTGGGGATTGTGGTCATTACCATATATGTAGATGACCTTATTATTGTTGGTGACAATGCTATGGAGATTGACCATGTAAAGGGTCTTCTCAAACAAGAGTTTGAAATGAAAGATTTGGGCGAGTTGCGCTACTTTCTTGGCATTGAGGTGATCAGGACTCCAGAGGGTGTATGGCTATCACAGAGACAGTATGCTTTGGACATGTTGTCAAAGTATGGTATGGTTGATTGTAAGCCAATTTCTATTCCCTTGGATGTGAATGCCAAGCTGAGTGCAGAGAAGGGTGATGTTGTTGAGGATGTCAACATGTACAGGAAGATTGTGGGTAGTCTAATCTACTTGACTATCACGAGGCTAGACTTGAGCTACACAGTAGGCTTGGAGAGTCAGTTCATGCAACTTCTGAGGAAGCCACATTTGGATGGAGTACGACGCACACTTAGGTATGTGCAAGGTACTCTTGACTACGCATTGTTCTATGCAGCAGATGCACCATTAGCATTGTATGGGTATACAGATGCAGATTGGGCAGGTAGCATTGTTGATAGGAGATCTACGAGTGGCTTCATGTTCTCTTTTGGGAGTGCTGCTGTTACTTGGAGCAGCAAAAAGCAGCCTACGGTTGCTTTATCGAGCACAGAGGCCGAGTACAGAGGTGCAGCAATTGCGACGTGCGAGGTAGCTTGGCTACGCACATTACTTGAGGACTTGGGAGTGCAGGTTGACCAGAAGATTTTCATCCATTGTGACAACCTCAGCAGCATGCAGTTGGCTAGGAACCCAGTGTTCCATGCCAGGACCAAACACATAGAGGTCCATTACCACTACGTTCGAGAGCGAGTGTTGGCGGGTGACATCGACTTGGTCTACGTCAGCACAGAGGAGCAGATAGCGGATATCTTTACCAAGGCCCTCGGAGCTGAGAAGCTTCGACGTTTCCGGACTATGCTTGGACTCTGCGACATGAAGAGCTCGAGGGGGAGTGTTGAGATGTCGAGCTCTACACCTTGAGCTGGCATCCACTACGGGTCTTGGCCGCTTACGGCATTTACTCACTGGCGCGTTAGGTGACTGACACGGAGGATCTCTGCCAATGATTCTACAGCTGGACTACACTTATAGTGCCAGCCTAGTACGCTTCTAGCGAGTTCACACTTAGTGACCGCATGTACATATGTGCTACTTTTCAGCTTTAGCACTTAGTCATTTTGTACTCTCTTTTCTGTGAAGAAGAAGAAGAAGCTTTCCATCTCTGTGTGCTTTGTGCTTGTCTTGTGTAGCTCTCTTGCATCCTCATTCTTTACAAGAGAGGGGGTCAGGGTGAGTGCTCAAGGCTTGCGCCAGGCCGAGGGTGGCCAGTAAGGGGGGGGGGGGGGGGGGGGGGGGGTAGGTGAGAGAGAGAGAGGTATGTAGGGAAAATGAGAGAGAGAGAGGGGAGGGGGGTTATTTCATTCAATGCCCGCCGGGGGGGGGGAATAAACTACGGGGGGAGAGAAAAGGGGTATCTGAAACCAAGGGCGGTCGGCTAGGTTGGTGTATAGACAAGCGAGGGCCTGAGGTGATGAGGCCTGCCAATCGAAGGGGGGGGTGTCCATGCCCGTAGAGGTGTCGTGAGGATTGACCAGGCGGTGTCGAACCTTCCAACAGTGTCGCCAAGGCTCCAGCAGAGGAAAAATAAGTTTTTTTCCTTTTTTTTCTTTGATTTTCAAAAATGGGCCATCATTGGTAACATCCTTCAAGCTGCATGCAAACCCTCTGCAAGCACTGGACAATACACAAAGAGCAAGAGAAAAGGAGGGGAATGGGGAGAAGCAACACAATAAATAGGGGCAAATATTTGGTATTATTGCATAGGGGAATAGTACAATCAAGTATGTAGCTTCAATGGCAAGCTTTGCACTACACAGGCTTGCAACTTTCAATCACACCCTCAGGCAAAAAATCCCTCAAATTTTCACGTTTACATTCTTTTATAGGGGTGTCTCTAGGAGGTTTTAAATAGAAATAATGGGTGAGCTTTCATCTCGTGCACTTCACTTGTAGCTTCATTTAGAATTTTCTTGCATTGCCACCACTTGGCACATTTGATTCTTTTGGTATGTGCATCGTGCAAACCTCTTCACTCCTTTAGCCTCTCAATTTGGCCGGCCGACTTGCTCCTTTTGGGCCTTTGAATTATCTCTCTATCTCTTGTTGTCCTCTATTGAGGGAACTTCCTCTTTCATGAGGGGGGGAGGCAATAGCGAGGTCGCTATTGCCCTCCCTCTTTCCTTCAAAATTTTGGGGCCCCAATTGAGCCGTGGGACTCGCCTCTAGTCGCAGGCTTGCCACATCATCAAGGCCAAATGACCGCCTTTCTCACACACGGGCACGCGCCACCGTGCCGCCTCGCCACTGGCCAAAACCACCGGCTGCACCGCCATGGGCAGCGCCCTGCAGGGCCGCTGCCCTCGCGGCATAGCCAACGAGGAGGGATCTACCCCTCTTTCTCTCTTTGTAATCAACTGAGGGCTCATGGACCTAGACATATACTACGGCCTCCAAGCCCACCTCTGTGCATATGGGGCAATCTCTAGCCACGTGGCAGTTGTGGGGAGTACCCCCTCTTTGAATGGCTTCCAAGGCCATATAAAAATTTCCCATCCTCATTGTTTTTTTTGGCTCACTTCATAACCGTGCAATTTTCTATTGAGAATCCCAATGACCAGAGTAAAACCTCCACCTAATCGCCTCAATCGTCGGCTTTAATTCTCCTCGTGCTCATCGATTTTCAACTTCCCTGGGTCCACGACCCAAGGCGACCAAAAATTTGAAAAATCATCTATACACACTTGATCTTCAATAGCCCTAGGTTTTCCCAAGCTGTAACTTGGGGCCTGAAGCTTGGAATCACATGCCGTGACTTCTCATTAACTCCATTTGACATGCTCTACCTGCTTGACCCTTGTCGAGGCCTAGGAAACACACGATGGCACATTCTTCAATGCGGGCAAGTGGACTCAAACTCGGCCCCCGAAAAAAATGCAACTGGCCATAAAATGCAAACCATGGCTCTGATTCGCAATCTGAAAAGACGGGTAGGCTCCATAAATTGAGCTCTAACACACCTGTACCTCAACTTTGAATTGGACCACCTGTCCCCAGCTGCCCTGTCCGGCAAGAATCTACAATCCATTGAAACTTCACCCTTCAATAACTTGGGCTCCGTAGCTCGGTTTGATGAGCTGTCCGGACTTTCTGCTTCAGCACTTCAAGCTCTATGTTCCTGGACCCAAAATCAGCACTTTGCATCTTCTTCATCTGCTACCCAAATTAGGTCCTCATGGAGCCTTCCTTGGCCTATAAGCCGCATCAGGCATACAACTCTGGTGCTACCTGTCATCCCATGATTTTCCTAGCTGCTCCAGCCCTTTGCCATGCTTCTGCTTGCCTGCATATACTTGCTCATGCCACCTTCTAGAGTTGACACACTTTGGCTGCACCATCATTGCCCACCCCCTAGTTGAGCATTAATGCTCAACCACATAACAGCTTTTATTCCACTACTAACTGCAAAACCTGGCACACAATATGAGAAAACTAAAACCATATTTACATAGTTTTATTGCATCCTACTGCCAAACCTTCAAGTGGGTTGCCCCACCCCCTGCATAAGAATTTGATGCACTGCTGGCACCAGCTCCCTTTCAAAATAGAGCTTGAGACGCAGACCATTTACCCTGTGTTTTGAGGAACCGACCATCCATCCTTATTAGTGCATAAGTACCATTAGGAAAAACTTGATAAACCTTATAGGGTCCCGTCCACTTTTTTTTCAACTTCTTCTGAAAGGTGAAGTCAAGATAACTCTCATACTTCATCACTAGATCGCCCTTCTCAATCCGCTTTGCTGGCAAATGTTGGTTGAACTTGCTTCTCTTCTCTCTCGCTGCTTCACATAAAAATCAGCACTGCCTCATGATCCATCTTCAAAGTTTCAAGACTTGTAATCCTATCCTGCAAAACATCTTGATGAGTCTTATCGATTCTCCACAAACCTTTGAGAATCCCTAATTGCACATGCACATGTAGGACCGCTTCCCTGCAATATACCAACTCATATGGAGTAAAGTTGGTTGCCACCTTATATGAAGTCCTGTAAGCCCACAAAAAATTGTCAAGATTAGATTCCCACCCTTCAATGTGCTGGTATATATACTTCGTAAGCATCTTGACTATCTGCCCATTGGCACTCTCTACCAAACCATTTCATTGTGGAGGGTATGGAGATGAAAATCGGTGTTGAATCCCCAAATTTGTCCACCAGAGCACGCACCAACTTACTTCTGAACCCTTGTCCTCTATCCAATATAAGCACCCAAGGCACTCCAAAGCGACAACATATGCAATCAAATACAAATTGAGCAACAATATGTGCATTTACCTCTTTGACCGCTTTAGCCTCGACCCACCGGGTAAGGTAGTCTATGGCCACTATCACATATTTCTTACGCTCGCTGACTTGGGAAATGGACCAATTGAATCCAAACCCCACTTTTCAAAAGCATCATGTGCGATGATAGCCCCTTGCTGCTCGGCTATCAGTCGTCTTTCACCAATCACTTGGCACTGATGACATGTCTTGCACCAATAATGCACATATCGCACAACAAAAGTCCACGAGAACCCCACTTCTTAAGATACGAAACAAGACTTGACTCTTACCCTGATGATCGCTTTCCTCGTGGCATTGCTCCAATACCATACTGATCTCTTCCTTGTAAAGGACACGACGTAGCTCCCCATCTCTATCGTGCATCATAAGATCTTCTCCAATCAGAGTAAACCTTTTAGCCTTTTGAACAACTCTCCTCTTTTGTAGCTTGGAAAGCCCATCGGAACATTGACCTGTACTCAAGAAATCATCAATATCCTTCAAAGTCTCTCTACCTACATAAGTGGCCGGTCCCACATACAAAATCAACACTTGAGTCTGAACACAATTGCTAGCCAACCGATCTGCTTCCTGGTTTTGTTCTCTTCTCACATGTTTGAGCTGTACTGCTTCAAAAAACTTCAACAGCTTATTTATGGAAGAAAACCAATTTTTGAGGGTGTTTGACAGCTAATAGAGCATCACCTTTTACTACTAACCTTGATATGCCAAATCTAATGCATTTCTTGAGTCCCAGGTGTAAAGTAAGATATTCCGCTTCATTGTTGGTATGCACCTCCTCCAAGTCGTAAGCTTTGGAAAAAATAATTGTGTTGTATAGATCTTGAATGACTACACCTCCACCTGCTTTCTGGTTACCCATCTGTAAGCGCCATCAAACCACATTGTGAAGGCCACTTCCAAGTCGGGTTCCTCCTTATCCTCCTCTTGTACCACCCTTGGATAAAATTGGTAACTGAACCTCCTTGTTGACTAGGATATCCGCCAAATGATACCGTCGCATGTGATCCACTTTGAACTCAAAATCAAACTCTTGAAGCTCAATTACCCACTTCATGATTTGTTTCCCTGGCTTCAAGTGTGGCACCACTTTGGGAAAAAGATTGTTAGTAGTCAATACATAAAACTTTTGAACGACCAAATATACTTTGAACTTTCTGCAGGCAAAGACCAAGCCATCACCCACTGTTTCGCCTCTGTATAAGTAGCTTCCCCCGGACTAATGACCCTGCTTTTGAAGTAAACAGGCTTATAACTCCTTCCCACATTTTGTAGCAATACTGATCTGATAGCCATTGTTCCCACCGTCATAGCAATATAAAAATCATCCTCTTGGTTAGGAGGGCATTCTGTAGGTAACTGACATAGAATACCTTTCACTTTATCAAATGCCTTTTGAGCTTCCTCATCCCAATGAAATCCATGCACCTGTTGAGCCCTTTTCTGAAGAGGGTAGACATATTGAGACAACATCCAAAAGAAGCAAGATAAATACTTTAACTTATGCAAGAATGACGCCAATCCCGTTGCACTGGTTGGAGGCTCCATAAGAACCAATGCTTTCACCTTCCTTGGGTCTGCTTCAATTCCATTATGTGATACCACATGACCCAACAACTGAACCCTTGGTTGTGCTAGCTTGCACTTCTTTGGATTCAATTGACCTCCTTCTTCATCTAACCTGTGAAAACATAGCCTTAATTTGGACAAATGTTCTACCCTGGAACTATAGCAACCAATATCATCCATAAACACTTTGATGAACTTACCCAAGTATGGCCCGAACAACTTGTTCATCCAATCTTGAAATGTCGCATACGCATTCACCAATCCAAAAGGCATCATGTGGTAGGCAAAGCAACCCCATGGAGAAATGAAGGTAGTCTTTAACTGGTCCTCCAAAGCAATACCAATCTGAAAATATCCTAAAAAACCATACATAACGGAATAGCGTTCATGTCCGGCAACCTGGTTTAAAATCTCATCTTGAAATGGAAGGGGGTAATGATTCCGCTTGGTTGCAGCATTCAAAGGCTTATAATCTACACATACTCGCCATTTTCCATTTTTCTTCGGGGTAATGACAACAGGAGAGACCCATTCAGACTCTTTTACTGGGTATATAATACCTGCCTCGAGAAACTTGTTGATCTCCTGCCATAGAGCTTCCTTTTGAATATCTCCCAACCTCCTGAGCTTCTGTGCTTTTGGCCTGTATCCTTCTTTAAGTAGAATCTAATACTCCACTCCTTTAGCTCCCCTCAAATCCTTATACTCTGTTGAAAATAAGTCAGGGTAGGATGCACATAGGTTCATATAGCCTTCCTTCTCCTGCTTTGTTAAATCTGTACCTAACATATCTTCCACCTCTTTAGCCTGCAGGCTACAAATAGGAACTTGCATACCTCTCCTTGTAGTGGTAGAGTCTACTGTGACTCCGAATAAATCCGTATCCAGTTTCAATAAATCCTCATCACTCTCTTCCTCTTCGACACTGGTCAACCCTTCATCATAAATAGACTCCATTTCATACTCATAATTGGTACTGAAATCTCGATTATCTCCATCGGCTGAGGGATGAAAACGACTTTCCTTGGTCTTTAGGTCCAACACAATCTGTCCTCCATTTTCCCGATCCGGCAAGGTAAACACCCCGGTCTCCTAATCTTGCTTGGCTCCAATTGCCAACAACCATGGCCTCCCTAATATAATTGGATAAGCATTTTCTCCTGCTTTCATGACAAAAAAATCAATTAAGCATTCAATTCCCATAACCTTTACCTTCACATCCTGTGCCACTCCTAAACAATGATCTTTGGCATGATTATCTATCCTCATTCACACATTGAACCTGACAACAGCTTTAATGCCAATATCCCTCATAGCAGATTCAGTAATAACACAGACTTGGGCACCACCATCGATGTAGGCTTGGACATGTTTCTTCTTCTCAAGCAAAACATCCACCACCGGAAGCACATCGATCGACCTCCCCACCTTTAAGGCTAGATTTTGTACCACATGCACATCTCCTCCTACTCGAGGAAGCCTCGTACTGACACCGGTTGACCACTACCTTCTTAACTTAGGGTTTATTGCAAGCAGCTGCCCAAAAGTGATGTTAGCCTTTTGATTTTGAACATCTCTTACCAAATCATACTCCGGATTACCGCGTCCCAACTGAAAATCCTTTTGGGTAATTCTTCGTCTTCGCCTTCTTCTGCTTGGCTCTGGCTGCTCTCTACCTTCATTTACCTTTTATTTCCCTTTCTTTGCTCTAGTTTCACGCTCCATCTCCGTCTCCTCGTGCTCTTTTGTTGGCCATAATGTCAACCTCCTGCCTGTCAACACCAATAATGCTAACCCTTTGTATTTCATCATTACCTGATGGAGCCTCCTGTGCTTGGTTTTCAACCTCTTGTTGCCCTCTTTGGCCATTAAACTGTGCCTGACCCCTGCCTTGACCAAATAGAGGATACATGCCACCCATTTCCCTTCGTGGGTAAGGACAATCTGGATCATAATGGCCTTCCTCTCCGCAATTGTAACACCTACAAGGCAATTGCCTAGCTCTGCCTCTTCCTGTCCTTGCTTGACCTCTATCCGTAACACTTAAATGCAACTCTTGCATTTACTCAGACAAATCTTGAACTGTACGTACCCATTGTTGAGGAACGGTTGTTATCCCTTGATTGGGCTGATTCTCCATTTGGACTTCTTCTCGTGGACTTGAAGTTGGATTGGGAACCATCGCCTCATACCCCAATGCACCTTGCTCAATATTCTTCTTTATTTTTTGGCTCTTAGACCGCGCAATAGCAACATCCCCATTGTAATTCTTGGAGCCCTTGAAATCCACCTTTTCACGAACTTTGGGATGCAAACAAGCCATAAACTTTTCCAATTTAAAGTGCTCACCACCATTGACCAGCTGCATGTCCACTGCAAAGTCCCTCCAGCACTCTTCAAATCGGGCGAGGAAGACGCTAAATTCCTCGTTCACGTCTTGCTTCAAATTTTTCAATCTTGCATCCAAGTTGACAGGAGATACCTATTTTCAAAAACCTTGTAGAAAACAGGCCCGCAACTCCGGCCACATAAGTCTTGGCTCTCCCTCCAAAGCATAGAACCAAGTCTTTTCTTTTCCCCACATCAACAACGGAATCGTTTGCATTTTGCTATCTTCATTCGGCATATGCAATGACAACATATACAACTTGAAATCGGCCATCCACTCTTCCGGTTCTCCTTCTCCGGTGAAAATTGGTCCATAACTATGTGTTGCCATATCTCCTTGATGGATATAATTGTCTTTAATCAACACCGACGAGCAATCAACGGCTCCTCAATGGGGGCACCAGAAGATGGAGAGGGGGAATAGGGAACACACCCAGCACACCAAATGTCTACCTCTCTATAGCCCAGTGATTCCACAGGACCCCTAACCTCTCAAATAACACCTTCAAATTGGATAATTTGCACTAACAACTCCACTTTAGCACACAAAACAACTATCTCATACCTTGCAAAAACACCTTGCAGCACAAACGCACCCACCTTGGTCAACTCACCCTTTCCAACTCACAAAACACCCTGATTCTGCCCTCTTGGTAACACCCTTCCAAGCTGCAGGCAAACCCTCTGCAAGCACTGGCCAATACACAAAGAGCAAGAGAAAATGAGGGGAATGGGGAGAAGCAACACAAGAAATAGGGGCAAATATTTGGTATTATTGAATAGGGGAATAGTCCAATCAAGTATGTAGCTTTAATGGAAAGATTTGCACTACACAGGCTTGCAACTTTCAATCACACCCTCAGGCAAAAAATCCCTCAAATTTTCACGTTTACATTCTTTTATAGGGGTGTCTTTAGGAGGTTTTAAAAAAGAAATAATGGGTGAGCCCTCATCTCGTGCACTTTACTTGTAGCTTCATTTAGAATTTTCTTGCATTGCCATCACTTGGCACATTTGATTCTTTTGGTATCTGCATGGTGCAAACCTCTTGACTCCTTTAGCCTCTCAATTTTGCCGTGGCCAACTTGCTCCTTTTGGGCCTTTGAATTCTCTCTCTATCTCCTATTGTCCTCTACACGGGAACTTCCTCTTTCATGAGGGGGGGAGACAATAGCGAGGTCACTATTGCCCTCCCTCTTTCGTTCAAACTTTTGGGGCCCCAATTGAGCCGCAGGTGTCGCCTCTAGTCGCGGGCTTGCCACATCATCAAGGCCAAAAGGCCGCCTTTCTCACGCGCGGGTGCGCGCCACCGCGCTACCTTGCCACTGGCCAAAACCACCCGCTGCACCGCCCTGCAGGGCCGTTGCCCTCGTGCCATAGGAAATGAGGAGGGAGCTCCCCCTCTTTCTCCCTTTGTACTCAACTCAGGGCTCATGGCCCTGGACATATACTACGGCCTCCAAGCCTGTCACTGCGCATATGGGGAAATCTCCGGCCACGTGGCAGCTGTGGGGAGTACCCCCTCTTTGAATGGCTTCCAAGGCCATATAAAAAATTCCCATTCTCATTGTTTTTTTTGGCTCAGTTCATAACCCTGCCATTTTCTACTCAGAAGCCCAATTACCAGAGTAAAACCTCCACCCGATCGCCTCGATCGTTGGCTTTAATTCTTCTCATGCTCATCGAATTTCAACTTCCCTGGGTCCGCGATCCAAGGCGACCAAAAATTTGAAAAATCATCTACACACACTTTATCTTCAATAGCCCTAGATTTTCCCAAGCCGTAACTTGGGGCCTGAAGCTTGGAATCACGTGCCGTGACTTCTCATTAACTCAATTTGACATGCTCTACCTGCTTGACCCTTGTCGAGGCCTAGGAAACACACGATGGCACATTCTTCAATGCGGGCAAGTGGACTCAAACTTGGCCCCCGAAAAAAATGCAACTAGCCATAAAATGCAAACCATGGCTCTGATTCGCAATCTGAAAAGATGGGTATGCTCCATAAATTGAGCTCTAACACACATGTACCTCAACTTCCACTTGGACCACCCGTCCCCAGCTGCCATGTCCGGCAAGAATCTGCAATCCATTGAAACTTCAACCTTCAATAACTTGGGCTCCGTAGCTCGGTTTGATGAGCCGTCTGGACCTTCTCCTTCAGCACTTCAAGCTCTATGTTCCTGGACCCAAAATCTGCACTTTGCATCTCCTTCATGTGCTACCAAAATTAGCCCCTCATGGAGCATTCCTTGGCCTATAAGCCGCATCAAGCATACAACTCCGCTGCTACCTGTCATCCCATGATTTTCCTAGTTGCTCCAGCCCTTTGCCATGCTTCTGCTTGCTTGCATACATTTACCCATGCCACCTTCTAGAGTCGACACACTTTGGATGCACCAACGTAAGGCTTTGACACTAGGCGTTGTCACGTGGTGATACATGGAACTACATAGGAGTTTGTTTTTCCCAATTCTTCTCTAGTCCAAATGGGCCAAATATCATGGAAGAAAAAATTACACCCTTTTCAGAGATGCTTGTAGTACCATGAGTCAGCACATGGTGCTATATGAAGCTTTGCAAGGGCTTTATTGTGTTGGGATGCCTTATCCCGACCCGAACACTAGATTTGGAAATGCTCATTGTTTCACCTTATAGATAGAACATATATTCAAGCAATAAGGAGTACTATCACTTCAATTTTGAGAGGTTGCCCACCCACTCCCCATGTCATCTCTCCTCTTCCCTTTTATGCGCCGTGTATGAAAGCATCTTGCACTCACAAATTAGTCCCTATGAAGATTCCTACATCACCATGTTACGACATGTGGTGCTGTAGCACCATGCGCAAACACGTGGTGCTACAAGAATCTCCACAAATTGCTTAAATGAGCCCCTTTAAAGCTTCCTATAGGTCTAAGTGCCGACACGTTGTCGGGATGTGTGCGGTCTAGCTGGGAATGTGCAGGATCTCTGGCTGTGAGAGTTCATGATGAGAGTCACAAACACTTTAGTAAAAAGCTCTCATGTAAAATCACCAACCCTCTTTGTAAGGGTGACTACAAATCTAAGAGCGTTCATGACAGCAAAGTCACAAACCCTCTTTCCTATCGTGCTTGGAATTTAGTTGCTTTAGTAGTGGAGATTATGATAAGAGGATCATCAAATCACATTCAATTTCACTCAAAAAGACCATTTAGAAACACTAAAGTTTTAGCCATGAAACCTCAATGCTCATACAAGCACAAATCTCAATCAAAACCCAAACCTCTTTCATGGTGTCATGTAGCCTCTCCCCCAATTACATAGTTGTAACTCAAGCAACTGAAAGGAATGCTCGAGCTTCCACCTTCATGATTTTTTTTTAATGATTTTTCAGAGATTTAAGAGCTTCTAAGTTGAAGACCACACACCATTTTGATAAGGGGAAACCCTAATTCACTCCCTCACAAGCTCAGATACAAGATTGCAAAGAGGTAGGACGACAACACACATAGATTGGGCAACCATGGAAGCTATTGCACAGCAAGAAAAAATTGCAGGTTTTTTTCTGTAAAAAGTAGCCCTCTCTCTCTTACCCATGGAAATACGAGCCGATGTCAATTTTTGGGCCAGATATGCCACTTTTGACCAAAACTAGGTCATTTTCAGCTCATTTTTTATGCGAAAAATCCCAAACGGACTCGAAAAAATCCTTGAATTTGTGGGATCACTCGCATAAGCATAAAAGTCATAGATATGTATCATTTTTTTATCAATATACCATTGTGGATCACTTTCCATGCAATTCTCCAATGACGCTTGTTAGCTGCTATTTTTGGTAATTTTTTGCCGCATCAGTCTTTATAGGCGAGATGAGTGTGCCACCATGAAACACTTGAAATATGTACATTGTAAAGCCAACTTAAAAATATTATCAAGTGGGAAAGCACGCAACAATGCCACTTGTAGGGCCACGGCTCCCCGGATAGGTATGCACATGATAGCGACCGCAGTAGCCGCTTTAGCATATATCACAATATGTACACTATTGCTTTTCTTTCCATGCGTCAAGAAGTGTCAAAAGTGAGGGGAATGTTTTTATTTCACACTATGCACGTGCCATGGCACGACATTCATCCCCTCTGAACTTGAACATCCTCTAGCATGTGCCAACATTTTCCTTATGGAGGTTCAATCTTCATTAAGATCCACAAATATTGAATGTCATTTTCATCTTCTCCAAAGTCTGGAAGATCATCCTTTGCTTCTTCATCCTCATCTGTAGCAATGTCATTAGGTTCTTCAACATCATCTTTTTGTGAATCAAAAGGATCATTATCATGTCTCCTCTTGAACATCTTGATTCGTTTACCTGTATGGGAATTTTAAGCCAGTGTTCCATTGAGCTCCCTCAAAATATATATAGCATTTCCATGCACATGTTTGACAACATAGGGACCAGGCCACCTTTTTGTTGCAAATTTTCTTTGTGTGGTGTGATGTTTGTCAAGGATACTGTCATACATTAGGACCCAATCACCCTCTTCATAGGCTTTGGTCGAAGCCTATGTCGTTTATCAAACCTATCTTTATTATTTAGTCTTGCATCCTTCAATTGAGCTTTTGCAATGTCTATGTCTTCTTGTCTTCTTTCCAATTACTTTATGTGCAAATCAATGTAGATTCTCTCTACTTACACCATCTTCCCAAGGTAACATGCTCCAAGTAGGAACTACATCCTCAATTGGCATGACTGGCTTCTACTAACCATACATCAATTCAGTAGTCATGTAACCAATCACTGAGCTATGAGTTGTACGGTCAACCCATAAAGCATATGGTAGCAACCTTGGCCATTCATGTTACAGTCGGAAGCTTGGCTGCCCTGCAAAATACTCGAAAACAGCACATAGGAAGACATAAACGACTAAATCTACGTACCTGCCGACTCGCATAGCACATAACCACGACGTATGCAAACAGAGAGAGATAGAGAGCGAGATAGCACGTGCAGGCGCACCTCTTAGAGCGGAGTGCTACATCGGCACGGCGAGAGAGAAGAGAGGAGAGGAGAGAAGAGCAACGCAAACACTAGGTGCAATCTCCCCCCGTGCAAGAGTGACCATTTCCCTCTTGCACGTATTTCATTTATAGATTTCTTCAATGGTCAATGTGAGTACAAACTGGCCGGCCGGTCATAAATAGCCAAAGCTCATAAAGAGCACTTGAATAATAAAATGTACAATATATATTTCCATTCATATAGGCCTAGCTCGGTCTAGTCTTTTCCACCTGTCAACTGCAATAAATCATAAAATATCATTTCTATAACATACCTCTCCGTTGGAAAGTAACTGTCCTCTTGCGAAGATAAAAATACAAATAGTAGAAGAAAAATACATAAAATTAGACAATATGACTTATGCCTGCCGTCATCCATATACTACCTATTCTAGTGTCCCATACCACTAGAATAAGCAGTATATGTTATACCCTGATGAATCAGGAAATCATTGGTCACACTCATCGTCAATCTCATAAATTTCAAGTCTCATCACATAAACACTGCTAAATAATCACCAAATACCAAATTCCAATCCAATTCCAATTCCACAATATAAGTCCAAATCCAAATTACTTTCATTATGTACCCGGGTAACAAAATCATACCAGTTGCAGTGGTGGCCAACCACTGCAGCATGATTTTGTGATTGGTGTTGCCTAAATCGGTGAATCTACACCAATAAGACGTGCTGCCTAAATCGGCGAATCTGCACTAATGCTGCCTAAATCGGCGGATCTGCATTTTGTATAAGTCTTAAAATCATGAAGCTGCAATTTATCAATGTGCTACCTAAATCGGCGAATGTGCACTACGATGAGCATTTACACACTGCCTAGACCGGAAAATCTGTGTGCTTGTGACCAATGGACTAGACAAGACATAAAGGAGAAAAAAATAAGTATATTTACTACATTTCGACATCACAGTGCAGTATATCACCAAAGGATTTATAAATGGTTGTGCACTATCCCAGAGCACCTTAGGTCGCATGAATAGTTGCATAGCTTACTGACAAAGAATCTCAACACAATTATCTCACAAAAGTTTCTTTGAATTCGATTAGAGGGCATAATCTTCGAAGTGTTTGAGTATTCACCTTAAATATAATGCAGAGAAAAAGAGGAGTGACATAGTCAAGGTACATACCAGTAGGATCCAGAGTGGCTACTTGATTATGCGTGTCAAGAAAGTTGTGTTGTCTCTTGGAATGGTATCAATAAACATAACTAGGAGCTTGGCACAATCTTGTATGACAGAGTTAGTATAATCAAGCAGGAGGTAGTAAGGTTTAGGTGAGTATAGATATTGAATCAATAACAGAGTAGGGGGTATCATAAAACTCGATAAAATATAGTGAGAAGATGAGTATGAAAGCCGTAAGAATGAATTTGAAAATAAAAGTTAAAAGATGACTCATCTGACGTCCTCGCATTATGGTCTGCATCGATTTTTGTGAATCTTTAAATGAGTTAGATAAATGTAACAAAAACAAGTGAAGATTATGACAAAAATCATTTGATTGAAGTCAAGCAAGACAGATAATTTTAATTTCTTGTAAATTACGATAAACCAAATAAAGGTATGGGGGTTGAGCAATGCTACTGTACATTAAATGATCAGCCATTCGAAGAGGAGAGAAACCCATAAATCTTCACAATTTGGTAAGTCCTACAAATTTGAAGTCCCTAATGAAGAATTCAGGACATTTGACAACCGCGGTTGATTGAAGGAATCGCAAAAAGAACATGCTATATAGCTGTGTCGCAATTAGATGAAGTTGCGAAAAGGGGTCACCGAGCAAGCTGGCAGTAGTAGTATGAGCATAGAATATTTTGTACCAACTTGTGCTAATTAAAAGATTAACCAATTGAAAATAAAATGCTAACAACATTGCTAGGTATCGCAAAGGATTTAAAATATTGTGCTACGTACCGAAAAAAGATCATGCAGATCATGCCATAAAAATCCACAGATTATAAGTAAAATAAAATCTCTGCAAATAGTGTGATGGAATCCATTGAAGTTATTAGAGTTATATAAACCTAAGTCTTATGATCACTTTATGAAGCTTGATTGTGGTCGTCTCCAACATATCATTTCATAGTTGTGTTCCAAATACTTTCTGCCCGAATTAGTGTTGTTACCCATCGCAAATTTGTACCATTCATCAATATCTAGTCACATTGTAATCATCGATGGGGCATATCGTCAATGTAATTCTTGGGGGGGGGGGGGGGGGGGGGGGGGGGGGGGGGGGGGGGGGGGGGGGGGGGGACTCTGTCGTGGAGGTGCTAGACGCAGTAGGGGAGGGGGAAAAAAGCGAGAAATGAAATGAAATAGAATGTTACATGAAATGGCTTCAAAGGCCAAAATTATATTGTGAGTCAAATTTAATGTAATCAATGTGAATCTAATTCAATGTGATCTATGTACTAAAAATAAAATGAGGTAAAATGAAAGGCTAAAATCAAAACCCTAAATGCATCATTCTAAAAATCGTCAACACCATTGTCGATTTTCATGGGTGCTCGACAACAGGCGTTTATCTGTGAAAGCTTCCTCAATGTTCTTCGAAGAGCTTCCTCAATGTCCGTCGTGATAAGGAATCATAGTGGCAGGCCGACTAGAGATAAAGGAATGAATAATACGACTTCCAAAGGCCAAAATTAAAGATAGGCCAAATGGATACAATCCATGTAAATGTAACAATCTAATCCAATGCCTGGGTACATATGAAAATGAAGTGAAGGAAATAAAAAATAAAGAAAAGGTGTCGGTAGCATCGTCAATACCCGCCTATGTAAGTAGGCATACTGGGACCGGGGGAGAGAGAGAGAGAGAGAGAGAGAGAGAGAGAGAGAGAGAGAGAGAGAGAGAGAGAGAGAGAGAGAGAGAGAGAGAGAGAGAGAGAGAGAGAGAGAGAGAGAGAGAGAGAGAGAGAGAGAGAGAGAGAGAGCGAGAGAGAGAGAGAGAGAGAGGTGCAAGGCGTGCTTCTGGTTGGAGTTGTCTTCTGGCTTCTTGCCTCTTGACAGCACCAATATCTACTGCTGCTTACCATCTACAACACCCGCTTATCGCTACTAGGTTGCCATGCATGCCATGAGCACTGCTTCACTCCGTAGAATGAGCTGAAGTTTCTGCCTACCTCAAGGTGTTGGAGCATGGGTGAGGCACGCTCAAGGTTTGGCCGGTCATCTAATAGTACCAATGCGCTGGCTAGTGGTCAAGGATGTCGCTGAGCGATGCACGGCCTTCTGGAAACTGAGGGTAAGGATGAGTGTGGACACACACTAGGCTCTGCAGTTGATCATCTGCATGCGAGGGCAGCTTGTAGGGTAGAGAGGTAGTTGTAGAGTGTGAGTTTGGTCGGGGTGTGATTCACTGTAGCTGCAACCATCAATTCATCAAGTGTAGCTATTGGTAATGCATGGGGTACTTCTGTGCTTGCCCATGGAAAGGAGAAATTGATATTGAGTGAAAAGATCACAAGGATGCTCTTAGAGGCAGGATCACCTCGTAAGAAGCTGGATCCTGAAGACACAACCATCAATTAGGAAGATCTTCAGCTTTGATAAAGGTTAAAGTAACCTGCGTCACTTGGTGGGAGTCTGTTGCTGCATATTTGAATGAACCTCCGATAGCTGGTAGGAATGAGGTGACCATTTCTCCTTGGTGGAGGTATCAGAACAGGGGCCGGCGGCTCACCTCTATACATGGCACCTGCTCGAACGTAAGGCATGCCATATCTTTCCAACCACAACTTGTGAGCTAGAATAGAGCTCGTCTCCAGCCTACTCCCAGGTGTTCTATCTGCAAAAGTCGTCATGAGGTAATAACCTATCTAAAATTCTCTCCATGTCATCCATGTAAGCTTTCACATTGAGGTGGTGGTCAAGAAGCTACTATTGTATGCAGTATGGACACGCTAGAGTTGGTGAGGTGGTTAGGCAACGTCAACTCTGCATGGATCAGAGTGGAGGTTGATAGGGGAGGATTTGTGGTGGTTGTGTAGAGAGAGAAAGAGAGAGTGTCAGGACATCTTTTGGAAAAGTGGGCATTCACTAATCTTGGTCGCCATTCTACGCCGCTTATGCTTCTTATGTTGTTTCTCATCACATGCAGACACAGTTTGTGTTTCCAGTTCATTGCGTGAGCTCTTGCTGCCGCATGCAAAAAGGAGAGTTCACTGGCTTAACTGCGGCCGCCTGTGCATGCCAAAAGGAAGGTGGGTGTAGTGCGTAGGTGTGAGAGTGGTGGATGCTTGTCGGCAAAGATGCAATTATTTTGCTGCATGGCCATCACAAAGATGGTGGTTGCGACTACGAGTGAAAAAGGGACCATCCGTGGGTGCAGATGAAAGGGAGAAATAGGGCCGAGAAGATTGACAACGAGTGTTGGTTGTTGGCCATGCAAGAGAGCGTTCAATTGGCTATAGGCGCCTGTGTGTGTGGCATAGGATTAAAGAACAGGCGGTGCCCACACAGCTGTGTGCTTACGTGTATTTAACTACAGCTTTAGCATGGCTGGCAGAGAGAGGGAGTCGGGTGGCTACCGACTGGAGAGAGAGAGAGAGAGAGAGAGAGAGAGTGACTGTTGTGGTTGGTGTCGCTCTGCATGGGAATAAACCAAAGGCTGATAAGGTGCGAAACGGGCAAAAAACTACGAGAGGGCCATCCGTGATCTGTGCCAAAGAGAGAGAGAAAGAGTGTGAGAGAGTGCACTATGGATCTCCATGGTACACGCCATAGAGGACTGCAGTGTGTCCGAAGATGGATACTCGCATGCTAGCCTCGCTTTGTGGGCATGCAATGGTCTGTGGTGTGGGATCAGTGGCAGTTAAGGTGGTGCCATAGTTCTTGTCTCATGAGCCTCCTCAGCGCTCCCCCTTTCTTGTGCGCTCAATGCTTTTCTGTGAAGGAAAGTTACCAAGCTTCGCAGGCCACTGAAATTATATATTTCAAAGTTTGCAAGTCATGTTTCCCACATCTTTCCCACGATGGTGTGCACTCGAGTGTGGCAAATAGGTTATCCATTGGGGCTTGAGTCGAGAATTAGTGTGCAGGTCTACGAGCTCTCTTAGAGGCACCCATTGTTATCTCAATTCCCTCGATCTTCTTGAATAATTGGTCATGAATGCAAAACTTATCAAACAAATTTTATACACCCCTCTTGATATCTTCATCTGATGTAAAAACTTCTCTACTTCTTCTTTGTCGTTTGAGTTGATTGTTTCTTTGATGTTGAAGCTTTTCTTATTCTTCGTTCCATGCTAATTTGTATTAATTAAACTACTAATCAAAATAATCTTATTTTAATTGAATCACATAACCATTTTACGCACAATCATGTTAAGCATTATGCTAATAAAATAAGTAAAGTAAACAAACTTAGTTGTGGGACGTGATTCATCACCATGCTCATCGTGAGCATGTTTCTAGCACTGCCAAGAGCGTTTTTGCAGGCTCTGATACCACTGCTACAGTCGAAAGCCTGGCTGCCCTGCAAAATACTTGAAAATAGCACATAGCAAGACATAAACGACTAAATCTACGTACCTGCCGACTCGCATAGCACATAACCACGACGTATGCAAACAGAGAGAGATAGAGAGCGGGAGAGAGCGAGATAGCACGTTCACGCGCACCTCCTAGAGTGGAGTGCTACGTCGGCATGGCAAGAGAGAAGAGAGGAGAGGAGACAAGAGCAACACAAACACTAGGTGCAATCTCCCCCCCGTGCAAGAGTGACCATTTCCCTCTCGCACGTATTTCATTTATAGATTTCTTCAATGGTCAATGTGAGTACAAATTGGCCGACCGGTCATAAATGGCCAAAGCTCATAAAGAGCACTTGAATAATAAAATGTACAATATATATTTCCATTCGCATAGGCCTAGATCGGTCTAGTCTTTTCCACCTATCAACTACAATAAATCATAAAATATCATTTCTGTAACAATTCACGCATTCTACCTTTGCATGCCTTACCCCCTCAAATCCAAATCCTCATCTTTTTTAGCGAAGTCGCATCCTTTGATTGGCACGTCATCAAGAAAAGGCATTGTAACTTGAGGTATGAAGTCACGTAGGGCTTTGTTCATACCGTTCATCATGTGCACAACCGAGTTGGTTGCTCCCTGTAGTAAGGTGCACATCCTTACCAAACCCAAGGGTGTTCTCATGGTAGTCAAGTCCGTGCTTTCCATTGCTAGTTGGAACTGATCATACTGTGAGCATTGGACCCACACACCCTATCTCATGCGGCTCAAATGCAAAAGCTTTTCAATGTTTGGAGAGTGTCTGTTCAAAGCATTTTCTTTCAATCTCTATCAAGGAGTCATTGCCTCCAGCTTTTAACATCTTCAATGACTCTTGCGTAAACTTGTGTCCAATTTTTTTTGGATCTCAAAGACTAGGTTTCAAAGAAGCATGATCCATCTTTTCCTTAGACTCTGTAGGCAAAGGCAATGCCACTGGTTTACGTTCTTTGCTATAGTCTTGTACTTCGTCTCCAATGCACTTCTAAATCATTTTGCACATTGAAGCACTCCTCATCTTTGAAAGACTCAATGATCCTATACATGTCCATATAAGCTACATTTACCAGGTCATTTCCTTGTTGAAAACTAGAACCTATTATAGCATTGAGATCACCCATAGTATCTACAAAAGAAACCTCTTCAAAAACACCTGAAATGTACTCCTCTTCATCTAGCAAATCATGGTTTTTGAATTTTCTCTACACAGGGCACGTGTAGAAAAAGCTTCGTATCCCTTCGGATCAGGCTAGAAATTTTTTCTTCCTATACCACTGCACTCTCACTTTACAATGGTACTCGGACAAAACCCCTCATCCCCCTTTGATCTCAAAAAACTTCTTGCTGGGTTTTGGTAGAGAATGGTCCCTTAAGCTATCATAATTTCGCTCATGGACGACACAAACTGCCAAGAATTGAACAACTCATTTTCCATCTTTGCTTTTGACCCTGGCATAGGCAGGGTCCATCATCCAATACTTTTCCCTCCATTTGCACTGCGATGATGTATGGTTGTCCAAGAATTAGAGGATAGCTTCACATCTCTTAAACAAAGAAATTTTACTCACCTTTAACATCCCCTATGGTTACATTAACATTTGGACAGGCACCATAGAGATCCCCAGATGAGTTTTTTACGGTCCTAATCATCCACCCATGATCAGTATCAATTGGCCACTTTCCCTTCAAATAGAGACTCTTGGACATGAGGTTGATCTCCGAACCATGGTCTATCAAGGCCACATAAGGCTCCTCAAGGTCTCCCACCTTAACCAAGGCTTCTATTGGAGGCCTTGCCCAATGGTTTCAATAATAATGGCTCTTACGAGTGGCTATGTCTTCATCTTCATATTCAAACTTAGCATGCCCATTTTTGCCGCCCAAAGACTGGTAACATCTTACAACATTCTCATCTTCATCTCTTTGTTGTACTTGTATCACATGTGTCTTTGAAGCACTCTCTTCAGCCTTGGATTGGATAGAGTCCGTTAAATCTTGTCACTTTCTTCTTATGATATCAATGATCTCCTTGTGGAACTCTCTCTTTGAAATGCCAAGGACTTCTCACAATATAAACTCCACCTTGCTATTTAAGATCCTTTCATCTAAAACTTTCTTCAAATATGTGGCAACTTCAATATCTGATTGTAGCTTGTATGATGGGATTTTTCCTTTGCTCTTTTCCTTATCTTGATTTTCCTTTGATGCAACATCTTTCATTGGTATTTCTTGTGATGGAGGTTCCCTTGCCATAGGATCTTGAGAGGGACCCAGATCCTTTCTTCCTCCACCTCTAGTAGCCCTCTTTGAGGGACCTTCATCCCCATTTTCTCTCCTGTATTTTTCTTCAACAAGTGCCTTGTTCACTTGACACTTTGCAATGTAGGCATGCACTCACAATGCATCTACAGGTTCATTCCACCCAGTCTCAAGACAGATACAATCTACTACTTCATGTAAGACTTCCTTAGTCAACTTTCCCTTCATATCTAACTCCATCGCAGATGGCCATGCATCTTCACCATGCTCACTCACATCTTCAATAGATTTTAACCCTTTGAGCATGACTTGACTAGACTTTAAGCCAAATGTTTCTGATTTAACCATTGAGATAGCATGACTGGTTGCCACGTCCTCAACTAGCTTTTTCATCCCTCCTTTTCCAAAGCTGGTTGCCAAGGACTTCCCTGTTTCACTAAGATGTATCTTTCCTTCTTTAAAGAAGACAAGATCTTTATCCAAGGCATCTTTGAAGCTTTTACAATCCCTTCTGGATGGTCTGTGCTATCACACCATATGGACGGACCTATTTACAAACCCCTCTCTATTTTGAGGTCTTTGACTTTGTCTAGATGTTTGCCCTTTTTCTTCAAGCCTTGATAGCTTTAATTTTAGCTCGTGTATGCCCTTCACAAGTTCTTCAAGCATAGATCCATTATCCTTAGAATCTACAATAGTAGGTTTTGGCTGCTTCTCATAGTAATAGTAGAAACTGGAGCACCATTGTTCACCACCATCTTGTCTCTTCTGTGTTGTCTTTTTGTCAACAGAGAGACTACATCTTGTACATCATTCCACCTTGTCTTCAGACCTTGCTTTGTATCTTTGTCTTCCAAGAGAAGATCTAACTTTTCTTCAATCTCTTTGCCTGGTTATTGTAGGAAAAGTTCTACCTTCTCCTTATCCAAGGAAGCTTGTTCAATTTGTCATAGTTGAGCATAGCGTCGCTCAAACTCTTTGAGAAGCTCTGTAGCAGAAGTTCCTTCTTTAGGCTTTGCAACCCGATCTAAGAAATTTCTTTTGGTCACCCTCTTAGATTCCTCCTTAAAGTAGTCTTCTTTTAGAGCAAGCTTGAATTCCTCCCAATTTCTTCCACGAGCATTTTGAATTGCCCTAATATAGTCTCTGATCTCTGGCACACAAACTAGCTCAAAACTTCGGACAATGTGTTCCTCACACACTCGATTCAACTCCATTTCCTTCTTATAATCTCGTAGATACTTTGTGATGTCTTTGCCATCAAACAATTCTCTTCACAATGGACTGTAGTGCTTTTGTGGTTGAAATCTAGCTTCTTTCCACTTCTTGTTGTTGTTGTACATACATGGAAAATGCTTGAAACATATGCATGTTTGCAGGATCAAAGTGCATCCATGTGTCTCTCAATTTTCATCCATGGCTAGCAAAGTGTGTAGATCAATTCACAAACTCCTACCCTAGCAACTTCGCGTCAGTGGTACAGCCAAAGTGTGTTGACCATAGAAGATGGCATGGGTAGATATGTGCAGGCTAGCAGAAGCATGGCGAAGGGCTAGAGCAGCTAGAAAGATCATGGGCTGACAGGTATTAGCGGAGATGTATGACTGATTCAATTTATAGGCCCAAAAAGGATCTAGAAGGGGCTAATTTGGGGAACAGGTGAAGGAGATTAAAGGTGTAGTCTTTGGGTGTAGGAACGTAGAGCTTGAAGTGTTGAAGAAACAGGTCCAAACGGCTCATCAAACAGAGCTACGGAGCCCAAGTTATTGAAGGTTGAAGGTTCTGTGTGTTTCAGAATCTTGCCGGGTAGGACAGCTGGGGCCAGGTGGCCCAAGTGGATGTCAGGGTAATAGCATGTAGTGCTTGATTTATGGAGCCTACCCAACTCTTCAAATTGCAGACCACAGCCACAGATTGCAATTTATGGTCAGTAGAAGTTTTGCCAGGGGCTAGGTTGGTGCCCACCTGACCACATGGGGAGGTGTGCCATCTGGTGTTTTTTGGACCACAATAAAGTTTGAGAAGGTGCTATGCAATGTATGGAGTCGGCATGAGTTGATTGCACGTCAAACGGAGACCAGAGCAGGAAGTTAAAGAAGTTGGAAAGATCGGGTGCATTTGTTCGGGATTGATTGCAGATGACTTTCTTAATTTTTGCGGCCTCAATTCGGGGTCTCAGGGAATTTTGAAATGCGGCAAGGTCGGATGAAACCAGAGTCAATGAAGTGAGCTTGCAGCCAGGCTTTACAACGTGGAGGTGGGATCAATAGGCAACAAAGGGTAGACCACACAAAAGGCTTAGAAAAAAAAGGCATTTGAACTTTTTAAAGCCTTAGGAGGCTTGGGTCCTGTGGTGCTTCCACGTGGCAGAAAGCAGTCCCACATGCACAGATGGGGAAGGAAGGGCCATTTATATGAGCCAAGGTGTGGGTACCTCATTAGCATCACCTAAAGGGGATGTAAGCTTGTTGAGTGCGTGGCGATGATGGTCATGCATGGTGGTGGTGTTGATGGCTCTACACGGTGGCGCTCAGGGGCGGAAGCCCAGCATTTTTGGCCTAGGGAGGTGGTGCAGTAAGCGTGCACGCTGGGCTGTGCTTGGACGGTGGCGATTGGAGGTGATGTGGCAGGTCTGTAAGCAATCGGTCTCGCACCCACCGGGGACAAGATTTTTTGAGGGCAAAAGGAGCCCCCCTAATAGTGATGTCGCTACTGCCTAGGGGAGGATCCCGCTGCAAATGACAGAAGAGAGGGAGAGAGAGTCCCAAAGCCGATAAAGGGGCACTCCTACCACATGCCATGTAGTAAGGGGGAGAGAGAGAGAGAGAGAGAGAGAGAGAGAGAGAGAGAGAGAGAGAGAGAGAGAGAGAGAGAGAGAGAGAGAGAGAGAGAGAGAGAGAGAGAGAGAGAGAGTGAGCCCAAGGCGGGTCACGGGCCAATACAAAGGGGACAGTCCCATGATGGGGGGAGAGATAGAGCTAGTGCGGAGCAATGGATCAAGAGAGAGGGAGTTCAAAAGGGCAAAGAGGAGCAAGCCAGGTGGCCACATCAAGCGGAAAAATTGGACATAGGTGTGCACCATGCAAAGGTTGCCAAAATGGACTATGCCAAGTGCAAGCAATGCAAAGCTAATTCAAAAAGGAGGTCAAAGAGAAGCGCATGAGATGAGAGGTCACCCATTTTTCCTTTTTATTAGGTCTCCTAGACACACCCCTATAATAGAATGTAAACGTGAAGGTTTTGGGGCTTTTTTGCCATTGGGTCTTTTGGCCAGTATGCTTTTTTGCCATTGGGGCTTTTGGCCATTGGGGGTTTTTGGCATTATGCTCTTTGGCTTGTGTAGGCTTTTGGCCATTGGAGATTTTTGCGGAGGTTCATATCGGCAGGGTGTTGATTGTATATGGTGTTGTACATGTGAGAAGGCTATTCACTACTGTCTTTGGGCGTCCTTCCCCCTTCTCTTCTCTCCTTGTGTGTGTGTGTTTTCAAGTGTGTGTTGGCGTGTGTGCCCCCTCAAATTTTTTCATGCAAAGAGAGATAGAGAGAGGCTATGTGAGTGTGGAAGGCTGTGAATTGAGCTTAGCGGAGTGATTGGGTATCTCTGGTAGATTGCAAGGCGTGTCTGTGTATGGTTGTGTGCAAGCGGTGGTTTGCTTGCGGGTAGTGTCGAGTTTTGAAGGTAAACTTTAGTGAATTGGGGTGATGTGTATACCTTGGGCTATAGTGAGGCATTGTGTTGTGTGCTTGGTATGTTCCCCTTTTCCCCTCTCCATCTTTGGGTGCCCCCATGGAGGAGCTGTCTGATGCTCTTATTTGCAGTTGAAAGTGGTGTTTTTTAGCCAAACAAGTGGTTGGCTGATGGTCAAGGTATTGGATGGTCGAGTTTGAAGCTAGCAAAGGTGGTGTTGGCCCCATATTTACGGGGGTTGAAGATCCCGAGGATTGGCTAGCAGATTTTGAGTTATGACTGCTATCGATGCGTATGTCGATGGATGTGAAAAAGCTCTAGACGGTGATCTGTTAATGCGAGGACGAGCCAAAGTGTGGTTCAATGGTCTAAAGAGTAGTGATTGAGAATCATGGCAAAGATTGCAAAGTCAGTTTTTGGAGCGGTTTTGAGAGGTGATTACTGCACAGGAAGCTGGTGCAAGGTTGAAGGTGGTATGCTAGGATGTGAGTAAGGATTTCTCTATTTTCATTGAGCAGTTTGAAGCTTGTTGGAAGCATTTAGAGGTTGATGTGGGGTCAAAAGCAATCAAAATTTGAAGCTGTCAAAGCTGCTAGAATTCTTGCATCCGAGGATTAGAGAAAAGATGGAAGACGATGCAGATACGTATGAAGATATGGTTTATCTGGCAAAGATGAAGAGCATAAAGGTAAATCAGAAGCTGGAGTTGGGCGTGTTGAAGCCTGCAGATTATGTGCATGTTGCGTAGATAGCAAAGTGTTCTTTGGTCCGACCAAAGGCGGTTTCAATTGTTTGAAGTGCGGAGCCTATTGAGGTAAGGCCTACTGTTGGCTACGTTCCTTGGAGGTTTCTAGCTTGTAAAGTGCATGTGCCGAGGGTGGATGAGCTTGTCAACAAAGAGAAGCTCCATGATGAGGTGAACAAAGGTGTAAAAGCGATAGTGAATGTCGAGGTTCTCGTGCGGATTGAGGAGGTAAAGCCTGCTCTTGTGGAAATTTGCGTGAAAAGGTAGCAGAATGTAGTCAAGGTAAAGATACTGAGGGTTCAAAAGATGAAAAAAGTGATCAAAGTCATGGTGATGGTCAAGATTTTGTGGAGCAAGAAGCAAGTGAAGATGCAGATACGGAGACGGTATATGATGCTGATGATGATGAAGGTACAAGCTCGAGTTGGTGGGAGATAAGCCAGGAGGATAGAGAGCATGAGTCCACTTCCTATCACGAGGAGATGGAGTCTGATGAAGCTAAGCTGGTAAAGGTAAAGCTGCCTTGTTGTGTATTTGATGATATGGTAGTAGCCCATGTGCAAGAAGAGCAGGGAATAGAGCAAGCCGATGTGCTTGATGAAGACCAAGTGGAGCAATCTAGGCCTACAATGTAGAGTGTGCAGGAGATGGAGAAGGTAGGAAAGAAGACTACACACACACACTACACACATCGAGACACACACACACAATTGTTACCTTGCAACATCCATTCAACCTACTACTACACTCTTCTTCTTTTTGAACTATTATCCAAAGTATATTACAACATAGTATAGTCAGTGTCCATTTGCCCATAACACAATGGACATATTCTTTAACATCATATTCTTTAACACCTTCCCTCGAGCTCAGAATGAGCTTGCATATGATGGATTCCCAATGCTTCACGAAAGTAGAAAAACTTCTCCTTTCCAAGAGATTTTGTAAATATATCCGCAACTTGATCATTTGTCTTCACATACGCCAAATCAATCTCACCTACCAAAACTTTTTCTCTAATGAAGTGATAATGTACTTCAATGCATTTGGTGCAAGCATGGTAATCTGGATTCTTTGCCAACGTGATGCTGCTAGTATTGTCACAATAGATAATGACACTGTCAAGATTGTCAAAACCAAAGTCTACCATAAGTACTCTCAACCATGACTCTTCACATGCTGCCAAAGCTGCTCCACGACATTCAGCTTCTGTACTTGATAATGCTACATTTAATTGCTCCTTGCTACTCCAACTTATCATACCATTGCCAAGGGAAAATGCATAACCACTTGTAGATCTTATATCCATAGAATCTCCTGCCCAATCTGTATCTGTGTAACCATAAAGATAAAGCTTCCCATTCTTTTCATAAAACATTCCATAAATGACAGTGGCTTTCACATATCTCATAATCCATCTCACTACATCAAGATGACTTTTACATGGCTTTTGCATGAATTGACTCACAACACCCATTGCATAATTCAAATCTAGCCTTGTTATTGTCAAGTAAATAAGACTTCCAACCATCTTGCGATACATAGTGACATCCTCAATGTAATGTCCATCAATCAACTTCACATTTTGATCAAGAGGTGTATCAACCGGTTTGCACGCTGTCATTCCATACTTCTCAAGCATATCCAATGCGTATTGTCTTTGTATCATCCAAATTCCCGATAAAGTGTCGACAATTTCAATTCCCAAAAAATATCTCAACTCAGCAAGGTCCTTCATGTTGAATTGTCTCAACAAACTCTTCTTACATGCAAAATTTGCTCATCATGACTTCCAGTGTGAATCAAGTCATCAACATAGATAGCAATAATGACGATATCTCCATCAACATGCTTCAAAAACAATGAGTGATCAACAGTAGACTGTTTAAATCCAATCTTCTTCAAGAATCTGGTTATCTTTTCACACCAAGCTCTAGATGCTTGCTTCAAACCATACAATGCTTTCTTCAACTTTCACACATAATATGGACTCTGGATGCTGATAACCCTCTGGCTGTATCATATAAACTACTTATTTTAAGTCACCATTCAAGAATGCATTATCGACATCCATTTGCTGTAACTTCCAACCGAACATACTTGCCATTGCTATCACCAATCTGACTGTTGTCATCTTTGCAGCTGGACTAAATGTCTCATCATAATCAAGACCTTTTTTTTGTGCATTACCTTTAGCAACAAGCCTCGCTTTGTATCTTTCCACACTACCATCTGATTTTCACTTGACTTTGTATACCCATTATGAACCAACTTCTTTCTTTCCACTTGGCAAGCAAACCAAATCCCAAGTGTCATTCTTCACAAGAGCATCCATCTCATCATCCATAGCTGACTCCTATTCTGATTTTCCAATTGGCTCTTGAGAACATGTAGGCTCTTTATGTTGCACATGTGAAACCATGTATGCATAATGTGTACGCATGTAACCGTTGTATGTCAATCTATCAACTGGATAACGCACCCTCTCTGATCTTCTCAATTGTGGTGCACTCTTCTCTTCAACTCTTGCATATGGAAGTACATACTTCTAAGCATGCTTACTGCCAGGTGTCCTCAGATGTGGTAAACCATGCTCTTCATCAAATCTTTCATCTCCAGAACTCTCCTCAACCACTTTCTTCTTGCCTTTCTCATCTTGCTTCTTGTCTCGCAAATAACCGCTCCATGGGCTGACACTTCATGTACTCTCCTCTGCCATATGTGGTCCTGAAATAGTTCTTGTTGATGGTCTTGGATTATCAACAACATGATGCACATTCTCTTGATCTTCATACTCATCTTCTATCATCACTCGCTTTGGTTTATACCATGGTTCATGCTCACAAAATCTGACATCTCTACTGACATAAACTTGTCTTGTCGTACGATCATAGCACTTGTAACCTTTCTTTTCAACTGGATAGCCCAAGAATATACACTTCACTGCCTTTGGCTCCATCTTCTTTCTTGCTTCATTTGGCATATGAACATAGCAAACACATCCAAAAACTTTCATGTAGGAAAGTGTTGGCTTGATTCCATAAAGTCTCTCATACTAGGTGCAATTTCATGAATGGCAGTTGTTGCTGTTCGACTCATAATGTGTATTGTTGTATGAACTGCTTCAGCCCAATATGTTAATGGCATATTCATCTCATTCATCATGGCTCTTGAAATATCTTCTAGGACTGTATTCTTTCTCTCAGCAACTCCATTTTGTTGTGGTGTGTATCTGCAAGTAATTTGTCTTCTTATGACTTGTTCATGTAAGTAATCATCAAAACTGTGTGACATGTACTCTCCCCCTCCATCTGTATGTAGGCATTTAATTTGACAACCATTATCTTTCTCAACCATAACTTTGAACTCTAGAAATACCTCGAATGCCTCTCACTTTGCCATTAGAAAGTAAACCCATGTCATCCTGCTGTAAACATCTACAAATGTGATAAAATATCGACAACCATTCGGCATAGCATGATCACAAGGTCTCAAATATTTGAATGAACAATTTCTTAAGGACTTCGGATAATTCTCCCCCTCTTTGGAAATGGTAAATGAGATTGCTTTCCAAATTGACAAGCTTCACAAACATGATCAAAATTCAATTTGCCAAACTTTGGTAATCCACATACAATTTTATTTGATTGCATATGCTTTAGTCTTCTAAAATTCACATGACCAATCCTCTTATGCCATAACTTTGCCCAATTATCTTGAGTGGCTGATTTGTTTGCATACATACCACTGTGTAAACATGGGTCTCCAGCTTCCAATGAGAACAAGCGACCTTTCTTTCTTCCACGTGCCAATATCTTGCCTGGTTTGCCTTTGTGAAACTCCTCTATGAAGCAACCATAATGATTAAAACAAACTTGCAACCCTTCATCTGTCATTTGTCCAACTGATGCTAGACTCTTTGTGATTGAAGGCACATATAGAACATCTCCCAATGTGTTGTATGTCCCGTCTTTTCTAGCAATGGAACTAAACCAACATGTGTAATCCTATGCATAGTATCATCACCTGTAGTAGCGACAAACTCATCCTCTTCTAACTTCTCTTTTCTATCAAACCATTCACCATGATATGTCATATGATTTGTGGCACCACTATCTAAATACCAATCATCTGTATTATGTGGATCCACCATGCTTCCAACAACATACTCCATAAGAAATACATGTCCACTGGATCTATTGTCATATATATTTTGATCATGAGGATTGTATCCAGCAAAGTTTCCTCCATGTCTGCCATAACCTTGGCCTCTTCCACCACGATCACGATTTTGATCTATCCTTGTGTAACATTTTCTTTCAAAGTGACCATAAATGCCACATTTGTTATAGTATCCATCTCTTTGAGGATGTACAAATTGTCCACCTCCACGTCCACGAGGTTGGGTTCTCCCCCTGCCTCTATGGCTGTAATCATTGTAACTTTGACTTTGTTGGTTTTGCCATTGACCTCTTCCAACATTGTTTCCACGACCATAGTTTCCTCTTCCATCCCTATTGTTTCCACGACCTCTAGAGTAAAAAACCTGATCTTTGGAAAAAAAAATTGATGTAGAAGGACCTGCCTTGCCTAACTTCACCTCTTCTTGCAAACAAAGGTTTACTAACTCTTCAAAATCAAGCATGTGTCCTCAAACAGATATAGATGTATCCAATGACTTGTATTCTAGTCCCAAACCATTCAATGTCACTGAAACTAAGTCATCATCTGGAACTTCAACATTAATGCTCGCAAGATCTTCCTGTATTTGCTTTATCTCTGTCACATAATTTGATATGGATCTATTTCCTCACCATACACAATGTAACCTTTGCTTCAAGTGAACTTTTCATGGTTATGTATTGGAGTTGTTCATCCTTGCTAGTATCTCCCATGCTTCCTTTGGATATTGAGCCTTCTTCACATGTGGTATAAAGAAGTCACTAATGCGTAGTGAAATCCAATGCATCACTTTCCTTGAATTCTTGATCCACTTCTTGTAAGCTTCTACTCCGGCTTGCCATGTTTTATTTGCTTCAACATTCTCTCTGTTTGGTTTCAAACCAACCTCGGGACACTCTTGTTCACCTGTAATGTAGTCCCATAAACCTTTTCCCATGATAAAGTTCTCCATCCCGTAAGAACATATGCTATAGTTCTCTCTGGTTAGCTTCTCTCCAACAATCTGTGTGAATTGCGTTGAACTTTGTGCCATCTTCACTCTCTCAATTGCTTCCAAAGGATTTTGACAAAATTTTGGTAGAGTTTCGTTTATATTAGGACAATATCTCAAGTGACAATCTCAACCAAAGTGCTCATAAACACTGACGAAAAATCTCTCATTGCCAAGGGAAAATCCATTGACTCACTTTTCCACAGACTGACTCAATACTATGCATAAATACTCTAAAACAGTGTCCACATCGACCTGTATGCAAATGCAATCCATACACTGTCCTATACCACATATCCATACATCCACCTTCATCCCATAGTCATAAACGACATATGAGGTCTTTAGCGGGGCCAGTCGGGGGTTCACTCCAGTACCTAATCCACCTTGCCAAGGTACCAAAGCTCCCAAGGCAAGGCTTCAAAAAACCTCACTCGACCCTCACAAAGGCTGCAGTTTTCCAAAATACATTAACCGCATATCCATACATAACCACAAAGTACTCAATCTGACAATATAACCGCCTCAACTTCTTCCCACAACCTTTCTTACATAGGTGGCTGTCCATAACGGACCCACAACAACCAAACATAATCTTCAATAATAGAATATCATGATGCAAAAGCTCTATGTTGCTCTCCAAAACCTGTGTAAATGCTGAATTATTCACCTGTAACCTGCAAATCTACTGCCGAGTGAAAAACTGAAAATCTCCTATGCCTGTGTGAGCTGGCTGTTTGCTGCAAGAAAACTTTGTTGCATATTTTGCGCCTGGATTGCCCAAAAACATAAAGATAGACTCCTGAATCAGTGTATTCCGAGTTCGGGTGAGGGAGTTATGACCAAAAAACCTCTCTTTTTGGTTGTTTTCCAGAGCTGCGAAAATCTGTGTATTGACTGTAGCTCCTTAAATTGAGCTTTGATACCACTTTGTAGAGTGCATAGGTGATGGAGAAGGTAGGAAAGAAGACTACGCACACACACTAACACACGTCAAGACACACACACACACACACACAATCGTTACCCTGTAGCAGCAACAACAACCATTAAACGTGCTGCTACACTCTTCTTCTTTTTGAACTATTATCCAAAGTATATTTACAACATAGTATAGTCAATTTCCGGCCACCCATAGCACAATGGACATATTCTTTAACATCATATTCTTTAACATACATGTGATGGTATGCAAATAAAGGTGGTGTGTGGTGCCATGCTGATGAAAGTAGCAGTGGAATGTGCCATGGTGGTGCAATAGGTGCAGAATTTTTCCAGAAGAGATAGAGAACCCGTGCCTATGGAGGAAAACAAAGATGATTCAACAGAGAGCGAGTTTCTCTCCTCCTTGGTGGAGCATGATGCAACGGTAGAAGAGCTGTTCGGAGAGCAGGTGATTGAAGTTGAAGAGCAAGTGGTTGTGATCGAACTTGAAGGGATGGTTGACAAGGAAGGGCTTGACGATGCTGGAATTGAGTGTGTGGCCAAAGAAGAGGTTGTGACACCAAAGAAGATGGAGATTTCGATGCAGCAAACATGTCCAATGGTGGAGAAAGGAGAATACCAGGCACTGGATTTGCTTCCATTGAAGGTATGTGAGATATGGTTGAAGAATATGCTTGTAGATACAGCTATTTGGTGGATGGTTCAGCAGGTTCAGAGGTCTATGGTTGAGGATTTCACTTTATTTGGTTGGGAGGGAGGGTCAGACATGTATTGGAGCTTGGTGTCAGCCTACACACATGATGGTCTATGTAGTGGGGTACGGAACTATGGTGAACAGTTACAGATGGGTGGATGATATCAAAGGCAGGTGTTTGATCCAGGTGGAAGCTATGTGATGCAGGGGTTGGGGCAACCCATTTGAAGGCTTGGCAGTAGGGAGAATAAAACAGTGTAGCAGCGGAAATGTATGAGTGATACGGTTTATAGGCCAAGAAAGGCTCTAGAATGGGCTAATTTGGGGAACAGGTGAAGGAGATTCAAGGTGCAGTCTTTGGGTCCAGGAAGGTACAGCTTGAAGTGTTGAAGGAGCAGGTCCATTGTTAAGGCTAGGGACTTGCTACGCGCCGTGTGCGAGCCACAAAGGCTCCTAGCACACAGTCATACAACAGACAAGCTCACAAGGAAGAATGGTGTGTCACTCACCTTCCTGCGTAGTTGCGAATGAAGGATTCCCGCGCCGCGAAGAAGAGGGAGACGCCGCTACGCCGCGCTCAACCGCCTCACCGCCGTCGTGCCGCCGCAACACTCGATCACACACACACTCTCACACACTCTCTCTCTCACACACACACACACACACACACGTACACACACACACACACAAGGACATGGTGAAGGAGAAGGTGGAGATGGTGCAAGAGCGGCTTCTATTGCACAATGAGAGAATGAGTAAAAATTAGGTTTAGTGGCTTTTATATGAGCTCACCCCATTCACACTTGGGCGCCCATACTTAGCCAACTAACTCCTTGAATATTCCAGTTAGAGTGCGCCTGTCATCGGCGATCACCCTTACCCTATTCCTATTGGTCCAACAAGCCCGGTACCTGACTCTAAATAATACAACGTTTATAGATCATAGGGTGTCCGTGTGCCGTGAGGGTTAACATGCCCCCCTTCCTGATGTAGATTCCGTCCTCGGAAGCTATCGAGTTGAAGTTCGTTCGTTGAGATGGAAGAGCAGTCGACATGGATATGCCTAGCCTTCTTCAATCACTGCAAAATCAAACAACACTGCCACAGTAATTGCATTCTCATATACAATTAAAAATCATATGCAATAGACAGACAAATTGATTGGTAACAGATTATTAGACAATTTGTCAGTAATAAACATTAAATTGCAATATAATCAAATGCATAAACAGATGTAAAGGTAAAAAATTAAACAAGTCCGGGGTCGCTAATTTAACGGTCAAAAGGCACTAGAGCTCGACTATTAATACCATGGGTAACTTCTCAATTTTTTCTGGTCAATTAAGTTGTTTAATCGCGAGAGCCAAGTATTTGATGTTCGAGGGCTGACTAGAGGCTATACCTAGAAGACCTTGAAGTTAAGCTACGATAAAAGGAATTTCTCATGAAATCATCGCCTGACTGATTACCTTTTCTTTGACCCCCCAAAGTCTTTTCACATTGATTCAATTTTGATGTGTGTGCTTATTTTGTATGCCTTGGGTTTTTTGCTTTTCAAGGAAAAGCGCCCACACTGGGAACCTCTAGGGCTCTAGTACCATAGGCGATACATGTGAGTGAAGTACCAATTTAAGCAGGGATTTCTCTTCCAGCTTAAAATTTTACATTGTGGCACTTTGATTTTTTTGTTTGTTCATTTTCAGCATTTTAATTTTGTAACTTTGGGGGGTCATATAACACTGTTACCCTCCCCAGGCTCATCACATTAGTAAACTCCCTTTATATTACTTAAGCTAAAGGTCAATAGGGCCTAGTACATTTCACACAATGCTGCCTAAATCGGATTAAGAACCTAAGTAACCATTGCTTATTAGGAAGGCATTCCCCATGGTATTAAGAGAAGATTTCTAATACCTAGCTTGGTCAAACTAGCTTAGTCGGACTGCTTGATTTTTAAACCTAGACAAGTGATTATGACAAAACATTACATTGAATTAAATGTTTGATACTAAGCAAATGCGCTGAATATTATGCTACCAATCACAATCAAAGCAGACAAACATGGATGAAAAAAGATAAGGGCAATGCTAATGGACATAAAACACCTGTTTGTGTTGATGGTCGCGCTTGATTTGAAGTGTGAACGAGAGAAAGGTTCCATGAAGGTCCAAATCCTATCAATAGCAACACGCTCCTGTACACACTAGGAAACAAAAGGAATACCTCCAGGAGGCACATTAGTGGGAAAAGGTACCAACACTTTATTGAACACAACAAAAAACATAAGGAACCCTAACCTAATTATTTGCACTCCCCGTAAAGAGTCAAGGGAATAGGATATTGTAGAGGTTGGGGGGAAACCCTAAGGCTAAACCCCTATCCTCGTCGTCAAGATAAACAAAGTCATCATCCATGAGACCATATGTGCCATCCGTGTAGTCATGTAAATTTTCTTCTTCATCATAGGTGCCCATGTTTACTAAGAAGGTCACTAGACGCCTATAGTCATCTTGGTCAAAAGGGTAGGCTTGTGCAATGGGAGAAACGCTCTCTACTAAGTATGGATCAAACGTGGTCAAGAGACGTATCAGCCATTCTAACTCCTCAAAATTCCTCTCACATGCTAGCGTACCTATCAAATCCCATTCACATGCAAGCACTGGAAAGACCATGTGAAACATTTGTGAAAAGTAACGAGGGTACCTCTCACCCAAGGCAGGAGTGGATGACTCTAGCGTACTAGTCATATCTGTACACGCAAATAGATGATGGTTAGAGTGCAAATATTACAAGGTTCGTGTTCTTGTGCATAATTTGTTTTTATTATTTTGTGTTATGGCTCTTGCTCTTTTACTTTTTTATCTTGTTTTTGTGAGTATAAGGATTTATATATACATTCCCTAAGATTAGAGATTGAGAGGTCAGGGAGGACAGTTGAGAGGGAAGTAAGTGAATGACGGATGTCAGCAAACACTCCCCCCTTCCTTGGGTAGATCATACTTTTTGGAATGATGTTGTCACCTTTTGAAACCAATTGTTCCAAGTTGTTATGGGTAAAGGCTTTAACCAATAGTTTTCGATCACCCTATGTGTTTCATCTAGTTGCAAGGGTGGTAAGGTACTCTCCCATGATTTTATTTGCAACATCGTTGGAGGTGGTGAATCTACAACGGGAGGTGCAAACTCTTTCTTGCTTGTATGGATATGTACAATGGTAGGTGGAGGTTGTGTCGAAGCTTCTATTTCCGTATAGGAACTACATGAAGAGCAAGAAGCTTTATTTGCTTTTCCTGTTCTTGAGCTAGGGGGAACAAATCGTTCTTTCTTTGGTACCCAAACTAGCTCTGGAGCAGGTGTGTCGCATTCCGTGATTTTTTCCTTTCCACGATTTTCAATTTGTTTTGGAGCCACAGGATTTGGTTTACATGGGTCAGATGACA
The DNA here is from genome assembly GCF_014529385.1 of Adiantum capillus-veneris. Lineage (NCBI taxonomy): Eukaryota > Viridiplantae > Streptophyta > Polypodiopsida > Polypodiales > Pteridaceae > Adiantum > Adiantum capillus-veneris. The sequence goes on along the minus strand of NC_140956.1, from coordinate 135,627,357 downwards.
GGTAAGAGTACAATTTACGTTTGGGCACCCAGATTTGATCATTTCCTTTATAGTATCCTTGGGCTTTTAATAGTCGTTTAGGAATCCAGCGCCACGTTTTCTTACATTTCTTGGAGCGAGTGGGACGTTTCTTACGAGGCTTTCGTTTTTTAGCATCATCCATGGTTACTAAAGAAGCTTTAGGGACCCACTTGTATGCTTTCTTTGTTATATTAGGATGGTTCTTGTGTGTCTCAAGCTTTCTTTCCACTACATCAGTTGAAGATCTATAGAGTTGGGCTATGGGGACGTATGGTTCAACCTCCTGGACATGCAATGTCTTGGGTTTTATTTCCTTAGGCAATATCTCAGGGACTATGGCTTGAGTGGTAGGGATAAGAGTTGGTTTTTGCGTTGTGACACCCCCAGTCCCCCAATCAATAGTGCATTTGGTGGCTATCATCCACGTGAGTCCTAAGTTTATATTACCCTCCATAGTTCCAGTAGGCATGACCAAAAAGTCTTGAGCTACAATTCCATTGTCATAACTGACAGAAGTGTGTCAGATTCCAAAAACCGTAGTTTTTTTCTTGTTGACACCCTTGACTTGGATAATACTCTCAGATAGAGGTGGCTTCCCTAACTAACACCACACCCCATAGGATAGCAGATTATATTTAGCACCCATGTCCAATAAGGCGTTATATAGCACTTTTCCATAGGCACTATTTAACTCAATAAGGTATCGTAGAGGTGTGTCAGAGTCCAACCAATCCTCTTCGATTTCCACGTGGAATGCATTTGTGACTCCAAGGTTAGCCTCTCGTTTTTGTCTTATACGCTGTTGTCGCTCCTTAGCCTCAGCTTGAGCTTGTATCTTCTTTAACTCGGTTTGTGCTTTGGCGGCCTTCTTTTGACGAATGGCCCGTAGTTCTTCTTGGCTTAAAGGATCATAATATCTTTTGAATTTACTCCCATTGAGGAATCCAATGGTTTCAACTCCATCAAGAGTTTCCACACGAAGGGTACCTTGTGGGGTAATTTCACATACTCTATATGGTCCTTTACCAGCATATTTCAATTTTTTCTTCTCTTTACGTACTCCATACATAAGGACTTTATCACCAACTTTGATGTCCTTGTCCTTCACATGGCGATCAAACCACTTCTTTCTCCTATCCTTTTCCACAAGAGCATTTTGCACAGCCAATTGTCTCTCTTCGTCTAGTTTTTCTAAGATATACAAACGCTCGGTTAAGGGGTTACCATCCCATCCTTCTTGCGAAGCTACCCTAAGACTAGGAATGACAAACTCCCAAGGCATAACCGCTTCTTGGCCGTATACCATTTTGAATGGCGTACAATTAATAGCCACTTTATAAGCAGTACGATAAGCCCATAGAGCAGATGTCAACTTCAAATCCCAATCAGTGCGATGAGCTTCTACCGTCTTGGTTAAAATAGAGATTAGAGTCTTGTTGGTGCTCTCGGCTTGTCCATTAGCTTGCGGGTAATAAGGTGTAGAATTATGGTGGGATATCATAAAGGTCGTGGTAAGCTCTCTTATTACCTCATTTATAAAATGGGTACCATTATCACTAACAATTTCAAAAGGGCAACCAAATCTTGTGATAATGTTCTAAAAAATAAACTTAGCTGTTGTCCTCACGTCAGCTTTTTGTGAAGCCTTAGCTTCAGCCCATTTTGTTACATAGTCCGTAGCAACTAGAATATATCGAGATTGAGTGTTGCGAGCTGCGGGACTAATTGGACCTACAAAGTCTAAGCCCCATTTTTCAAATGGTTGGGTTACTTTAATAGGATGTAAGGGCATTCTGTCTTCGCGCTGTGTGGTCTTGTAACGTTGGCACTCATCACACCCTTTTGTAAAAAGTGATGCATCCTTAAATAAAGTTGGCCACCAATAGCATGATTGCAGCACCTTTCTAGCAGTCAGGTCTCTTGAAAAATGTTCTCCTGCTATGCCCATATGTGCTTCTTGCAAGATATACAAATATTCATCCTCGCGGGCACAACGCCTAAGAATATCGTCCTTGCCTAGTCTATACAGAGTTCCGGAAATCAAACAATAGGGTTCACATTATTTTACTAGCCTTCGAGCGATATCCTTACGAAGTTCCTTGGGTGGAAAACCATTAACTAAAAAGTTAACAATGTTCTCACTCCATTCAGGCATAGTCTCAACTATGAATAGGGAAGTATCGGGTAATTCATCATCAACTCCTGTAGGGGCTTCACCATTGGGTATGCGAGACAAATGATCAGCCATGACGTGCCTTTTATCGGGTCTCACTACAATCGTGAAATCAAACTCCAGAAGAATTAACAACCATCGTGTGATTCTTCCTGTGGAGCATGGCTTGTTTACCAGATACATCAACGCTTGATGATCCACATAAAATACAAACTTGTTTGCCAGAAGGTAGTAGCAAAATTTCTTTACTGCATTAACCATTGTTAAACCTTCTCGCTCTGTAGTGGTGTAGTTCCTTTCAGCATCGTTCAATTGACGGCTTGCAAAGCTAATGGGATAGTCCAATTTATGTTCTCCTGGTTGAGTGAGAACACACCCAATAGCAAAGTTTGATGCATCAATATGCACATGGAAAATGACATCCCAGTTAGGTGTCGTTAAAATCGGAGCACTTGCTAGTGTTTTCTTCAATTGTTCATAGGCCTGGTCACACTCTTCAGTCCATTTAAATTCAATGAGAAGCTTGTACAAAGGACGTGCTATCTCAGCGAAAAATAAAATAAACCGTCGATAATAACCCACGTGTCCCATGAACCTTTGAACTCCCTTGTAATTGGTTGGTGGTGGTAACTCTAGAATCACTTTAATTTTGCTCTCATCGGTTGAGATACCATTCTTAGATACTATATGCCCTAAAATAACTCCATGCTTGACCCAAAATTGGCATTTGAACGGGTTCAATGAGATACGATATAACTTATACTTTTCAAACACCTTCCGCAAACATGATAGATGTTCTTTCCAAGAAGAGTAAACACAAAGGTCTTCTAAGAAAGCTTCACAAAACTCTCTCAAATATTCTTTAAAAGCAGGGTTTATTAATCGTTGGAATGTAGCAGGGGCATTTGTTAAGCCAAAAGCCATCACACGAAATGAAAACACGCCAACTTCTGTGATGAAGGCAGTTTTAGCTTGGTCCTCTAGCGCTATCGTGATTTGGTTGTAGCCTGAGTACCCATCTAGAAAGCTATAAGCTTCCTTGCCTGCAACTCTTTCGAGTACATGTTCGGAATATGGTACGGGGTAATGGTCTCTTCTAGTAGTTGCATTAACTTTTTTGAGGTCCACGCACACCCTGAGTTTCCCATTCTTTTTTGGCACGATAACTATTGAAGACACCCATTCAGAGTGTTCAATAGGATATATGAACCCACATTTGATAAGCTTTTCTAGTTCTTCTTGAATGATCTTTGCGTACTTAGGATTCATCGGGTAGGGTCTTTGTTGTACGGGCTTCGTAGTGCTAATCATAGGGATCGTATTTTGGACCACAGAAGGTGGAACACCTTTCATATCATGGTATGTGCAAGCGAATATGTCCTTGAATTCCTTGAGAAGCTCTTTGAGGACCGCCTCTTCAACTTCTGTGAGGTCTTGGGCAATAAAAACAGGTTTTGATTCTTCATCGGGGTCGGCTAATTCTATTTCTTTAACTATTGCCGGACCATCATAGATTCCATTATTCCCATCGATAGGTATTCTTTGGGCTTTTGTGTACACAACCTTTGCTTCCCCTGTGGTGTAAGATTTGAAATGTTCTGGTGCAGGATGCAAGTCTGTGGATTCTGGTTGTGCTTTCGTCTGTGCTTCTATTTCTGCTTTCTTGTGTTGTCGAGCTAACTCTTGGTTTTGACGCCTCCTTGCAGTGCGGCTCAACTTTGGCTTGTCTATGATCTCTAATTGGGCTATGTCATGGGGTCGTGGTCTACACCACATAACATTTTGGAGATATTCACCCCAATCATCTACCAATTTTCGATGAGCATCACATGCTCCTATATAACTGAGCCATTCTGCTGAGGATCTCTTCTTTTTTATCCTAGCACGTACATTGGCTCGATATCGACGCCTTTGAAATTTTTTCTTTTTCTTATTTGAGACCTGCTTTTGATTTGCATTTAGATCTGGCTCACTAAAGGAGTCCTCGTTGGTGTCCTCTTCACTCTCGGAGGAGCTATCATCGGTTGATGTGCTCGGTCCTTCCGAATGTTTTGACTCTGAACTTGCTCCACTCTCTAATTCATGAGATTCAAAATCCATTTCACTCTGGGAGTCCGTGTCTAAGTCGTGTTGGTCAAAGTCTTCTATTCAGCTATCGGTGTCACTGTCAGATTGGTCTACAATTGCCTTGCCCTTAGAAGATGCATGTATGGCACTTATCATGTTCAAAGGTGCAATTTGTGGTACCTCTTCCCCCTCTGGTGTGACCCAAGTGGTTCCTCTATTTCCCTAGGTATCTATGGTTGCAACTAGGTGTACCCAATCTACGTTGTCTGATTCAGTCATACCCGGTAACACATCCATGTAAGGAGAATCTTGGTCAATGTCTATATCCTTCTTACAAGTGTAACAATATTGTAGTGGGGCCGAGTGAACTGTTGTGTCAGAGCGATGATCAATAATGGTTTTACTCCCTAAGGGGTGTACCTTACCAGTCACCAAATCCACTCTAAGGACAGAGTCTTGGAATTGCAAATAGACATGATTTTTAGACCAATCATGAACCATTTGGGCTTCCCTCATGAATGGTCGTCCTAAAATCATTTCATATGACATAAGGTGTTTAGAGAAATCCATTTCAATGAACGTATGTCGTACCTTGTGTCCTAGAACTTTGATCTTAAGATCCTTGAGCATCCCCATAGGTTTGGCTATGGTACCATTTTCCATCTTTACCACAATGTTAGTAACACTGAGGCGGGGTTTTCCCATGGATTCCCAATAATCTTTTGTAACGATGCTAACTCCCGTACCACCATCAAGAATTCCCTTTATAGTTAATCCCTTGGTAGTGATGGGTAGGGTCGCATTAGACTCGTCGCCTTCAAAATACTGCCCTAATTCGGTAATGGGTACCTCGATCACAGACTTGTGTCCATCTAAGTCAAGTGATTGCACATGATTTTCCTCATCAATCATAATCGAGTCAGGCCTATTTGGTTGCGCAAATTGCGGTAATCCTGTTTGTAGCTCTCCGTTAAGGAATTCTCGAAGTGCAAGGAATAACTCAGGATCTCCATACAGCTTTGCTATGATCGTGGTTCGAACCTCAGAAGACATGAAGTCCACTAGTTTGGCAACATTCATTGGCGTTTTGCAGGGTGTAGGTCCTTGACTAGGAACTGGTGAGGATGGAATCTCATATTCCTCAATGGGATCAGGTATTCCTTCGTTAAACATCCTTTCCAACAAGAAAGGTGTATGCTCACTTTCTGATGTCCCGTCCTCCCTCCCTTCTTGGATGATACTAGGTATGGCTAACGGTCTATTGTTCATGTGGGGTGGATGAACTTGCGTGGGAAACACTGTGTCATGAAATTTGACATGCATGGGTTCTGGTTCTAGTTTCCTTTGAGTCTCCTCCACTAAACCTCTTAGATGTTTCACCTGCTCAATCTCGTCTACTGGGTTCGGGTACGTCCCAATCTTATTTTTACGATTCTTCCCTTTTTGCCCCTACGGTTTATCTTGGGGGTCTTGGATTGGATTTGGAAACACTTGTGGTGTTTTCAGAGGCTCTTTATGGTTTTCTCTTATTCGGTTTTCATTTGGTTCCATGTTACGGTTTTCTTTGTTGGTCTTTCCCTTTGTGGTATTGGTTCTAGTCTCCATTGTCTCGATTGAATCTGAATCATCCTCGAGGTCATTCATATACACGGGGTCATCTCATGTTCCTATGTTTGTTTTGGAACTTGGCTTTTAATTTTCCGTATTCTGCGACCTCTTCCTTCGTGTCTTCTTTTTCTTTGCTTGGATAACTGACGCGGTATCTCTCTCTTCGAGGATATGGCCTGGCCCTTGAAGCATGGACCGTGTAATCGCATAAGCGGGTGTGACGGGTGGTATTGGCGATGTCACACTAGCAATTTCGACCAAATTTAGGGGTGTGATTTTAGGCGCATTTGGGTTATAGGGGCATTGGGCAATCAAGTGATCTATGCCACAACGATTACATGTGAGTATTGGCATTGCAGACGTGCTCCCTTGATTCATTTGCATTTGTGAAGCATTCTTTTGCAGCCTAATAGGGCACTCCGCTGCCCGATGTGGTCCACCACACTTGTAGCATTGAAGAGGTGGCCTCCTAGCCTGGGTGTTGATATTTTGACCTCTGGATGCGAGAGCAGCAGCTTGATAAACCGGCTTGACTTGCCCCCAGCAATGTTCCATGTAGTATATAGGACACTCTTCCAATATATCAAGTCCGTAGGCAATACTAGTGTCTATTTCCTCCTCACAGCCATCTGCATAAGCATTAGATGGCTCGCAACCCACTTGGTTCATAGGGGCAACTCTTGGGTGCGGGGGCTGCGGTCCTAGCACAGGAGGTGGTAGCGGTGTAGCTTGTACAACATTTTGAGATCTAGGGACCATGTGTTGCGGTAGTTGCTCAACAGGTGGAGCAGGCATCAATACAGGAGCTCGAGGCGCATCCGTCCAGGCTACACGTGGTCTATTTGCCATCATACGTTTGATCATTAAACAATCCTTAGCTTGGTGACCATACCTACCACATGCGTTGCAAGTTCCATTAAATTTTACTCTAAACGTAGGGCACTCACTAGTGCTATGTGGACCTAAGTAAATGGAACACCATTGTTGCTCCCTTCTTGGATACATGTGACTATTTTGAGAGGGTCGATTATCCTTACGAGACTCTTGGATTGCCTTGGTGAGGTCTGTCAAGAATGTCTCAAATACCTTTGGCTCATTGGCAATGGGCTTTGCAATCATGGGTTCATACTCAATGGCTTGAGAGCTAGTGGATCTCGTGTCAGTAGACACCCTCATGCCTGCTATCATCAAGTTGTCCTCTAATTGGATTGCATTGGCAGTGACATCTTCCCAGGTTGTGATACCTCTAATCACTAGTCCATTATAGATTCCTTCATTCCTCAACCCTCGAATGAATCGATCAAGCAGTTGGTTATTGTTGAAGCGCTCATTTACAGGGCAGCGAGAGTTTAAGTGCTTTAGACGACTAATGAAGTCCCTTACTGACTCTCCTTCCTTACGTTCGGCCTTCTGTAGCTGAGATGCTACACCCCAAATCACACCTTCTCGTATGTACTCCTTTAGAAACAACCTTCGAAGGGTAGGGTAGATTGTTTTCTCGTCCACCCTTAGGGTTCTATACCAATCTCCAGCCTTCCCACTTAATGTCAAGCTTAAGGCATTGCACTTATGTAGTTCGTTGCGTTCCCCTAAGGAATCACATACTTGTTCAAACGCTTCAATGTGTTTTCTAGCATCGTCGTCCCCATTGAATTTTTGCGTGAGTTTGGCAATTTGTACTGCCTTACTTCTAGGCTCTCTATTAGATGCATGACGCATATTTTTCGCGATAGATCGACCTATGGTTTGAGCAAACGCTGCCAAGTCACCTATGTGAGAAGGCAGGGCCGGTGGAGGTACTCTTGGAATCATATGTGGGAGAGGGACGGGTACCGGTCTTGGCATATGTGTGGATGATGCAGGATATGGAACATAACCGGGCATAGGTCCACTCGGATAAGGGCTAGGGAGCGGCACTCGAGGAGCATAAACAAGTGGTACAATTGGAGGTGTGGGGGCCATGTGTGCATAAGGGGCTAGAGGCACATACGGTCGAGGCCCCATATTAGGTACTACGACACTAGGTAGTGGCACTGCGCTAACCGTAGATGTCATCGGTACATTCTCTGTCAGGTCTATCCCTGGAGTGAGCACTGTGTTTTCCTTAGTAGAGGGTTGAGCCAAGTTAGGGAAGCTAAAGTTGTCGCTCGGAGGCTCAGATTGCATAGAGACCCCATGTGAAATGACATAAGATGGGTCTATGGGACTCATTAGAGGAGTCTCCATTTGTGATAGAGTAGGCTGTTGAGCCTTGCTCGTATCCAGAAATCTCATGGGGCCAGTTGAGAGTATATTTACCCCTCGGTTTTGCCTTTCTGATTGAATAATGCCATGGATAACATTACAAATCATTTTCTGTTGATCTTCGATGCTCGTGGCACTAGAGGTGGATTGTACAATCTCTATCCATCCTACATGGTAGGAGTGGCCAGAGTGTAGATCCGTCAACACCTCAGTGTGGAGGTCGTATGTCCAATGATCATTAATGAACAATCCTTCTAGAGTCGACGTGTTAACGGTTTCTTGTGAGGTAGAAGCAATGTTGCTCCCCGTGGTTTTACTTGTCACCAACGGTACTCTAGAGGGAACTTCTGAAGGAGGCAGCTCAACAGGGCCTTCTTGGTAAGAAGTTGGCAGGATATCCACATGGACACTCTTTGGGGGTGTGGGGTCCACGTGCGATGTGAAAGGAGAGTCCACTTTCCCACCCCCTTCGTGTGCTTCATTTGCATCAGGTTCCGAGCGAGTAGCTCTACCTAATGTTTGCATGAAACGGCTAAACATACTAGTACTAGGCTGTGGAGCTTCGGGAGGTGCATGGCCTTCTCTCTTAGTGTTTTGGGTAGGGTATGCTTCCATGATTTCTGAGTCGGAGGAGGAATCACTAGCGGCTATTTTAGGGTCTTGGGTGGTGCTACCTTGTGTCCCCGCTGAGGGTCTAGAGCCTATCGTGGATGGGTAATGGGTGTCCGTATGAACAGAGGCACCCTCAATATGCTCGTGTTCTAGCACCCGCCCAGAGCATAAGTGCATGTGCTTTTGATACCCTAAGGTATCAAAAAGCTGCTCTAGGAGGCCTTGTGACTAGTTTTTAGCATGTTTTTTGTTTGTTTTTTTGCTAGATTTTTTAGAGCGTGTCGTGGAATGGACCGTGTGATAGCTCGAAACGAGCGTATTGCTAGGAGGGACGCGTTGTGCTTTACAGCCCACCGTTTGGTTCTATTTTGCTCCAGAAAAGCCCGAAACAGTCTTTTCCTAGCTGGGGAACTAGGCTCCAAATAGCAAGTCCTAGTGTGCAATGAAGGAGAGGAGAGTGTAGGGCTTATCCCACATTCCTCACTCCCTCCTTGTGAATCTAGCCTATATATATAGGAGTGAGACTACCCTATATCATAAGACAGAGACAGAGCCAGGGCCTGGGATTGGGATTGGGATTGGGTCAAACGATCCCGATCTCACTTTTATACAAACCAACCCGTCCGTTTTTATAACCTCCCCCTCACTCACGTTTTTATTTTTCGATTTTTTTTTTTTTAAAGAATTTTTTTTAAAGTTATTTTTTTGTTTTTTTTTAAAATTGTGTGGAAATTATTTGGTACGCAGTTTGGTGCGCTTTGACCTCACCTAACTATTTACTGTCTCACCTACCTACTGACCTGCTAATGAGTGATTCACCTAATTACTAACCTACTTAAGTAACTAACTGTGCGCCTAACTGTGCACAAACCAGAAAACACAGAAAATGCAAAAAATTGAAACTTGACAGAACTGTGCAGTGCAAACCAGAAAATGCAAAAAACGCAGAAACGCAAGAAATGCTAACTGTGTAAGATGAAATCTGAGCTTAATAGAACTAGCAAAACAGAGCTTAACAGAACACAGAAAACTTGAATGCAGTCAACAACATAGTGTTTTTCTCTACTGTTTTTGCATAACAACAATAATCAAACTTAAGCCGCGCCTTTCCTACATAAAAAATAGCTTCAATACAATTTACAAGTCGCCATTGGAGCTTCACGTGCAGCAGCTCCCCGGCAGCGGCGCCAAAAATGTCAAGGCTAGGGACTTGTTATGCGCCGTGTGCGAGCCACAAAGGCTCCTAGCACACAGTCATACAATAGACAAGCTCACAAGTAAGAATGGTGTGTCACTCACCTTCCTACGTAGTTGCGAATGAAGGATTCCCGTGCCGCGAAGAAGAGGGAGACGCTGCTACGCCGCGCTCAACTGCCTCACTGCCGTCGTGCCGCCGCAACGCTCGATCACACACACACTCTCACACTCTTTCTCTCTCTCTCTCTCTCACACACACGTACACACACACACACACACAAGGAGATGGTGAAGGAGAAGGTGGAGATGGTGCAAGAGCGGCTTCTATTGCACAATGAGAGAATGAGTAAAAATTAGGTTTAGTGGCTTTTATATGAGCTCACCCCATTCACACTTGGGCGCCCATACTTAGCCAACTAACTCCTTGAATATTCTAGTTAGAGTGCGCCTATTATCGGCGATCACCCTTACCCTGTTCCTATTGGTCCGACAAGCCCGGTACCTGACTCTAAATAATACAACGTTTATAGATCATAGGGTGTTCGTGTGCCATGAGGGTTAACATCCATACGGCTCATCAAACAGAGTACAGAGCCCCAAGTTATCAAAGGTTGAAGGTTTAGTGTGTTGCAGATTCTTGCCGCGTAGAGGGCAGCTGGGGACGGGTGTCCCAAGTGGATGTTAGGGTATAGGTGCATAGTACTCAAGTTATGGAGTGTACCCGTCTTTTTCAATTGCACATAAGAGCCATGGATTGCAGTTTATGGTCAGTTGAAATTTTGCCAAGGGCTAGGTTGGTGCCCATCTAACCACATGGGGACGTGTGCCATCTGGTATTTTTTGGACCGTGACATAGTTCAACAAGGTGCTATGCAATGTATGGAGGCGGCAAGACTTGACTGCACGTCAAACAAAGATTGGAGCAGAAAGTTAAAGTAGTTGGAAAGATCGAGTGCATTTGTTCGAGATTGATTGCAGATGACTTTTTTGGTTGCTAAAGGGGATGCAAGCTTGTTGAGTGCATGGCGATGGTGGTCATGCGCGGTGATGTTGTTGATGGCTCTGCGTGGTGGCGCTCAGGGGCGGAAGCCCAACGTTTTTGGCTAGGGGAGGCAGTGCAGTAAGCGCGTCCGCTAGGCTGTGATGGAGCTCACATGGAAGGTCTTTAAGCCGGTCCCACGCCCACTCGGTCCAAGTTTTTTTGAGGGCAAAAGGAGCCCCGCCCAATAGCGATGTCACTATTCCCTAGGGGAGGATCCCCATGGCAGATGACAGAAGAGATGGAGAGAGAGTCCCAAAGCCGACAAAGGGGCCAATCCCATCACATGCAGTGTAGAGAGAGAGAGAGAGAGAGAGAGAGAGAGAGAGAGAGAGAGAGAGAGAGAGAGAGAGAGAGAGAGAGAGAGAGAGAGAGAGAGAGTCCAAGGCGGGTCAAGGGCCAATACAAACGGGGCAGTCCCATGGTGAGGAGACAGGGAGCCAATTCCGAGCAGTGGATCAAGAGAGAGGGAGTTCAAGGGCCAAGAGGAGCAAGTCGAGCGGTCAAGTCGGGCGGACAAATTGGACATAGGTGTGCACCATGCAAAGGTTGTCAAAATGGACTATGCCAACTGCAAGCAATGCAAAGCTAATTCCAAAAGGAGCTCAAAGAGAAGCGCACAAGATGAGAGCTCACCCATTTTTCCATTTTTAGGTCTCCTAGACACACCCCTATAAAAGAACATAAATGTGAAGGTTTTGGGGATTTTTTTCCATTGGGTCTTTTGGCCATTATGCTTTTTTGCCATTGGGATTTTTTGCCATTATGCTCTTTGGCCTATGTAGGCTTTTGGCCATTGGAGATTTTTACCAAGGTTCATATTGGCAGGGTGTTGATTGTATATGGTGTTGTATATGCAAGAAGGCTATTCACTGCTATCTCTGGGCGTCATTTTCCCTTCCCCCTTCTCTTCTGTTCTCGTGTGCATGTGTTTCCGGGTGTGTGTCGATGTGTGTGTCCCCCAAAGTTTATCGTGCAAAGAGAGATAGAGAGAGACTCTGTGAGTGTGGAAGGCTATGAATTGATTGAAGCGGCGTGATTGGGTCTATCTGGTGCATTGCAAGGCGTGTGTGGGTATGGTTGTGTGCAAGTAGTGGTTTGCTTGCAGTTAGTGTTGAGTTTTGAAGGTGAACTATAGTGTATTGGGGTGCTATGTACGGCCTGGGCTATAGTGAAGAATTGTGTTGTGTGCAGGGTGTGTTCCACTTTTCGCCTCTCTGTCTACGGATGCCCCCATGGAGGAGTTGTCTGATGCTCCTAGCTGCGGTTGAAAGTGGTGTTTTTTAGCCAACCAAGAGGCTAGCTGATGGTCGAGGTATTGTATGGTTGAGTTTGAAGCTAGCAGAGGTGGTGGAGCCAGGATTTGGCCCCATATTTATGGGCATTGAAGATCCCGAGGATTGGCTAGCAGATTTTGAGTTATGACTACTGGCGATGCGTATGTTGGTGGATGCGAAAAAGCTGCAGATGGTGAGTTGTTGAGGTGAAGGCGAGTCCAAGGCGGGTCAAGGGCCAATACAAAGGGGGTAGTCCCATGATGGGAGAGAGAGAGCCAGTTTGGAGCAGTGGATCGAGAAAGAGGGAGTTCAAGGGCCAAGAGGAGCAAGCCGGGCGGCCGAGTCGGGTGGACAAATTGGACATAGGTGTGCACCATGCAAGCATTGCCAAAATGGACTATGCCAAGTGCAAGAAATGCAAAGCTAATTCCAAAAGGAGCTCAAAGAGAAGTGCACGAGATGAGAGCTCACCCATTTTTCCTTTTTTAGGTCTCTTAGACACACCCCTATAAAAGAATGTAAACGTGAAGGTTTTGGGGCTTTTTTGCCATAAGGCTTTTGTCCATTATGCGTTTTTGCCATTGGGCCTTTTTGCCATTATGCTCTTTGGCTTGTGTAGGCTTTTGGCCATTGGAGATTTTTACCGAGGTTCATATCGGCAGGGTGTTGATTGTATATGGTGTTGTATATGCAATAAGGCTATTCACTGCTGTCTCTGGGCGTCGTTTTCCCTTCCCCCTTCTCTTCTGTGCTTGTGTGCGTGTGTTTCCGGGCGTGTGTCGATGTGTGTGTCCCCCAAAGTTTGTCGTGCAAAGAGAGATAGAGAGAGACTCTGTGAGTGTGGAAGGCTATGAATTGATTGAAGCGGAGTGATTGGGTCTATCTGGTGCATTGCAAGGCGTGTGTGGGTATGGTTGTGTGAAAGTAGTGGTTTGATTGCAGTTAGTGTCGAGTTTTGAAGGTGAACTATAGTGTATTGGGGTGCTATGTACGGCCTCGGCTATAGTGAGGCATTGTGTTGTGTGCAGGGTGTGTTCCACTTTCTTCCTCTCCATTGGGTTCACCACAAATGTCACGATGTGTGCGGTCTATCTGGGAAGGTGTAGGACCCCTGGCTGTGAGAGTTTGTGATGAGAGTCACAAACACTTTAAGGAAAAGAGTTTATGTAGAATCACCAAACCTCTTTCTAAGGGTGACTAAAAATCTAAGAGCGTTCACGAGAGCAAAGTCCCAAACCCTCTTTCCTATCGTGCTTGGAATTTGCTTGCTTTTGTACTGGAGATTATGATAAGAGGATCACCAAATCACATTCAATTTCACTCAAAATTACCATTTAAAAACACTAAAGTTTCGGCCATGAAACCTCAATTCTCATACAAGAACAAATCTCAATCAAAACCAAAACGTTTTTCATGGTATCATGTAGCCTCACCCCCAATTACATAGTAACATCAAACAACTGAAAGGAATGCTCGAGCTTCCACCTTCACGGCGACGATTTTATGCTTTTATAGAGATTTAAGAGATTCTAACCCACACACCATTTTGATAAGGGGAAACCCTAACTCACTCCCTCACAAGTTCAGATACAAGATTGCAAAGAGGTGGGACTACAGCACACATAGATTGGGCAACCATGGAAGCTATTGCACAATAGTGAAAAATTATAGTTTTTTTTTTGTATCAGATCTCTCTCTCTTACCCATGGAAATATGAGCTGATGTGTCAATTTTTGGGCCAATTTGCCACTCTTGACCAAAACTAGGTCTTTTTTAGCTCATTTTTGATCCAAAATTGCCATTTTTAATACGAAAACTCCCAAATGGAGTCAAAAAAATCCCTAAATTTGTGGGATCATTGGCATAAGCATAAAAGTCATAGATATGCATCATGTTTTGCCAATATACCATTTTGGGTCACTTTCCATGCAATTCTACGATGGCGCGTGGTGTTAGCTACTGTTTTCAGCAATTTTTGCCCATGTCAGTCTTTATAGGCGAGATGAGTGTGCCACCAAGAAACACTTGGAATATGTACATTATCAAACCAAATTAGAAATTTTATCAAGTGGGAAAGAACGCAAAGGTGCCACATCTAGGGCCATGATCCCCCGGATAGGTATGCACATGATAGCGAGCGTAGTCGTCGCTTTAGCATATATCACAATATGTACATTATTGCTCTTCTTTCGATGCATCAAGAAGTGTCAAAAGTGAGGTGAATGTTTTTATTTCACACTATGTACGTGCCACAGTAGGACAATGTGGTGCTATAGAAAACTCTACAAAGCGCTTAATTAAGTCCCTTTGAAGCTTCCTATAGCACCACATGATGACACATGGTGCTACATGCAGCTCCATAAAGTGCTTAAATTAGACCTTATGAAGCTTCCTATGGCACCACGTGTTGACACATGATGCTACAAGAAACTTTGCAAAAGACTTAAAGCCCCTTTGAAGATTCCTAATATATCATGTGCCGACACATGATGCTACAAGCATCTCCACAAAGAGATTAAAGTAGCCTCTTTGAAATTTCCGTTAGCACCACGTGTAGACACGTAGTGCCATAGGACACTCCACAAAGTGCTTAAATTAGCCTCTTTTAAACTTTATTTAGCACCATGTCTCGACACTTGGTGCTACAGGTAGGTCCGAAAAGCTGATACATTAGCCTCTTTAAAGCTTCCTATAGCATTACATATAAACACATGGTGCTACATGCAGCTCCGAAAGGGCTTAAATTTGCCATTTATGAAGCTTCCTATAGCACTATGTACCGAAACATGGTGCTATAGGAAGCTCCACAAAGTTATTAAGTTAGCTTCTTTGAAACTTCCTTTAGCACCATGTGTCAAGAAGCTCCACAAAGTGCCTTAATTAGCTTCTCAAAACTTCCTTTAGCACCACATGTTGACACGTGGTGCTATAGGCAACTCCACAAAGCGCTTAAAGTAGCCTCCTTGAAGTTTCCTTTAGCACCACGTGTCGACACGTGGTGCTTGGAATTGGAGGTGATCTCTTCAGATAGCTGATTTCAATGTTAGAATTTACAGCTACTGGAAGTCATCAGTTTAGTCAATGAAATTGGAACGGAATATAGAAACTGAGCTGGAATAGTTAACTAAACTGAAATACCCTACTGGGACTAGAAACAGACTGAATGATTGGAAAAGTGTTTCAGGTTCAGATTCAAAGTTTATGAAGAACGAATACAAGGTATCATAGACTGAAGCCCAATTGACTAATGTAGTAATGGTTACAAAGTAGAATTGCAAGTGAAGAGATTGTCACTCAAGACAACTTCGAAGACTAGAACCAAGGGACTAGAAGTGAGAAGTCAAAGAGTACAAGCAGTCCCAAAGTACATGTTAAGTATGGAGCCTGATTTACCCTTGTAATTTTTTGTGGTAATCAGGGGCAACTTTAGGGGCCTCGGGGGCGGAAGCCCCCGAGACTGTTTTTTCCCCTCGCCGGAATATTACTTTTCGCCGGAATATTATGGCTGGATGGCGGCCGGAAAGTGGTCGAAAAACAACCTTCGGTTGGCCGGTGGCCGGTAGTCAATGGACGGTGGCCGGTGGCCGAATTCAATGGCGGACTTGTCTTCTCAAGGGCGGCCACACCTGGGCAGATTGGAGGGTCCGATTTGGACTTATCTACACAAGGGCGGCTACACATGGCTGCCTCTCATGAGAGAGGGCAGCCCTTTTGGCCTATAAAAGGAGGCCATTTCTACACACATTTCAGTGTGTGAAGTTGATGCAAGAAGGTGAGTGTGAGGTGGTGAGAGTGAAGCAAGGCGGGAGCTCCATTAAGGGTATAATCCCTTTGTAAACTACTTCTTGTTTTGAAGTACTAAAGCCATTGAGTGGCTGCTTTCCCGTGGACGTAACCCACATTGGGTGAACCACGTATATCATGTGTACTCTCTCTCTCTCTCTCTACTCTATAATCTTGTGTATGTAAATCTGTCTCTCTCCATTAAGTAATCTACTCATTTAGCTATGTCTTATTTCCTAACAACTAGTATCAGAGCAAGGTTTGCTCGTAGCTAAATTATCTCAAGGAAAGGATTCCTTGAATTGAGTGGGAGTTATGGAGGAGGAAGGGAAGCTCAAGATTGAGAAGTTCAACGGCACAAACTACCAACATTGGAAGATGTAGATTGAAGACTATCTCTACCAGAAGGACCTCTATTTGCCACTAGGTGGTCTTGCAAAGAAGCCCGCAACAATGGCAGATGAAGCATGGATTGTCCTTGATCGAAAGGCACTAGGAACAATCCGGTTAAGCTTGGCGTCAATGGTGGCCTTCAATGTTTCGGAGATGAAGACCACGGAGGACTTGATGAAGTCACTTGACGACTTCTACGAGAAACCATCGGCATCCAATAAGGTATTTCTTATGAAGCGTTTGTTCAATCTAAAGATGGCAGAGAATGGTTCAGTTGCAGAACACCTAAATGACTTTAACACAAACATAAGTCAACTTCGATCGGTGAAAATCAATTTCGATGATGAAGTGCGAGCTCTTCTTATACTATCATCTCTACCGGATAGTTGGGATAGCCTTGTGATGGCTATAAGTAATTCTATTTTTGGCACAAATACTCTTAAGTTTGATGATGTTGTGGGTGTTCTCCTAAGCGAGGAAATATGAAGGAGAAGCACAGGAGAATCATCAAGTGCTGCATTGTCAGTAGAAACAAGAGGAAGGCCTAAGGAGAGGTTCAAAAACCAAAAGGGTCGTGATCGCTCAAGGCGGAGCAAGTCACGCACAAAGTCAGTTCTTGAATGTTGGAACTGCGACAAGAAGATCCATGTCAGGAAGGATTGCTGGTCCAAGAAGAAGAAGGAGGCAGAGTCTCAAGACAACAAGCCAACATCGGAGGCCAATGTGACAGGTAAAGTAGAGCAAGATGCTCTAATTCTCTCATTAGACAATGTGTCTAATTCCTGGATAGTAGATTCCGGGGCTTCATTCCATGCAACACCACACAAGCAACATTTCCAAGACTACACCAAAGGTAATTTTGGGTATGTATACTTGGGAGATGATGAAGCTTGTGAGATTGTGGCCAAAGGTACAGTTTCTGTCAAAACTGCTAACGGAAATGAATGGAAGCTTAAAGATGTTAGGCATGTTCCTTCTCTTTGCAAAAATTTGATCTCTACAAGACAATTGGACAATGAAGGTCACAACATTGCATTCGGAAACAAACGGTGGAAGATCTCAAAGGGATCTTTGGTGGTTGCCAAAGGAGAAAAGGTCGGTACACTTTACTTGTGTACTGTTAGCACACAACCTTCAGCTTGTGCAGCAACTACAGAAGTTGACAGTGTGGTGTGGCACTACCGGCTTGGACATATGAGTGCCAAAGGAATGCAAATCCTTCAAACAAAGAAGCTTCTACCAGGTTTGAAAGAAGTGGACTTAGAGTTCTGTGAAGATTGTGTTTATGGTAAACAAAAGAGGGTGAAATTTCAAAAATCAGGAAATGAAAGAAAAAACAAAAAAACTTGAGTTGGTTCATTCTGATGTTTGGGGTCCTGCAAGTACACCATCACTTGGTGGCTCATTGTACTATGTAACATTCATAGACGATGCGACTAGAAAAACATGGGTTTATGTCATGAAGAATAAGTCCGATGTATTTTCCATATTTCAAAGGTGGAAAGACTTTGTGGAGAATGAAACAGGTACGAAGGTTAAATGCCTCAGATCCGACAATGGAGGTGAATATTGCAGCCAAGCTTTTGAAAGCTTTTGTGTTAGCAATGGCATTCAGAGGCAAAAGACAACCCCAAGGACACCTCAACAAAATGGGATTTTGGAAAGGATGAACAGGATAATCATGGAGCGAGCACGAAGCATGCGGCTACATGCTGGCCTACCGCTTGAGCTTTGGGCGGAAGCTGTAAGTGCGTCTGTGTACTTAATCAATCGGTCACCCTCAACGGCATTGGATGGGGGAGTTCCACAAGAGGCATGGACAGGTAAACCGGTGAATTATGCATTTCTCAAAGTGTTTGGGTGTGAGGCTTTCATGCACATAGATAGAAGCCTAAGATCAAAGCTAGATGCAAAGTCCAAAAAGTGTTTCTTCATTGGCTATGGAGAAGGTGACTTTGGGTATCGCCTATGGAATCCTGAAGATGGTAAAATCTTAAGGAGTAGGGATGTAATTTTTAATGAACAAAATATGTACAAAGATTACTTGGAAAGAAATCAAACAAAAGAAACAGGTGATGAGTACATGGAGCTTGAGGACGGTGAAGACTCAAGGACTACAAACGGTGACAATGTGCAACAACGTCAACCAAATGAGGAGCCTCAACCTATTCCCCGAAGATCTACAAGAGCAAGTAGACCTCTAGAAAGATTTGTTCCTTCCTTCAACCATCTCTTGATCTCAGATTCTGGAGAGCCGGAATCATACGAAGAAGCTATGCAACATGAATCCAAAGAAGAATGGACAAAGAGCATGCAAGTGGAGATGGACTCACTACATCGCAACCAAAAATGGGAATTGGCTGAGTTGCCTAAAGGTAAGCGGGCACTTCAAAACAAATGGGGGTACAAGGTGAAGGAAGAAGAAGGTGGGAAGAAAAGGTACAAGTCTAGGCTTGTGGTAAAAGGGTTTTCTCAAAAGAAAGGTATTGAATTCAATGAAATATTTTCTCTTGTTGTAAAAATGAACTCAATTAGGCTTGTCTTAAGCCTTGTGGCTGCTCATGATCTAAATCTCGAGCAAATGGATGTAAATACGGCATTCCCTCATGGTGACTTAGAGGAGGAAATCTACATGCTTCAACCAAAGGGGTATGAAGTAAAAGGTAAGGAGAAAATGGTTTGCAGATTAAAGAAGAGCTTGTATGGTTTAAAGCAAGCATCAAGACAATGGTACTTGAAGTTTGATCGATGGATGTTGGATCATGGATTCACAAGATGCAACTCGGATCACTGCGTCTACACAAAGAATTTTGGAGATGGGAAATTCATCATCCTAATGTTATATGTTGATGACATGTTGATTGCAAGTGCTAACATGCAGGACATCAAAGACCTAAAAGAGGAGCTGTCTAAATCTTTTTCAATGAAAGATTTAGGTGCTGCAAAGAGGATACTTGGTATGAAAATATCAAGGCACAGGATGAAGAAGACAATAAAGCTATCTCAAGAAGATTACATTAAGAAGGTACTAGAAAGGTTTGCAATGCAAAATGCAAAACCAGTTTCTACACCTTTGGCTGGTCACTTTAAACTAACGAAGGATATGTGTCCAAAGACACAAGAGGAGATAGCCTATATGTCTAAAGTTCCATATGCTGCAGCGGTAGGTTCTCTAATGTATGCTATGGTCTGGACAAGGCCAGACATTGCACATGCAGTGGGAGTTGTGAGTAGGTTCATGAAAACCTAGGTAAAGAGCATTGGCAAGCTGTGAAGTGGATACTTAGGTATCTAAAAGGGACAACAACAAATGCTTTGTATTTTGGAGGAACTGATATTTTTCTAGAAGGGTATGCTGATGCAGATATGGAAGGTGACAAAGATACTCGAAGGAGCACTACTGGCTATGTGTTAACGGTTGGAGGCACAGCAGTAAGCTGGGCTTCAAAGCTGTAGAAAGTGGTTTCACTTTCTACCACGGAAGCAGAGTATGTAGCAATGACGGAGGCAAGCAAAGAAATTCTGTGGCTTCACAGATTCTTAGAAGAGCTTGGATTCAAACAAGACAATTGTGTCTTGTACAGTGATAGCCAAAGCGCTATCCATCTTGCGAAGAACTCAGTCTTTCATTCAAGGACAAAGCACATTGAGGTGAGATATCACTTCATACGCACTCTTTTGGAAGAGGGACAACTAAAGCTAGGAAAGGTGCATACAAGTAAAAATCCTGCAGACATGTTTACAAAGGTGGTCAACAAGGAGAAGTTGAGCTTTTGCTCATCTTCAATCAGCATTCAAGGATAAGAAGCCATAATGGAAAGCAATCACAGGTTTGGTTTGGAGATCAGTCTCCAAGTGGGAGATTGTTAAGTATGGAGCCTCATTTACCCTTGTAATTTTCTGTGGTAAAAGCGCACATTTGTAAGGCCCCCATTATGAGGAGAAGCCATTGTGCATGAAGGAAAATCACTCACCGGAAACCAAATTTTTCACAGTAAAAAATCAGGGGCCTCGGGGGCGGAAGCCCCCAAGACTTTTTTTTCCCCTCGCCGGAATATTATGGCCGGACGGCGGCCGAAAAGTGGTCAAAAAACAACCGTCGGTTGGCCGGTGGCCGAATTCAATGGCGGACTTGTCTTCTCAAGGGCGGCCACACATGGGCGGATTGGAGGGTCCGATTTGGACTTATCTACACAAGGGCGGCTACACATGGCTGCCTCTCATGAGAGAGGGCAGCCCTTTTGGCCTATAAAAGGAGGCCATTTCTACACACATTTCAGTGTGTGAAGTTGATTCAAGAAGGTGAGTGTCAGGTGGTGAGAGTGAAGCAAGGCGGGAGCTCCATTAAGGGTATAATCCCTTTGTAAACTACTTCTTGTTTTGAAGTACTAAAACCATTGAGTGGATGCTTTCCCGTGGACGTAACCCACATTGGGTGAACCACGTATATCGTGTGTACTCTCTCTCTCTCTCTCTCTACTCTATAATCTCGTGTATGTAAATCTGTCTCTCTCCATTAAGTGATCTACTCATTTAGCTACGTCTTATTTCCTAACAGTACAATCAACCCGATTACAATGTAATGGGTTTTATTTATAGACTCTTGAGGTTACTATGGTAACCGCCATGGTAATTATTGGCTGGTCCACTATTCAACTTCTAGGAGACAATTCCCGCCTATTGAGACTATCTCTACCGTCTACATCCGTCCCTCCTTTCTTAAATTTTGGTAAGACTCCAAAATTTTTGGAAAAAAATCCACCAACTGATCCTTCTGAAGTGTTGAGGAATCTCTTTGCCTGCTTGCTGGGTTGGCCGATGTTCCTCACGAGTTGGCCTATGTTCCTCATGATAGTACTCTTCTGAAGTTGCTAACTCTCCTTGTACTGCTAGCTTTATACCATACTTCATGCTTGTTGAGTGCTTGACACCCCTATAGTTGTAATTCCACGGGTGTCCAGACAAAGAAACTCCAATACCTTACTGGAAAAATCCACCGTCTGATTCTGAAATTGGCTGAAAAAATCCACCATCTGATTCTGAAAACAGTAGAAAAAAATCCACCATCGGATTCTGAGATGAAACTACCCAATATCCTTCCACTGAACCCGCTTCCTCTCGCCCTTCGATCGTGTTGGTGTTTCAAAAGTCCCAGTGCGAGCATTGTCCTTTTGGATAAGTCTTTAAATGGCCTCCTGCTCAAGTTGATCCCACCTTTCTGTAGTCATTTCTACTTCATAAGGCATGAGAGGATGATTGGTTTTGGTGTCGGGATCATAGAGCGTGTGTTTGCCTTTTGTTAGATGAGTTCTGGACAATTTGTGACAATGCAAAACTGTATGGATCCATCCTTCTGGAAGAGGCTGATTTGTTTTAATCCTAGCTTCAAAGAGAATCTCATCCATCTCTCTGTACTGTGGTCCCAGGCCCGGTTTAGCCGTAACATCCTTTTCAAGGATTTTAGAGGACTCCACAGTAAGTTGCAGGAGCTGGTTTGTGATCTTGGTGAGACCTCTAAGCTAGATTTTCCATTGTCCCATACACAACTTAATTCTCTGTATCTCCTGCTTTAGTTCCCCAGGATCATTTAATTGAAGAGCATCATTGAGCAGTGTTTGCCAGGTTTTCCATTTGACAGTGGATCGCTCATACCAATCCCAAAGATCATCAGTAATATTTTAGTATGTGAGCCGATCTACTGGCTCTGGATGTTGAGGATATAGTGCTGGGAAAAACCTAGGCAACTAAGCTTCTTTGGCTGGTAAAGCATACAG
The DNA here is from genome assembly GCF_014529385.1 of Adiantum capillus-veneris. Taxonomy (NCBI): domain Eukaryota; kingdom Viridiplantae; phylum Streptophyta; class Polypodiopsida; order Polypodiales; family Pteridaceae; genus Adiantum; species Adiantum capillus-veneris. The sequence goes on along the minus strand of NC_140956.1, from coordinate 135,605,169 downwards.
GAGATTTGAGAATTGGGTACAAATTTCAGAAAATTGAGGACACCCTGATTCTCCTGCTGCATCATCTTTCGAGTTACTCTAACCAGCTGAAACAGTCTTCGAAGAGTATTTGCTTGCTCTCCTACTGTCATTTGAGTTGAAGGCCCTTTACTGGTGGTAGCCTGATCTTCAAGAATAGCTTGATCCAGAACTCTCCTGAAAATTTGCATTTGTGGTAAAATTTCTTTTTAATCAACCTTTGACGTCCTTCATACATTTATAAGTTGGCATGTTTCCCAACAGGAGCTCTAATTTAATGGCTAGTGTATGATAGTCTGCAGTAGATTGTCACTTCCACTGTGGATTAGCTAGTTTATCATCAAAGTTTAATACCCATCCAGGTACTCTTTCTAGCAATTGAATTCTACTAGCATGCTCAAGTAGTTGGCACACCTCTTAGTCATGAAAAGCATCTGATTTCCAATGTTGGACCATTTCTCTGGCGCCGACATATAGTCACTGAAACCATTCAAGATCACACAGAAGAACATCATCCTCCAGATACATCCTGGTTAAAGGCGCTTGCTGATGTCTTAGTCTCCTGTTCAGTGTGATGAGCTGTAATGAATGTTGCTCATCTCCTTTTAGAACCTCAGTCATAGCTTTGTCTTTCCCTTTCTCATCCGTAATGTGTTGTGAATGACTGGTGCACTGGTGAATTCCCAGTGTTGTTGGGTTGTTGATCTCCAGCCTGCTGATCACCCGACCCCTGACCTTCATCCTGGTTGGTTGATCTGTACTAGGATTATTTCCTCCTGTAGCCCTTGCTCCACCAACACCAGATCCTAAAGGTGGAGATGGAGGAGAATCAACATCATCGTGCCTTTCTTTTGGGTCATCCTCCTTCTCTTCCTCTTCTGTTGCCTTATCATCATCCTCATCGAGGTTGTTCTGTTGTTCAATATAACCCAGGATAGATTGATTTGCCAAAGCACTGTTCTATTCAAAAAATTTATCCTGCAAATCACTCTGCATCGTTTCCATAAGGACTCTTAGATTGTCTATATTGAAAACAGCATTCCCCTCTGGATTCAATATCTCAGCCAAATTATTATAGATATATCTTTCAGTTAAAGTGGCTTTCAAGGAAGTGTGGCTAGTCAATAATGAGTTGAAATCAACTCTCTTCATTTGCAACATGGTTTCGAATCTGTTAGGAGCTCTTTCAGTCTCTACCTTTTCTTCTCTAAGCGCCCGTATCTCATAATCCATCTTGGATAACTTATCTTCTAAGTGCTCAATGGTCCTACATGATTGATTCTCAAGGACACTGTGCCGCAGGGATTGGGATCCTCTCTCTTGCTCCAACTTTTCAACTTGCTGCTCAGTCTCCTTCAATTTAGCTTTTAACTTCGTGAATTCATCATTTGACACTAAGGCATCCAACATTTGTCCTATAGCATTCACAATTCCAGGATGACTAAATAAGTACGTAAAAACCATCATTCACTGTGGCTGGGTCATAGGCAACTCGCTCGTAAACTGTGACAGGAGCCATATATGGTAGTGTAGCATAATCAAATTTGTGCAAAGGTAGATGTCTTTTGAGAGGATGAGTCTAAAGCTTTTGTAACCGGTCCTTCTTGGGTAAATGCAAAGTCGATTCACTGTAAGGGATGGAAACCTGTGGACTTGAATGTGCTGGTCCTTTTCCTTTATCAGTCTGACCCACTGAATGCTCATCACTGGTCCTATCTGACTGGTCTTTTACTGCACTGGTGGTTGCCAAAATTTTCCCTGCTGCCCGCTGATTCCACCAGTGGTCTGGACAAGAGGTTGTTTTGACTCGCCAGCTGAAGTCTGGTCTGCTGGAGTCTTTTCAACATACACTATTTTGACTTGACTTTCGAGCTGCCTAAGGGAAGCACTGCTTTTGGCCAATGTAGTTTTTGGTCTTTTCGAATTGCCAGTCTCCTCTTGCGTGGCTTTCCTCTTTTGCCCAATGATAGCTAACTGGTTACATGGGGCTTCTTCATCTGATGATAAATCAACATTTTTAGTTACCTAAAAGGGCTTCTGGCTCCAAGCCATCCTTACCTAGTCATAAGAGTCCAGAGAAGTTGCCCAGTAAAGAAACTGCCAAACATACCAAGCTTTGAAAACATTTTGGGACTTCAACTTAGCAGTCTGCTGAAGTACATTATGTGACAGAATCTGACATAGATTGATTGGAACTGTGGCGTCCAATCTTTTTTCTAGTAACATAGCAAACAATTTTTTTGACACATAAGTTGGGTTGTTTTTGAGACTCAAAGCTTTAGCTACAAAGTGGTAAGCAGCAGAAATGTCCAGACTTGCTATTGGAACCCCTTGCACACTGGCTTTGTGTTTCTTCTTGGCATCATCATCTTCTTTCAGAGCTACATTGATTTGTTCTGATGTTGCTACAGATGGCTTTGGCTCATTTGGCATCTTGAATGCAAAAGTAATATTTCTAGGTGTCACCGACACTTTTCTACCATAGATCATAGCACTTCCATCCTCCACATTGAAGGAATCAAGAACCTGTCTAATGATAGCCGTGTCAAACTTATTTCTTGTAGCTTGCACAACCACATGCAAATCCCACAGTCGGAGTAACGTCTCGGCTTGCTTAGTAAACACATACCGCTATATTTTACTGTGAGGAATAAGTGGAAGAGAAGCTTTTGCAAAAGCAATAAGTCCTTGGGTTTCATATATAGTCTCCTAGATCCTTTTCGACATTTCCTTCCTACCCATACACCGTGAAGACGATGACTCAATAGAGGGAGAAGAAGAGGACTTACTTGAAGCTTCAAATCCATATCCTGGTGTAGTTGGTAAAGATAGACAGTAATCAGCAGTTTCCTCAAACGAAGAAGTTTGTGGTTGTAGTGATGAAACTTCAGAGCTTGGTGATGGTGAATGGATAATAGTAGGCAGGTGTCGCGTAAGAGATTTATGAGGAGAAATACTTATGCGCCTTACTGTTATACACATACGTTCCATAAAAGCTCCACTACTTACCATTCATAGAGTCCTGTGCACCGCAAATGACATGGTGCACATGCATTGGCTATTCCTCTCCATCTTCGCTGAAATGATTACCATTAATAGTCCAACTGACCCTTTTCCCCATAAAATCTGATATTGATTTTGACACTTTACTGATTTTGATACTGCTATGGTGTTATTGTACCAAGACTTTTCTGACCTTTTGACTGTCTCTGGAACTAGATGTAGATAAAAAAGGCTTAAAATAGTTGATTATAGAATTTCCTGGTCCTCAGTCTCTTTGCCTTCTGAATAATAGAGCTTGATTTGGAACTAGATGTACATAAAAAAGGCTTAAAATAGCTGATTATGGAATTTCCTGGTCCTCAGTCTCTCTGTCTTTTGAATACCCTTATTTTTAGAAGTTTCTCTGTCTTCTAAATAATAGAGCTTGATTTTAGCCCCATTATATACCCCTGGAAACAGTAATCCACATAAATATTTCAATTTGATTGTGCCATTGGAGAACACCCAATCAACTTTGTATGGACCTGCCCAAGCTATCTTTAAGTTTGGTTTCTTAGGGCCTAGCTTTGATTGATATAACAAAACCAAATCTCCTTTCTGAAACTCCCTGACTTTGATTTGTCTGTCATGCCAATGTTTCCTTCTTTTGCTGAACAATTTCTTGTTCCAACATAGCCCTCTTCCTTAACTCATCCAACTGTGTTAACTCCTCCAGTCTCTGTTTCAAATTGTGATTAAAATCTAACCCATACTCGACTGCCATCCTGAGACTGGGTATGACAAGTTCCATAGGCACAACAGCTTCGGTGCCATACACCATTCTAAATAGTGTCAATCATGTGGTGACCTTATAAGCTATTCCATATTCTCAGAGCGTTGTTTGAAGTTTCAAGTCCCACTGGTGTGGCTCTTTCTGCACAATCTTAGTGAGAATAGTCTTGACAGTCTTGTTGCTGCTTTCGACTTGCCCATTGCATCTAGGATAATATGGTGTGGATTTTTGATGCTTGACTAAAATCATATGCATGAAAATATCCATAGTGTCATTGATGAAATGTGTACCTTGATCTGACACAATCTCCACAGGACATCCATATCAACAAACAATATTTTCAAATAGAAACATAGCAGCGAATTTTGCCGTGTTGATGGGAAGAGCCTTAGCTTCTACCCATTTGGTCACATAACAAGTGGCCATCAATATGTACCTATTCTTCCTTGGAGTAATTTTCTTGAAGGGACCCATAAAATCTAGATCCCATTTCATAAAAACACCCAGTGGCTGAAGTACCGGTGTGAGAGGAGTCATATCTATTGCCGTGGGTCTACCCATTCTTTGGCATATATCACAAGTTTTACAAAAGCTTTTGACATCAGATATTAAAGTCTGCCACCACAACCTAGCCTGTAAAATCTTTTTGGAAGTGATATCAGTAGAAAAAGGTCCCCCAGAATCCCCATTATATGCCTCCAAAATAACTTGCATTCATCCCTCCATAGGCACACATCTGTGAAGAACCCCATCGACTCCCAATCTGTAAAATGATCCTCTAATGATGGTGAACTTCAATGAACCACAAGTATAGAAATTCAAACTTCGAATCTAGAAATTACCATGACCCTGGCCCCGGCCAGTACCCCCTTGGTATCTGCCACGCCCCGTACCAACACCGTTGATACCTAATTTCTCTTCTTGGAGTACACTAGTAGTCTCCACTTTTACTAGTTCAGCATTGGTAAATGCCACCACAGATAGATTTTTCTCCTTCTTAAAATGATGAATGTGAATGCCATAGTTGTTCCATAGATGGTCATAAGCTTTGCAGTAAGTACATTGTGGACATTCATAGGAAACATGATCTTTGGATTTACACTTTGAAGACCAGTTTTCCACTCTTCTTACTGGTTGTCTAGTCTGGCTAATTTCAACAATCTGTCGATCCATCTCATCAATATTTCTAGACCAATATCCCTTCTTAGCCTTGTCTTTGCTCTTCTCATCTGAGCTGCTTTGAGAACTACTAGAGGTCTTACTCGAATCAGAATTCTCAGTAGAAGTACCACTGCCACTGGACCTCCTCTTCTTATGACTTCTTTCCTTTTTAGCCTGCTATTCCCGCTTCAGGGCTCGCTGCACTAGATCATTAAATTTCTTTGTTGGTGCAGGCACCTCCTATTCCCTAAGCTTCTTAGTGTGGAAACCATGCCCGCAACCATTTTTTTGATGGTGGTTCCTGTAGTAGCTGCCTAGTCGGTTCCTTGATTTTCTCAACATAACTTTTGACTAATAATTTCCTTTGCTTTATCTTATCCAATTCACAGAGGATATCCTCATCTCCTCTGTTATCTGAATATTCCAATCAGAAAGCTTTGAGTAGTTTGTTATATGATTTGAGTTGGCAAGCTCGGTAATGGTAGTACCATTTCCTTGCTGCCTCCTTTAATGTCTGAGGAAAGTATTCCCCCCAGTCATCTTCATCAATGTTTTTCAACTCAGCATACTCTTCAAAGGCTTGGATATGAACATCCGGGTCATCTTTCTTCCCACCCTTAAACACTGGAAAAGAAGTTCTCAATGAAGAGGTGTAATCATGTCGATCAGCATCGTTTCAGCCTCCTCTCATCGTTTCGGCCTCTTCTCATCAAGTGAACCTTTTGCAAAACTGTCTCCATGCTACTTTCATGTAGTTCGTGCATATTTGCATCTTGTGCTCCCATTTGAATACTAGTCTGCTGCTCCATCATCTGCTTGCGGATTGATTCCAATGGCATTTCCAATTCAGCATTCCGCTCACGCAACACAACATTCTCTTCGTGGACCTTATGCTCTCTAGCAGCTTCAAACCATGACTTGTACTTGTTCTTGAAAAAGCCCTGCTGGTTGGTGCCACAATTCCTTGGTGTAATCAAACACCTCTTTCTTCAAAACATCCACATCTACATCAGAGATCAACACACGTGTGACACTCTGGCCATCCAAAGTGGTCCTCTCCAGATCCACCAATGGAGTTAACCTATTCATCAAGAAATTATTATCTGCATTCTCAGTGGCCTCGTTAAGCCCATTTGCCCATGTCTGAAACTCATGTGCAATTCGTGCCATCTCAGAAATCCAATTACACATATCCGCACTAACCCGAGCTAACTCCTCCTGTAATAATTTCTTCTCCTTCAATACTTCATCCACCCGGCTCTGCAGCTAACTGACTTCACACTCCAAGCTATCAATGCGTTCCCCCTCAGCCTTTTGCATCTCGAGGGTGAGGATCATAGCCTTCTGATTGAAAATAAACCGATTCAATTCTGACAAACTCTAAACATCATCTTGAACTGAGAACACCCCATCCAACTTAACACTTGCTGGTTTAGCAAAAGGGATTGTTTTAATGGCCTCTGTCACCGGGGTCTGCTCCCTTGAACCCTCGCAAACCTTCCGTGGAAACAGAGTTATGGTACGGCTCTTGGTCTCGATTTTTTGCAATCCTGTCCTAGAAGGAAAAAGAGTGACCTTCCCTAATGAGTACACCTTTTCATCCGTGCCCTGCTAAATTACTTCCTTGGCCCAATGCAGATTTAAGCCTGTCCCCACTAGGCATATCCCAATCCAACTTTCAATGCTTTGCATCACCCAAGCTCTACGCATCTGGACTCTTAACAAAGCTTAGTGGTGTGGGTGTGAGAGGTACCTGCAGCACATAGGAGAAAATTTCCTGCAAGTAAGGAGCTACCTTGGTAACAGACGATGACCTCTTTTTATCCCTTGGCTCTGAAAGCTGCAGCCTGTCAAAAATGAAGGATGCCCAATCCACCTTCTGCCCACATTCTGCATGATGAATTGGAGCAAACGCCTCTTTGGACATAAAGGCAATTTTTGCCAACAAACAAACCCTATCCAAATACCAAAATAAGTGAGTATTGCAGAGTTTTCCACAATTCCGCACCATATAATAATCCCTACTGCCTTCTGGCTGCCCAAATTTGGAGCTCATCACCGCATCTGTCACTTTCTTTGCCTTGTGCAAAATATTGTGAGCAACCTTGAAAACCTCTACCACCAACTTTGGGGAAACATCCTTTCCCTCCATGATATAGCCAACATTTTCACTAAGGTGGCAAAGCTGTGACTCTGCAAACTCATTCTTCTCCCAAAGAGCCCATGGTAAACATGCATACCCATAAAGGCCAACCCGGCGCAGCCATACCTCTATATCACGATCATGGATGTCGAATATCTCGTCGACCTCCATCTCCTCCACAGCATCATCTCCACCGCATTTTGTCCCCTCAATTTCCTCCATGCTCTGAATACTTTCTCTGCGGGGGCGTAACATCTCCTCCATGGCCATCTTCATTGAACGGGTTTGCATCATCTCCTCCTCACCTAGCTCATGTTGTTTAGGCACTGCAGATTTTTTGAAGCTTTCAAAAGACATGGCGTCGAAGGTGATAGGAAAATCACGCACAGTGGTAAAGCTTCTTTTGACGACGAACACGGGATACTTGCATGAAAAATGAGTGTGGACTTTCACCTCAAATCGGGCGCTGACCACCCCATGATGGTCCTTATTCTAAAAGTGCATGTTAATACCCCGCACACGTGCATTGATTGGACCACTCACTTCAAGGGAAACTCCCTTAAAAACATTCTGCGTTGTAAACTGGTGACTTCCTTGATGACATAACCCCTAGACAATGCCACCCAATGCAATTCCGCTGCGGATTTTCTCCAATACCACACTTTTGTCAAAACCAAATCCGACCACATTCTGCAACATGAACCCATTGTTGGACATTGTATGGCTGTCAGTGTTCCCCAAAGAGTCCTCCTTGAATTCCAACACTGGTTGTACCCATTTCACTCCAATTTCCTCATCCTTGTTTACCATCCATCATGGAATCTTGGGTATCTTGCCATAAAATTTCTTCATGCGAAAGCCATTGACCGGTTTCACAACAGGTGTACCAAAAACATCCCTCAATATGAATGTTCCTTGGCCTAATTCTTCTACAGTTTGATAAGGCCCAAAGTACCTTAACTTCAGTTTTCCTGGGTGTGGTCCCAACTTGGAATTGTACAACATCACCCAATCACCCTTCTGAAAAATTTTGAACTTAACTTGCCTTGCCATCCAAGCTTGTCGTCTCTTTCGTCCAATATTTTCTGCATATGCACTATGAATCCGATCCTCTTCCAACTTCAACAACTCCCTTTGTCTATGCAACACAAAATCCTCAGGACTCAGCCTATGTCGAACTGCCAATCTCAGACTTGGAATCACATACTCCATGGGAACAACAACCTCAATCCCATAAACCAATTTGAAAGGTTTCATCCCTGTGGAAACCTTATATGCTATATGAAACGACCATAAAGATGAATCCAATTTGTCATCCCAATCCTTTCTATTTTCTGAGACAATCGTTTTTAGAATTCTCACTAGCATCTTGTTTGTACTCTCAGCTTGACCATTTGCCTGCGGATGATATGGAGTTGAATTCTTGTGCAAAATTATATGTGTAGCTGTCAACTCGGCAACTACTGAATTCAAAAAATGCACACCCTGATCTGACGCTAACTCAATGGGACATACAAATCTCGTCATAATGTTTGTATACAAAAATCTAGCCACACTTGCTGCTTTATTATCCCTCAAAGATACTGCTTCCACCCATTTGGTAGCATATTCTATTGCAACCAAAATGTATCTCACTCTTGTTCTGCTAGCTTTCGGTGATATTGGCCCAACAAAATCTAATCCCCACTTTTGAAATGGTTCAAGTGGTAAAACTGGGTGATCTTGCATCTTATCCATTGAAGTAGGTTGTCCAATCTTTTGACATTGCAAACATCCCTTTGCAAACTGATGTGCATCCTTGAGCAACAATGGTCACCACAAGCCAACTTGCATGATCTTTCTCCCTGTTACTTCTCCATAAAAATTTCCTCCTGCTGTTCCATAATGGGCTTCCTGTAAAACTGCTTTCTGATCCTCATTAGAAACACATCTCCTGATGATCTGATCTGCTCCCTTTCTATACAATGCTCCAGCAATAATCAGAAATGGCCTACTCCTCAATGCAAACTTCTTCCTTTGATCTGATGGCGTATTAGAAGGCAACACCCCATCTGTCAAAAAACTGCAACATTTGGTCATATCAATTGTCAAAATTATGTCCCTGTACAAAAAACAAATCCGCATCCGACAACTGATCTGACACTCCTGGTGTCTCCTCAAAATGCTCCAATCTACTAAGATAATCCGCCACTGCATGCTAATTTCGTGGTGTATGCAACACTGTATAATCAAACTCCTGCAACAAAAGCATCCATCTAGCAAGTCTACCCTCCAGCTTTGGCTTCTTAACCAAAAAGATAAGTGCTTGATGGTCCACATGGAAAACCACTTTATTCCCCAACAAGTAATGTCGAAATTTCTCCAATGCAAACTGCATCCCTAAAGCCTCACGCTCCGTAATAGTATAGTTCTTCTCAGCCGGTTTCAACATCCGACTTGCATAATATACTGGTCTGAACCATCTGCTGATCTTCTCCTGCACTAGCACCGCTCCTACTGCAATATCCGATGCATCCACAAACACATGAAAAGGCAACCGCCAATCTGGAGGTTGAATAATAGGTGATACCACTAACATCTTTTTCAAACACTGAAAAGCCTTTTCCTGAGCATCTCCCTAGATAAAATAAATATCCTTCTTTGTCAAATGAGTCAAGGGTGCACTAACATCTGCCAAATACCTTAAATTCCGACTATGCCACTTAATCCGTCCCATGAACTTGGAAATCTCCTTCACATTAATAGGTGCTACTGCCTTCTCAATTGCACTGATCTTGTCTGAATCTATGGAAATCCCCTCTTTAGAAATGATATTCGCTAACAATTTCCCTCTTTGGACTGCAATTGCACACTTATATGGATTCAAAGGCATCCAAAACAATCGGCATCTTTCCAAACATTTCCTCAAATATTCCAAATTGTTAATCTTCTCCCCAAATACCGAAAAATCATCCATAAAAATCCTCATGAACTTTGTCAAATAAGGTTCAAATGTCTTAAATGCTGCTTTTGAGTAAGAAGGGGGTCCATTCTTCAATCCAAAACTCATCACTGTGTATGCAAAAGCTCCCCACTCAGTAATAAATGTTGTCTTAGCTACATCCTCAGCTGCCATCCGAATCTGATTATACCCTGAAAATCCATCAAGGAAACTGTACATCTCATGTCTGGCTATATCATCCAAGATTGAGTCCACAAATGGCAATGGGAATGGATCTGCAATGGTTGCTGCATTCAACTTCCTGTAATCCACACAAACACGGATCTTCCCTGACTTCTTGGGAACCACCACTATAGGTGAAAATCATTTTGCTTGATCAATTGGAACTATAAATACCACTTGGAGAAGCTTTTCCAACTCCTCTTTAACCTGCTTAGCATAATTGGGGTTCATTCTATATCTCTGTTGAATCACTGGAACTGCATCCTCCCTCAAGTTGATTTTGTGCTTATACATAGCCGGATCCATGCCCTTCAAATCAGAATAATCCGAAGCAAAAACATCAATAAACTCTGTCAACAATTGCTTCAATTCTTCCTTAAATGCATCATGCAAATGAACACTTATTTTGACAACTTTAGGACTCCCTTGAGATCCCAAATCAAGATCCTGCAATTCATCCTCTTTGACTCTGGAAACCTTCTCCATCAATTTATCGTAAAGAAACTCTACTGTGAGGATTGCCTCCTTTGGTGCAATATCTCCTCCTAAATTATCATGATCCTTTTATGCACTATCGTGGACCAATTTGTGACTTCTTCTCTAACTTCTGCCTGACTTCTGATCTATATCTGCTGCTTCTAACTTATTAGTTGACTTCTTCAACTCTCCCTGCTTCACATACTTCTCAACAATCTTCACAACATCCACTTCAAACACTAGAACCATTGTAGGATTAGCCTCTATAAAACATGCTTCCTCATCATCTTCAACTTCCTCAGCTAAATTTATAATCTGAGCCAACATTGGTTTCATCGATGTCAACAACTGCTTCTTGGAACTCATCGGAATCCTCATTGACTTTTTACCCTTCTTCAAAATGACCTCATTCTTTTCTCAATCCTGTTTAAGCTTTGCCGACTTAAACCATGGTCTACCCAACAACATAGAATAAGCATTGCCAGCATCTTGCATCTTCCATCTTCAACACCACAAAATTTGTAGTAAAAGACAATCCATGCACTTTAAGAGTTTGACATCTCAACATTCCAATAGGCTGCACTCTCCGTTGGTCTACCATCCGCACTTGAAATGGTGCAGGCCTATCTCGGAATTTTGGTACCAACGAAAGCAACTGATCCAATGTAAAGTGCATAGGAGTATTTAGCAATTCTTCAAACAATGCTGCTGATGGTAATTCAGAATTGACCACTTTCTGCATCTCCTTTTGCATCTTTTTAGAAATTGTCTCATTAGGACCCAACTTTTGAACTTCCTCAACTGCTTCATCTCTTACATCTCTTTGCTCCTCCAATCTAGAGGTGGTTTAAAATGTGCTTTTGAACGTGTTACTGCCAAACTATCCAAATCTTCCCACATATCCTTTGAAGGACTACATTCGAAAGGAAAATCTACCGAAACCGTATTCACTTCGTGATCAGGAAAAACCTCAACACCAACTAAATTTCTCTGAGCCGCTGTCTTTGTTGCCACATGTTGTGCTGGTGGTGCAGGCAACTGTGGTACCTGCACATTCCCTATTTGTGGATTTAAATTTTGTGATTGTTGCCACCCCTGTGGCTGCTGCCAGTTTTGCTGATGATTCCAATTTGCTCCCCATGGCCTAAAATTATGATATCCTCCAAACCTTGGTCAGAATCCTTGATTGAAATTTCCCCGAAATGGTCGATTCTAATTATCTGCCATCCCATATTATTAAATACCTTCTGTTGTCCACCTGTATCTGGAAAGACTCCACTTGCTTGTGCCAAATTTTGCTGAATCCTCTCTAGGATTGGTCCTTGAAATTTTGGATTATACCAACAATTAGGTGTAACATGCCCATCTTTTCCACAAATGTCACAATGGAGCTTCCTGGTAGATGACTCCGGCTTGACACCCAACTCTTTCAATTTCTTCTCTACCATCATTTCCACTGTACTACTCTTAGACTTCCCTTTGGCCTTCTTCTTACCCTTGTTCTTATGCTTCCTCTTCTTGTCCTCCTTCTCTGAATCAGAATCTAAATCTGAACTCTCATCGGAGTCTGAATTGCTACCAGAGTCTAAATCTGAATCTGTATCTGTATTTGTATCCGAATTTGACTCATCCTCACTATTGTCATCTGCTGATCTCTTCTTCTTTTTACCCTTTTTCTCCTTCTTTTTGGATTTCTTTTTAGAGGAACGTGGGTTAACAACTCCAAACCTCTTCTTTGCCCTTGTGGTAGTCACCACCAAATTATCCAATCCTACTCCAACATCAACACCTGCAACTGCATTCCGCAATTCCTTCCTCAACCCATTCATATAATATGCGGCTAACATTTCATCCGTAGGCCTCTCTACATAGGTAAGCCTATTTAGTTACTGATTAAACCTCTAAGTATAATCCTCAACAAACATTTTATTTTGCTTAATGCCCTTCACTTTATTAAGCACAACGTTTGGTGTCTTCTCCTTTCGGAATCGGTTCAGAAATGCATTTCTCAATGCATCATAGTCCACCAAATGTCCCACATTGAAGTTAATCAACCACTGCATGGATTTCCCCTCCAATGTCGCTTGGAATTGTCGCATTTTGACTGCTCCATCATATACTCCGTCAAATCCTCTGACTTGTGTTGCGAAAGCGACTCACACACCCATGAAGTGCATGCAAACACTACCTAGATCAACATAATATCAATCGAGGACATAGATGACATGATAGGCACATGGAGGAAATCTCTTTAGCTTGTCAAGCTGAGACCATCCTACACATACAACTCTGGAAGGCCAACTAAACCACAATCAAGAACCTCACTGCTCTCAACTACACCACCTAGCCACATACACACATACGGAAGGTAACTCACCTAATCATGCCAGATTCATACGAAACTTAAGGAACACCATCCCCTCACTAGGATACACCTGTCTCTAAGCTTCTACACTCAAAACCCTCACTCTAAACCCGTCTGCGGAAAACGAGTAGGATGACAGAGCAGAATTTTGAAAGTGCCCGAAATTGAAATTTATGAGTACCTATGCGTAGCTTATGTCGCCACGATTCTATAGACTACTAGCACGTAGAAAACAGACATCATTTGATACACTTACGGCCACAAATAGCTCATAGATGCATCGGCGTGTGCGCTTCGTCTCGCGTGGAATGCTTGGCGGTGTCGCGTAGCTCTCCTCGAGCCTACAGCAATGGTGCAGTCGGATCTCCAATGTGTTGAGCGAGCCGGGCGTAGCGAGAGGATAAAGCTCACGCTCACTCTCTTTCTCTTTCACACACAGTAGACGGCAGCGCTAAAGTTTTGATTATGATTAAAGTCCCCCCCTTTACAAAATGACCTAGGTACCTTATATACTAAGGCTACCTTAGGTTTAACCAAAAATGGGGTTGAAAGGGTCAAATGGCTTTGTATTTACAATCTGGAAGTGTCATTGTACCCTGGCTTCTGAAACTAGAATAACTACTCATTACAAATGACGTTTATAGCCATAATCCGTAGCATTTCATAACTCGCAAAAGATAAGACTTTGGTACGAAACTTGAGTTATGTTGTGTTGTTGACCCAGCGGTCACATTTATAGCCATAATCCGTAGCATTTCATAACTCACAAAAGATAAGACTTTGGTACAAAACTTGAGTTATGTTGTGTTGTTGACCCAATGGTCAACAGCCTGCCATCTTGTCTCAAATTGAGCTACGTGGCAATCAAGGTCTTGTTTGGATTTCCCTGAGAAGGTCCCAAACTTGACGCGTAAATCTGCTCTAGCTGTTGGCGCCATATTCCTTTGCGGATTTGGAGATAATTTCCCTGCTGAGGATGATGATGATGATCCCGGTATTACTGGTTGCCGTAGAATATTTTTGCCAATGCCCAGAGGGTCATATTCTAATCTTCTCCTTGTCAGAAACAATTGCTGCAACACTTCACCTCCAACATATCCTAGGTCTAATGGCCTATTCGCCTCAGCCTCATTGAAAATTCCCCCATATTGCTCAATGACCTCTAAATCCTTCGTACTCAACTCTGATGCTTCCTCCCAATTGTCAACTTGGACACCTCTGTCTTCATGATTCTCCTGTCCCGCTTCACGCTGTTCCTTCTGTTGCTGCAACTCCCACTCCTGCGCAACCAACCTTAACAAATAAGAATGTGATGACTGTGGTAAATTATCAAGAACTGATTACCCAATGGCATTTGACCTCTTCAAAACCAAACTGTCATAATAACTACTGATGCCTTTTTGATTCCACTTCATCCTAGCACTCCACCTTCTCACAGAAGAGAGTAACTTCGACCATGAACACACGTCACCAATACCGTGATCACCAGTGTATTATTGCCCTTAACTCTCCCATTAAACATCATTCAACTCTGACAAACACTCTGACATTCATAGAATTCTGCCATTGCTACAAAATTCAGTACCGACTCACAGACATACTCTAGAAAGACTCGCTACTTCCCTTATGCATTTAGAATACTACATTGATGAGAATATAGAAAGGGAAAGAAGAAAACAGTGTTGACAAAACATTCTGCACTTTCTTGATACTGCAGGAATCCGCCATCACATCTTCTTCATCATCGTAACGGAAAAGCTGCCTATTGCCGATCATCCCTTGACATAAATAAACATCCCTATGCTTAAGATCCCAAAAGACACACCCCAGATTGAGGTTCATTACATACTCACTTTTAAAGTCAAAATCCTACTCCACCGAGGTGTAGTCTTAACACTCCTTTTTGAAGATTTCTTGTAATGGTCTGTATCTGCATCCCAGTCAATTTCTTATGTAGTATCAGTTTCTATCTTTTCCCTGGCTTTTCTGTTTCTGTTGGAACTGTGGTGACTACCTTTGGCTCCTTCATCCCCATGTGTGGTCCGAGAACTCCTAGCCTTGAGTTCTTCCCTCTCAACCCTTCTTCGTCTGGACTGACTAGAGTGCTAAGAGCCCTTAGCCTCATCAGCTTGACTATGCTCCTCTGGAGCCTCAGTCTCAGTCTCAGTCCCCGGTCCAGTCTTAGGATCAAAATCTCTTTCTGACTCCTCAGGGATAGGGTCAACCCGGTAGGATGGTTTACTACCACGACTAGTTTTGGGTGCCATATCTTCAACTGAAAGCTCAAACTGGGAGAATCTGTCTGGTCAGTGAGCAAAAAGCTCTAGCCACCGTGATTTCCAAAATGGAATTGGAGCTGATCTCTTCAGATAGCTAATTCCAGTGTTAGAATTTACAGCTACTGGAAATCATCAGTTCAGTCAGTGAAATTGGAATGGAATATAGAAACTGAGCTGGAATAGTTAACTAAACTGAAATACCCTACTGGGACTAGAAACAGACTGAATGGCTTGAAAAGTGTTTCAAGTTCAGATTCAAAGTTTATGAAGAATGAATACAAGGTATCATAGACTGAAGCCCAATTGACTACTGTAGTAATGATTATAGAGTAGAATTACAAATGAAGAGATTGTTACTCAAGACAGCTTCGGAGACTAGAACCAAGAGACTAGAAGAAAAGAAAGATTACAAGCAGCCCCAAAGTACTATCAACCAGATTACAAATGTAATGGGTCCTATTTATAGCCTCTTGAGGTTACTATGGTAATCACCATGGTAAATACTGGTTGGTCCACTATTTGGCTTCTAGGAGACAATTCGTGCCCAGTGATACTATCTTTGTTGTCTACAGTGCTACATGAAGCTCCATAAAGCTCTTAAATTAGCCTCTTTGAAGCTTCCTATAGAACACATGCTGACATGTGGTGCTACAAGCAGGTCCATAAAGGGATTAATTATCCCTTATGAAGCTTCCAATAGCACCACATGCCAACACCTGGTGCTACAAGCAACTCTAAAAATGGATTAAAGCCCCTTTGAATATTCCTTTAGCACCACATGCCAACATGTGGTGATATAGAAAATTTCACAAAGTGCTTAAATTAACTACTTTAAAACTTCCTTTAGCACCACATATTAACACGTGGTGCTATAGGCAGCTCCACAAATTCCTTAAATTAGCCTCTTTGAACCTTCTTATAGCATCACGTGGTGACACATGGTACAACCAATAGCTCCATAAATTGCTTAAATTAGCCCTTATGAAGCTTCCAATAGCACCACTGGTCAACACATGGTACTATAAGAAACTTCACAAATGGCTTAAAGTCTCTTTGAATATTCTTATAGCACCACATACCAACACATGGTGCTACAAGTAGCTCCAAAAAATCTCATTTAGCCTCTTTAAAACTTCCCTTAGCAGCACATGTCAACATGTGGTGCTACAGGCAGCTCCACAAAGCACAAAAATTAACCTCTTGATGCTTCCTAGAGTAGCATGTGCCGACACATGGTGCTACAAGCATCTTCATAAAGCGCTTAAATGAGCTCTTATGAAGCTTCTAATAACACCACTTGCCGACACGTGGTGCTACAAGAAACTTTGCAAATAGCTTAAATCCCCTTTGGATATTCCTATAACACCATGTACTGACACATGCTGCTATAGACAGCTCCAAAGTACTTAAACTAGACTCTGTGAAACTTCCTTTAGCACCACGTGTCAACATGTGGTGCTACATGCAACTCCACAAAGCGCTTAAACTAACCTCTTTGAAACTTCCTTTAGCACCACATGTCAACACATGGTGCTACAAGAAGCTTCACAAAGCGCTTAAATTGGCCCCTTTGAAACTTTATTTAGCACCATGTGTCGATACGTGGTGCTACAAGAAACTCCACAAAGCGCTTAAATTAGCCTCTTTGAAACTTTCTTTAGCACCACGTGTCGACACGTGGTGCTACATGAAATTCCAGAAAGTGCTTAAATTATCCTCTTTGAAACTTCCTATAGCACCACATGCTGACATATGGTGCTACAAGTAGCTCCACAAAATGCTTAAATTAGCCTCTTTAAAACTTTCTCTAGCACCATGTGTTGACACATGGTGCTAAAGGCAATTCCACAAAGCGCTTAAATTAGCCTCTTTGAAACTTTCTTTAGCACCTCGTGTCGACATGCTGTGCTACAGGCAACTCCAAAAAGAGCTTAAATTAGCCTCTTTGAAACTTCCTGTAGCACCACGTGTTGACACAAGAAGCTTCACAAATTGCTTAAACTAGCCTCTTTGAAAATTCCTTTAGCACATCTATCGCCACTTGGTGTTACAAGCAACTCCACAAAGCTCTTCAATTAGCCTCTTTGAAACTTTTTTTAGCACCACGTGTCGACATGTTTGTGCAACCAAAGCATATCAACCCTAGAACAGGACATATAAAGTGATGTGTATGCTTATAGATGCATAGTAGAGGGCTAGAGCAGATAGGAAGAGCTTGTGTAGGTAGGTGGTAGCGGAGATGTATACTTTATGTGGTTTTAAAGTCCAAAGGGGATCTAGATAGAGCCTAACACTGTGGCAGATGAAGGGGGATCAAAGTGAATTTTTTTGATCTAGAAGTGTACAGCTTGAAGTGCTGAAGAAACACGTCTAGACGGCTCATCAAACCGAGCCACGGTGTGCAAGATGATGGGCTTGAAGTTGGAGGTGGTTGCAGATCTAAGATGAATAGGCCACATGATGCCAGGAAGTTAGAGCCAATTTAGATCTATAAGAGTAGTTCTTAATTTATGAACTATGTCGGTCTTTTCAGATCATCAATCTGAGTCCTGGATGCCAAGATACCGCCAGTCAAAGTTTTGCCCGGGGCCCAGTGTCTGCGTCGGGCCGAGGGTTGTCCGCCTCGGGTGATGTGCCATGTGATGATTTTGGAGCTCCACCAGAATTTGTATGTGTTTTATGCGGCAAGTAAAGGCTATACAAAGTTACAGTACATCAAACGGAGTTCTAGTCTGTAAGTTACAATAGTTTGAAATTTGAGTGCGATTGCGCGGTGAAGTGATGCCATATGCTTTTTTTCTATTTTGGCATGCTTCGTTGGAGTGCCCGGGAAAGTAAAAAATTTGCGAGGTTATGGGCTTGTGTAAGGATTCAATTGCTCGGTGGTTGGAGCTGCAAGCAGTAAATGGAAAGCGTATGAAGTCAGGGAAAAATGGAACTTTTTTGAGATTTTTGTGGTGAACCTTTTTTGGACCTTGAAGGAATTTAGATGGGAGATCCTTATGGAGCACCATGTCATGGGGATTTATCCCACATGTGCAAGCGGGCAATAGGAGTGTGGGCTATATATGCTAGAGAATGGCCACCCATTAGCATCGAAAGGTGGGGAGGAGCTCAGGCTATGGCGGGCGTGCGGGCTGTGCTCAGTGTCATGAGGAGAGGTTTTAGGCGTTATTTGGCATGGAATGGCAAAGCTGCAGTGCCGGTCGCATGTGGAAAATGGTAATGTGGCCGGCGGACTGGAGGGTTACGTCCCGTCCACATTTTTTAAAGAGAAGGAGGAGAGCACCGGTGGCACTGTCAGTGCCCCTCCCAAGGGGTGTGTCACATGTTACTTGGTGCCCAAGGCTAGGCCGCTACAAAGGGGCACATCACATGCAAGAAAAAGGGCTAAAAATATATAGAGAGGCCAAAAATAGGGGGAGAAGGCTCTCACACACCTAATAAGGGGCCAACCTTTTGCAGTTTTGGGGAGATGGAAGGCGAAAAAGGAGAAGGAGAGGAGCTTCTCGAGCACTCAAAAGGAAGGTTTTTTGGGCATGGAGCTCGAGATGGAGCCTCCGATGGCATAACAGAGACGGTTCCAAACCCTTTTGAGCCAACAAAGACCATCAGTGTTTTCTTGCTTGTGTTCTCGAGAAGGGAATCATTCTGAGGCGGCATCAATTATCTTCTATACTCCTTGTTGCTTGTCATGCCGGAGAGGATCAAGCCGTGTGATAGCAGGGATTTCTTGGAGTTGTAATACTTGTTGTTTGCCATTAATTGAAGGGAACCATAGCCAAGTTTGGTGTCATCTCCTTCCCCTATTTCCCCCTTCTTGTATTTGCTCTATCCTTACTGTTTGGTGACGGTTTGAGAAGTGTGTGCCTCTCTCGACCTGTGGTCTGAGTGAGAGAGAAAGAGAGATCGGTTTGTGTTGTGTGGGAGCTATCACAAGGCAAGGTTAGTGCAACGTCTATGTGTATACGATTGTGTGCACAATTTGTAGACGAATTATTGAGTCTTAAAGGTGAACTCTAGTGGATCGGGATGCAGTGGTTATCCTGGGCTATAGAGAGGCATGTTGTTTGTGTGTCGGGTGTGTTCCCCTTTCCCCTCATCCATCTTCTGGTGCCCCCATTGAGGAGCTATCTGATGGCTCTTGTTTGAAGACAAAGTTATGGTTTTGGGGCAGATGAAGCGTAGATTTTGAAGAGTAGATATGGTGCAGGATGGCTTGGACGGGTTTTCCTACTTTCACTAGTCGGTGCCCCTCCCAGAGGGTGTGTCACATGTTATTTTGTGCCCAAAGCAGGGCCGCCACAAAGGGACACATCACATGCAACGAAACGGCTAAAAAGAGATCAAGAGGCCAAAAATATGGGGAGAAGGCTCTCAGACGTCTAGTAAGGGGCAAACCTTTTATGTTTTGGGGTGCTGTTTTGGGGAGACAGAAGGCGAACAAGGAGAAAGAGAGGAGCTTCTTGAGCACTCAAAAGGAAGTGTTTTTGGGCACGGAGCTCGAGAGGGAGCCTTCGATGGAAAAATAGAGACATCTTTGAAGCCTTTTCAAGCCAATGAAGACCTTCAATGCTCTCTTGCTTGTGTTCTCAAGAAGGGAATCATTTCAAGGTGGAGTCAATTATCTTCTATACTCCTTGTTGCTCATCCTGTCGAACACGATCAAGGCGTGTGATAGTAGGGATTTCTTGGAGTTTTAATAGTTGTTTTTTGCCAGTAATTGAAAGGAACCATAGTCGAGTTTGGTGTCACCTCCTTCCCTATTTCCCCATTCTCATCTTTTTTCTATCCTTACTATTTGGTGCTGATTTGAGAAGTGTGTGCATCTTTGAACCTGTGGTGTGAGTGAGAGAGAAAGAGAGAGAGGTTTGTGTTGTGTAGGAGTTGTCAGCAGCAGGTAAGGGTAGTGCAAGGTCTATGTGTATACAATTGTGTGCACAATTTGTAGACGAATTGTAGAGTTTCAAAGGTGAACTCTAGTGGATCAGGGTGCAGTGGTTATCTTGGGGAATAGAGAGGCATGCTATTTGTGTTCTGGGTGTGTTCCCCTTCCCCCCATCCAACGTGGTGCTACATGCAGCTTCACAAAGCGCTTAAATAAATCTCTTTGAAGCTTAATTTAGTACAATGTGTCGACACATAGTGCTACAAGTAGCTCCACAAACCGCTTAAATTAGACCCTTTGAAAATTCCTTTAGCACCATGTGTCACCACATGGTGCTACAAGCAACTCCACAAAGCGCTTAAATTAGCCTCTTTGAAAATTCCTTTAGCACCATGTGTCAACATGATAAAGGGCTTGAATTAGCCCTTATGAAGACTCATATAGCACTACATATGACCATGTGGTGCTATAGAAATCTCCACAAAGATATTAAATTAGCCTCTTTGAAACTTCCTTTAGCACCACGTGTTGACACCTAGTGCTATAGGCAACTCCACAAAGCACTTAAATTAGCCTCTTTGCAACTTGCTTTAGAACTATGTGTTGACATGTGGTGCTACAAGAAGCTCCACAAAGCTCTTAAATTAGCCTCTTTGAAGCTTCCTAGAGCACCGGGTGTCAACATATGATGGTACAAGCAGCTCCATAAAGTGTTTAAATTAGCTTGTATGAATCTTCCAATAGCATTATGTATCAACACGTGGCACTACAAGGAACTCCTCAAATGGCCTCGTGATTTTAAACTCTATAATCAAACAAAGACATTGGTTTACGTTTGAGAGAGAGAGAGAGAGAGAGAGAGAGAGAGAGAGAATGTGCATCATGGTTCCCTACAATGCATACATGAAGGTAGATAGTACATGTGGAGCCTAGTATTTATCACCATGTAGGGTACAACTGCCTTGCAATAGGCTATTGTTGAAGTGATTGTTGGCGTAGTTGAGGTGGAGTCACTATTTTGTGTACTCCTAGATTGAAACAACTTCATGCTAAAATGACAATATTTGTGTTGAGTGCATCAAGATTCAACTTCATTTTTAAGCTTAAAAATTCCCTAAAAATGGCTCTTTTCATAATTGTACTAGCCATGGTGCTGATTGTATTTTTTACAATAGTTGACTTTGTCTCATTATATAGCTACATTATGGCTTCCATGTTTTGCCCACTTATATGAGTTTTTGGCCATCGGATCTTGGCATGTTTCTTGTGGGTGAATGACTTACAAGGAGAATACTTGAAAGTGTTTTTGTAGAATAAAGATCCACCATTTTTGTATTCTTTGTAACCTTCAAGTCGAGTTTTCTACAAAGACGAGACATATTGTAGTACTTGTCATTCTTATGAGATAAGAACCACAAAATTTTTTGCAAGAGCTCTAGAGAGATAAGCCGAGAGAGAGAAAAGAGAACAAACAAAAACATGCAACATAAATGGAAAAATAGAGAGAGAGAGAGAGAGAGAGAGAGAGAGAGAGAGAGAGAGAGAGAGAGAGAGAGAGAGAGAGAGAGAATGCATTAATGTCATCAAAGGTCAAACATGACCTATGAGACCAAAGAGACATTTCTTACACTCTATTGAGATTATCGATGGGCACTTTGATGCTTCAGGACTGTGGATGTATTGAGAGAAAAAAACTTAAATATGACCAAATATGGACATGTGATACTTAAGGACCACGGATGTATTTAGAGTCTATGGGGTGGTTGTGAGAGAAAGGAATATCAGGGGAGATCCAAGCTCAAAATGTGAAGGAGAAAATCTTGAATATGTTCAAATGTGATCCTCACTCTAAAACTTGTAAGGGATGTATTGAGCATATGTGTGTGCGTGGGCGTGAGTGCGTGCACACACACACACACAGATGGCACAATGCTTTGTACAAGCCTAAGAAAATTGCATGGTAAAAAATTCCTAGTTCCACACCTTGTGACTTATTGGGTTTGAAAGTTAATGAGAGCTCCTACTCTAAAAGGCTTGTACCTCATGCTGTATGAGGTACATTATACACACACATTCCTTTTAACCTACATCTTGACATGAGAAAAATCAACTACATTATTTCTAAAGAACCATTCCTAATGGTTCATTTGTAAAATTCCTTGTGTCTTTGCAATGTGCTATCATCTTCCATTCTCAACTTAATGTCCTCTAATAGACACACCTCTATCTTGGCTGGTTTATTAAATTAAGTGGAAGTATCTTCATTAGTTTGAGATTTTCAAAATTGTATATTGATAATTTTTGCTCGTTTTAGTAATTGCTCGGAAGAACTCGCTCGGGATTTGGGATTCCTCTTTGATGACATGACTTGATAATGAAGCATTCTCAATAATCATGCTATTGTAAGGAAACTTGAATCTTGTATGTAGGAGAGATACCCTACATATCTATATTTCATAAACCATAGTTCCCAAATACAATCATTTCCATGTAGTAGGGATACATGTAGACTGCATAGAGACAAAGAACTCTATAAAAATGCATAGCGGTATTCCTGCTAATCTAGTAGTCTTCTTGCATAGCCCACTCATATAGCAATCTTTTAATGCGCTATAAAAGGGCTAAAAATTCGTAGTGGTATGCTTAGCAAATTCCAAGAATAGGTAGATCCTATCTTTTCTTGGGTTGCTTTGTGTGTGTATATGTTCATAGTGTATCTTCAAATACCCAATCACCCCTTTGGATCTGACTATCCTTGTCTAGATTATTGGATGTATTATGGTACTATGGAATCTCCACATCCTATAGAAATCCTCCATGAATTTAACAGTCTCGGGGGGTTCACCTCTTAGACATGTAACTTACCACATTGTCATGCTGTCGTATATGTGTAATGTGAAAATAAACATATCTACCTCACTCTTAATGTTTTTGATGTGTGGGACCAAATGCTAGAATGTACATAGTGTGATATATGCAAAACCGAATGCCATGGTTGCAGATGTGTACATACCTTTCCAGGAAGGCAAGGCCAGGGATGTGGCACTGTTGCATGTTTTACCACATTAAAGCATGCCTAATTTTCTTTATTAATGTAAAAATATCAAGTGTTTTGAAGCGGCAGGCTCTTTTTCCTAGAAAGTTCAATGCAGACGATCTTGGCAAAAAAATAGGTTTTATGCGCGGGCATAAAAGACGTGTCCAAAGTCTTACCAAGTGGGAAAACGAGACTCAGCATGAAATTTGAACTAAAAGGGAGTTTTCCACCAAAATAGGGATTTTTTCCAGCTCGTTTTGGCATTTACAGACAAAAAGGGGTATTTTTGGGCAAAAAATGGTCATAAATACCTACAAATAGCACAAAATGGATCAAAATACCACCTCAACGATGATGAAGTCATTGATCAAGTAGAGAGGGAATTTTAGAGCAAAGAATGAGCTCATTTAGGCATATAAGCGAGGAGATACATCCATTTCAATCCAGGGTGCTAGTGTAGTCCCGTGCTGCTTACACTACACGTTTGAGGCTGTGAGGCCTCCAATTAGGGTTTCCCTTCCTCAAATAACTACTTGGGATTCTCCAATGAATTTATGAAGCTTCCATGAAATGGTGACGATGAAGAATCAAAGCGTCAATTTAGGGTTTTTAACCAATCGAAAGAGCATTGCATTTGTGCAATTGGGAGCGAGGCTACCCCTGAGTTTTGAGTTATTATTGGTTCTTTTTCAAAGTGGAATTTTCATGGCTAGATTTTTTTTCTTTTGGGGTGTTTTTTAGCCTTCAAACCATCCACACCTTTTGTTGGAGATCAAGCCTAATGCCCTAGCCTAGGAGTACCTTAGTCCTAGTTTAAATCTTTATTTTAAGCTTTCAATAAGGCTAAAGGGTTTTTTCTCTCTAGGGCCTTCTTACCTTTAGCACCCTCAATTCTCTCCCTAAATCACTCCAAGAATAGCCGTAGTCTTCCAGCCTCTCTCTCTTTCTTATTGGACCCTTCTTTATATCTCTACAATCACTCCCTAGATATAGGATTTAGCCCTCCTTTTGAGCTCTCTATATATAGCGACGTCACGTTTTGTATCTCAGGGTTCTTTTATCAATTACAACACTTGCAAAGTAGCTCTAATGATTTAATTTAGTCTCTATCTATTCTATGAATCTTATATGGTATTAGAGCTTGGTTAATCTAACTATAGATTGATAGAGAGCTTCTGAGTTTTATTAAATGAGGACCCTCGGCTTGTAGAGGGAATGAAAGGATACTCTGTAGAACCACAAAGCGTGATATTGAAATCTAAATGGTTTGGTGGTCACTTATAGCAAATCCGGGCATCATTTCAAGATTTAAGAGAAGACGTAAAGCTTCAAAGTCTCCAATTGCTCGTCACAGCTCTACATCGATGTCAATGGCAAATCTCAGCAAATCTGCAACACGTGAAAAGGAGACCGTGTGATCTACAATTGGCACCCTTGCGAGCTACAAATCATCTCCCATTTCTTAAAAGAAGCATCAAAACTCTCAGAGACGGCGGACGACAGCACTGGCTATCCTTGGTATCTCTGCATACGAGCCCTCCTTGCCATGACACATTGTACTGATGTTTAATCAAGCCCATCATGGTCTCCAAACACAAGTCTCATGTGCAAGGCTTCAACACAGCTACCTAATCCCGTCAATGGATGCAAACTGTTCTCATGGAAACTCAGTTTGCGAAGTCATTTTGGCAGCTTTCACCGCATGGATCACTAATCGACTGCATGGCAATAAACTTTAGACACTCCACTCGCCAGATACTGGCTCGCACCTATTACTTGTGATGAACGACGTCCATCACCCTCGGAAGCTTCGCTATGCAGACAATTATAAAGATTCACTTATAAAAATTTTGTAAGGCCTCCAAAAGGCGTGTCCCATAGGGTTATTACATTACTTGTCTTAAATCCCTCCCGAGGCGGGAGTGCCTTGACATGATTTGATCTAAAGCCCAAAAGCTTCTCTCGACCTTTTCAAGGAAGATGCTAACCGGATCTCCTTCACCCAATACAAAGCCCTTGCCTCACAAGACTTAGGTTTTATTGACTAGTCACCTAAGGTTGTAAAGACTCATGTTTCTTGAGGAATTATTGAACTTCGAAAAAGGAGGAAATCCTCTTGTAAAAGAGAATAGACACTGCCTTTGAATAAATTCAAGAGGTAATACCTTCTCTGGCAATGAGTACAAACTCATCTTCGATTAGCACAATCACAAACAAAACTAAAACACTTGTGAAGTAACTTCCAAAGCTACACGCATACATGGTCCTAGAATTTACAGGACAGCTACTAGAAAGAAATTTTGCCCACACTACAAAACTTGGTATGTTGAACCACAAAAAACCCAAACGAATATATGTTCAAGAAGCATTTGCCAAGTAAATTGTTCTCTTTGCACGGAGTTTTAGACAGTAGTAGAGTAGTACTCTACTGAGACCACTCCTAGTATGAAAATCAGTGATAAATTGAACGGCACAAACTTCTTCACATGGCAAACTTGAATAAACTTCAGACTAATGAAAAAGGGATTATGAGATATTGTAGGAAGAGAACCTGCAGGGACTTCAACTAGAGAAACTTCCACAACATTTGAGCAAAGAAATCTAAAAGCTCTAGGTGTTATAGGGGAATGCTGACAAGATGTCTTTATACATCACATTGGTTCTTGCACCACTGCACAAGAAGCTTGGGTATTACTTGAAAAAGTTTTTGTTACTACTTCCAAGACATCCAAAATCATGCTCTTCATCGAGTTTTTTTCATTGACAAAAGCTGCCAACACTACTATGTTAGCACACTTAAGAAAATTTAAGAGTTTACAGTCACAATTAGTAGGAATCAACAAACATGTGGAAGAAGATATCAAAGTAGCTGTTCTCATCAAAATTATTTCGACTCTTGATGAGTATTCTAGCCTTGTTACCACCCTAATAAATCTCCCTACACCTATCTTAGTTGAGGTGGAGGCATCTCTCTTAGAAGAAGAAAGAAGAATACATAAGAAACATGAACATTTTGAAATACAAGGAGCATACCTTACTCAAAGTAAGGAGGGCAAAATATGTCAACGACCATTTTACAAAGAAAACAGCTCAAGGGAACCTCAAAGGAACACATCATTCAAAGACTCCAAAAAAGGCACTGTATGCACATTTTGTGCCAAAGCCAATCACACAGAGGAGTCATGTTTTCTTAAACAATGGATAAAAGCAATGTACATCAGAGATTCAAATTCAAAAGATGTAGATGAAGAAAAGACTGCCTCAGATGAGACCAACCTTGTGCATATAGATGAAGAATGGGTCTTCTAAAGGTCTATACAAGCTAGGCAAAAGTCTTTTTGTATTTCAAAACACCTTCTTTTAGTCTACCTAGTATCTTCCTAAGCTGGATGAAGTCTCTTGTTGTATCCCTCTAAGAGAACCACACAATTATAAGTGTGGGTTGTATCCTTAGAATGAACCTTGAGTAGGTGTATCACAAATATTTTTTTGTTGTGCTCGGTCATCAACTTGAAGGGGGGTTTGTTGGAGATCAAGCCTAATGCCCTAGCCTAGGAGTATCTTAGTCCTAGTTTAAATATTCATTGTAATCTGTTAATAAGGCTAAAGGGTTTTTTTCTCTCTAGGGACTTTTTAGCTTTAGTATCCTCAATTCTTTCCCTAAATCACTCCAAGATTAGCCATAGTCTTCCAACCTCTCTCTTTCTTATTGGACCCTTCTTTATATCTCTACAATCACTCCCTAGATATAGGATTTAGCCCTCCTTTTGAGCTCCCCATATATAAGAACATCACGTTTTGTATCTCAGGGTCAAAGATGCCATTTCATTTCTAGCTAAGCGATAACGACAAAGAGACAAGATGATAGTCAACCCTACTCAAGCCCCAAGTGTTCCCTAGAGTCCCATAAAGCCTGTGATTGTGGTTCCAAAGAGTGAAAAATCCATCATGGGGATGATATTGTTAAAGGAATGCAAGAGCTAAAGTTAAATCTGGCTAGAAGAAAAGGGTCAACCATAAGGTCAATCTGCAATGACCTCAAAATAGAGAAGGATTTGTCAATAGATGCATATGGTGTGATAGTACTGACCATGTAAGGAGGGATTTTGAATGTTTTAAAGAAACTTTGAAAAAGGAGTTTGTTTTCTTTAAAGATGGAAATATTCACAAGTTAAGTGAAACATATAGCTCTTGGGGACAAACTTTGGCAAAGGTGGGATGAAGAAGCTAGTTGAGGACATGACTACTAGACTTCCCATCTCAATGGTTGAGGCAACCACCTATGGGTTGAAGGTGGAGCCTATTAGGTAGAGAGGATTCAAGGTTGGAGAAGAAGCATCTAATGGGATTGGAGAATTATGGCATGGGCGATATAATCTGTTTTGATGGGTAAGATGACTAAAGAGGTCTTGCATGAGGCTGGAGATTGAATTTGGATAGCAACAGGTTGGAATGACCTTGTAGACTCTTTGTCAGTGCAGGCCTCCATTGCCAAATTTCAAGCCAACGAGGTTGTTGTCAAAGAGAAACATATGCGTGAGAGTGGGGATGAAGGGCCTTCAAAACGGGCAATGAGGAGTGGAGGCAGAGATGACATAGTACCTCCTAGATCAACTTCCCCGCAATAGATGCATGTCCTCAAAGTGCCTATGCAAGAAGCCTCTAAAGAAAAGAAGAAGGATGCAATGAAAGCTAAAGAAAAGGGTCCCCAGCCTACAAAATCCAATCTAACATAGAGGCGAAAACCAATCTCAAAAAGGTTTTGAAAGAGAGGATTTTAAACCTTAAGGTGGATTTTACCTTGGGTGAGGTCCTTGGAATAGAAAAGAGGGAGTTTCATGAAGAAATAATTGATATCATCAAGAGGAAGCGGCCATCTCTTACTGAATTTGTCCATGTATAAGGTGAAGAAGAGACTTTAAATGCAAAATAAGTACAGGTCTATGGTGATCAATGTTGTTGGATGCTACAAGTCTAGGGTAGATGTTGAAGATAAAGTTGAGACCACTCACAAGAGTTACTACTTGAAGAGTTACTAGGGAAGAGCAACTCCTGAGACCCTAGTAAAAGTGGGAGACTTAGAAGAGCCATACATTGCTTTGATAGATCATGGGTCATAGATTAACCTCATGTCAAATATTATTTATCAAAAAGGAAAATGGCCAGTTAATATAAATCATGGATGGATGATTCGTGTAGCAAACAACTCATTAGGGGAGTTGTACGGAGCTTGTCCAAATGTAAAGGTGATTACAAGGGATATGAAAGATGACCATAATTTCTTTGTACACGACGAGATGGCTACATATTCTCTTCTCCTTGGCTAGACATACATCACTTCTACTCGCATGGAAACCAAGGTGATGGACAACGGGTTAGCTTATGCTAGATAAGGAGCGGGGATGGGAAGCATGCAGTAAAGTTCCTTACTATTTTTGTGGACCATGAAAGTCTTAGAGAGCAACCCTTGACAAAGACAAACAAAGAACTCAAGGACTATAGGGATATGATGGGTTTTGGCCATGTACCATTGTAGAGAGGGATTGCCGTGGTACAAGAAGAGAAAAGTTCTCACATGATGCATATGCAAAGGAAACATTTTTTATAGGTTTTGAAGGATTAACAGACTATGGATCTAGTGCTTCTACAAAGTGTGAGGACTTAAATCAGGGTGAATGACAACATGTAAATAGTGTACAAAGAGGTTTGAAGAAGAATGGTTTGCTAGAAGATGGTGAATGCATTGCTGATGCGTTTGATGAGTGCTCATTTGTGAATACTATGGAAGACTTGGAGATTGCAATTTGTGTATGGGAAGTGACTTTGTAAAAATTTGCTCAATAGAAATGTATCAAGTCATTGAGGATTTCAAAAATTCTCAAGGTGTTGATGTACGAGTGGAGACGAGGTATAAATCTGTGGCGAAGAAATTGAAACCAATAGCATTACCTTTTCCAAAGGAATGCATGGATAAGATGGATCAAGCTGCTTTGTAGCCTAGTCTTCATGACTCAAGCAAGATTGGGCATAAGTTTACACAGGATTCTTTGAAGGAGTTAAAGATTGGTTGGGAGGACAATTTGACAGAGGTAGAAAGAATATGCTTTCAAGAAATGCTTGCCAAACACAAAAAGGCTTTTGAATTCGAGACGCATGGGATAGGGTGTGTTAATCCTTTTTTTGTTGCTCCTATGGTGATATTCACTATTCCTCATGTACCTTGGAACTTGAGGCCTATTTTAGTTCCAAAGGCTCATTTGCCAAAACTCATTAAGTTTCTTGCCACCGAAGACCTTGGTGAAAAAAGAGATAAAATAAAATGAGATAAAGAAAGTGTTCCCACCCCTCGTTAACCTCCTCTCTTGCTTACATACACTATTGAGCATCACTCACATACCTGTCGAGATGTCGAGCTCTACATCTTGAGGTGGCATCCACTATGGGTCTTGGCCTCTTACGGCATTTACTCACTGGCGTGTTAGGTGACCGACACGGAGGATCTCTTCCAGTGATTCTACAGTTGGACTACACTTATAGTGCTAGCCTAGTACTCTTCTAGCAAGTTCACACTGAGTGATCGCATGTACATATGTGCTACTTTTCAGATTTAGCATTTAGTCATTTTGTACTCTCTTTTCTAAGCGAAGAAGAAGAAGAAGCTTTCCATCTCTGTGTGCTTTGTGCTTGTCTTGTATAGCTCTCTTGCATCCTCATTCTTTACATTGTATCAGAGCCTAGTGTAGGTAAGAGAGGCTAAGAGAGCAGGAGCATCACAATCTCTTCGTTCGCAATCCACGACGACATGCGAGTTTCTGTACAAGTTTCTGAACAGGTCTCCAAAGTGCAAGTATACAGAGATTTACTGTACAAGTACAGTGGTTGTATGTATGCTTGATTGTGGACACTCGTTGAGTGTAGAAAGTGTTACAGGTACCACGATAGCAGGTTCAACAGATTTGCAGGTTTTTGCAGATTGCAACTATTTTGTCTTAGTGCTTCAAGATGTCTCATGGTTTCAGTCATATTGTCACTGAGAATCTTGAGAAAAATAACTACCCTGCATGGAAGTTCAGAATAACTAATTTCCTATAAGGAAAAGGTTATTGGGACTATGTAGAAGGAGACAATGAAAAGGAACCAGAGATTCCCGAGGCAAATGCTACAGCAGAACAAAGAAAATCTTTGAGGGACTGGCAACAAGGCCAGAGAAAAGTGATGTATTGGCTTTCTATGAGCATCACAGATGGCATGATGGGCTATCTAAATCAAGTTAAGAGGAACAACCTCTCCATCAATAATTATGCCTTGAAGATCAAAAGTATCATTGAGGCTCTTGGATCTATTAAAGTTTCCGTGGAAGACAATGAAATTTTCCGTGCATGCTTGGATGGTCTAGGAGATGAGTATGTACATTTCATGTCTTCCATGAATACAAGAGACAACATCCCTGTGTTCCAAGATTTGATTTCTATGCTTATTCTTGAGGAGAATAACCTTGGTCTTGACACATCTTCTTCTCATGGCAGAAATAGGTCCGAAAAGGCCTTCTATTATAACTCCAATAGAGGTAGAGGTTGTGGTCGAGGCTCAAGTGGTTGCAGGGGCCAATTTTAAGAAGATCAATCAAATCAAAACAATACAGGTGGCAGGGGAAACCAGTCTCAAGGTAGGGGGAGTCAAAGAGGTTGTGGTGCAAAATCAAGCAGGCAGCAACATACTGCAGATAGCAGAGAATGTTGGACTTGTGGTGAAAAAGGTCACATGTCACGTGACTGTCCAAAGGGAAAAGCAAGTGGAAAGAGAGAACAGGGAAACTATGCATCTACTAGCAGAGATGCAGAGATGACAGCAGAAGCAAGCGCATGTTTGTTATGCAGCATGTAATGAATACAATGACTGCAAACAATTCCACCCAAGATGATGTTTGGTATGTGGATTCAGGTGCCTCTAATCACATGACGTCTCGTGGAGAGTGGTTTAGAGATATGCGCAAACCAAATGTGTCAGGCTATGTGCAGACAGGAGATGACACAGCTCACCCCATTGCTCATGTAGGGGACATACCTCTAAATACAAAGAATGGGAAATCAAAGTACTTAGCAGATGTACTTCATGTCCCAAACATTACAACGAATCTTGTTTCTGTTGGACAAATGGTTGAGCAGGGTCTGCAGGTTTGCTTCAATCTCAATGGCTGTTATGTAGAAGATTTCCAGAATGGCTGTAAGCTGATCATAGAGGGAAAATGTGTGGGCAGAATGTTTACGCTGAATGTAGACATGCCTGAGGTAAAAGCTGCATTATTTGCACAGGACACAGGTGTTGTGGTTGATGTTGACATTTGGCACAAACGTATTGGCCATGTCAATGAGCAGAGATTGCGCAGCATGAAATCAAAACAGATTGTAAAAGGTTTGCCCAAATTCAAGGTGGATGGTATGCATAAAGTGTGTACAGCATGCCGGTTTGGAAAACAGTCAAAGGGCTCATTTCCACATGAGCGCAATATATGTAAAAAGCCACTTGAGGTGGTGCACACAGATGTTTGGGGTCCAACCAATACTGCAAGTATACATGGTTGCAGGTATTATGTCTCTTTCATTGATGACCATACAAGGAAAGTATGGATCTACTTCATGCGTAACAAAAGTGAAGTTTTTGGTCACTTTCAGGACTTCAAAGTCGTGATTGAGAAGGAGACAGATATGCAAATCAAGACATTGAGGTCAGATGGAGGGGGAGAGTACTTCTCCAATGATTTTTCAGATTTTCTACGAATGCATGGTATAAGCAGGCAGTTTACATGCAGATATACTCCACAGCAGAATGGGGTCGCAGAAAGGAAAAACAGGCACATTGCAAAGGTTGCACATGCATTGATGAATGAGAAGAACAAGCCTCATCATTTCTGGGATGAATCTGTAAATACAGTTGTGTACATTATGAACAGGACACCTACAACTGCGGTGCATGATGTAACACCTGAGGAAAAGTTTATAGGTACAAAGCCTAATTTGGCACACTTGAAAGTGTTTGGCTGCATAGCTTACGTGCATGTACCAGATGAGTTGCGTAGGAAATTGGATCCTAAAGAAGAGAAATATATTCTTGTGGAATATTCCCTTGAACAAAAGGGATACAGGTGCTACAATCCTACTACACGAGAATTACGAGTGAGCAGAGATGTAGTATTTGATGAGATGAGCAGCTTGTACAGTAATGCACATGGCACTATTGGGGCTGATGTAAAAGATGATGTGGTTGTACAAAATGTGAGGCCACAGTCACAGGTTTTGAGTGGACCACAAGAGTCCTCTTCTCGTGGCTCTGTTGAGAAGCCATGGAATGGTAGACTACGTACACAGGTTACTCCATCAGAAGGTACAAGGAATGTATCACGAAAAGAAAAGGAAAAGGTTGATGAACCTCCCTTTATGGCTGATGCATCATCAGGTTTTTCACATATAGACATGGATTAAGATGGTTCTGTGAACAAAGTCTTGATGAGGAATTTGGAATTATGGCTGTCAGGACACCTGGTGTAAGGAAAGTACAAGAAGATGCTAGAGGGAAAAGGAGTGACCCAGGACCGCGCAGATCTAACAGAGTCAGAAATCCAGTTCAAAAATTGACTTATGATGGGTATCTAGCGCATCACCAAGCCTACATGGCCAAGGTGATACAGGATGTGGAGCCCACATGTTTTGAGGATGTAGTTGGAAATGTGCATTGGGATGATTCAATGAATGAAGAGATGGCTACATTGGAAGCAAACGACACATGGGAGTTGGTGTCATTGCCAAGTGGCAAGAAAGCTATTGGCTATAAATGGGTGTATAAAACCAAGCATAAGGCTGATGGTAACATTGAGCGTCACAAGGCAAGGCTGGTCGCAAAGGGTTATGCACAAACGTATGGCATAGACTATGATGATACCTTTGCTCCAGTGGCAAAGATGACGACTGTGAGAGCTATCATAGCAGTGGCTGCATCTAGAGGATGGATTATGCATCAAATGGATGTAAAGAATTCCTTCTTGAATGGTGAGTTGCAAGAGGAAGTGTATATGGATCAGCCACCTGGTTATGTCGATCCAGGTTACCCAGATTATGTATGCAGGCTTCTCAAAGCTTTGTATGGTTTGAAGCAGGGATGTAGAGCATGGTATGACAGGATTGCCAAATATCTTGTCAGTATTGGTTTTAGGAGAGCTCATGCTGATCATTCACTCTATGTACGTGAGAGTGATATGGGGATTGTGGTCATTACGATATATGTAGATGACCTTATTATTGTGGGTGACAATGCTATGGAGATTGACCATGTGAAGGGTCTTCTCAAACAAGAGTTTGAAATGAAAGATTTGGGCGAGTTGCGCTACTTTCTTGGCATTGAGGTGATCAGGACTCCAGAGGGTGTATGGCTGTCACACAGAGACAGTATGCTTTGGACATGTTGTCAAAGTATGGTATGGCTAATTGTAAGCCAATTTCTATTCCCTTGGATGTGAATGCAAAGCTGAGTGCAAAGAAGGGTGATGTTGTTGAGGATGTCAACATGTACAGGAAGATTGTGGGTAGTCTAATCTACTTAACTATCATGAGGCCAGACTTGAGCTACACAGTAGACTTGGAGAGTCAGTTCATGCAGCTTCCGAGGAAGCCACATTTGGATGGAGTATGATGCACACTTTGGTACGTGCAAGGGACTCTTGACTATGCATTGTTCTATGCAGCAGATGTGTCATTAGCATTGTATGGGTATACAGATGCAGATTGGACAGGTAGCATTGTTGATAGGAGATCTACGAGTGGCTTCATGTTCTCTTTTGGGAGTGCTGTTGTTACTTGGAGCAGCAAAAAGCAGCCTACGGTTGCTTTATCGAGCAGAGAGGCCGAGTACAAAGGTGCAACAGTTGCGGCATGCGAGGTAGCTTGGCTACGCACATTACTTGAGGACTTGGGAGTGCAGGTGGACCAGTATATTTTCATCCATTGTGACAACCTCAGTA
This sequence comes from Adiantum capillus-veneris, assembly GCF_014529385.1. Classification (NCBI taxonomy): domain Eukaryota; kingdom Viridiplantae; phylum Streptophyta; class Polypodiopsida; order Polypodiales; family Pteridaceae; genus Adiantum; species Adiantum capillus-veneris. The sequence continues at coordinate 135,570,852 of NC_140956.1, read as the reverse complement.
GCATGCAGTTGGCTAGGAACCCAGTGTTCCATGCTCGGACCAAGCACATAGAGGTCCATTACCACTACGTTCGAGAGTGCGTGTTGGCGGGCGACATCGACTTGGTCTACGTCAGCAGAGAGGAACAGATAGCGGATATCTTTACCAAGGCCCTTGGAGCTGAGAAGCTTCGACGTTTCCGGACTATGCTTGGAATCTGCGACATGCATAGCTTGAGGGGGAGTGTTGAGATGTCGAGCTCTACATCTTGAGCTGGAATCCACTACGGGTCTTGGCCGCTTACGGCATTTACTCACTGGCGTGTTAGGTGATCGACGCGGAGGATCTCTGCGAGTGATTCTACAGTTGGACTACACTTATAGTGCCAACCTAGTACACTTCTAGCGAGTTCACACTTAGTGACCGCATGTACATATGTGCTACTTTTCAGCTTTAGCATTTAGTCATTTTGTACTCTCTTTTTTAAGCGAAGAAGAAGAAGAAGCTTTCCATCTCTGTGTGCTTTGTGCTTGTCTTGTGTAGCTCTCTTGCATCCTCATTCTTTACAATACCCTCTATCTTGTCTCATTCCTTGTTTCCCCCATAGCTTCCGCCTTAATGTTGGAGATGATATAGGTCATAAAAGAGGAAAACTTGAATCTTAAAAATCTGGTTTTAACTTTAAGACTTGAAAGTGGATTTTGTGCTTGATATTATGCCTTTTGAAGTGTAATTAACATGATTGGATTGGATTGCAATGTCCATGCACAACGGTGAGCCTGATAGTATATTGTAAATTCATCCAATTGCACTAAAAGGAAAATTCTTTTTGACATGTCTATGAGCTTCATTTTGAGCTACATTGACATTGCATTAATGCTTTGGAGAAAGTGTGCATGATTGTGCATTTCAATGCTTGAGAAAAATGTTCCATAGCACTAACAATCATACTTTATTTTGAATGAATGATTGGCACTTGTCAAGCAAGGGGAATCACCTTGGCTCACTTGGTCAAGGCCCTAAACCGATGCCCTGGGATGATAGGGGTTAGCCGTCACCTTGGTAGGCTAGTAGTTCCTTGGAACATCTCCTTGAGGGTTCAAGGAGCCGCGAGTTTTACCTGGACTTGCCTCGGGGTGGTAGCCTTGTATTGTTCTTGAATTTGTTCTATGAATGAAAGAAAAAACTTTCTTGAGCTTCAAAAAGCTGTGACAATGTACTAATGGATAGGAGCTTTTTTATAGCCCGTAGACATGATAGACTTGAATGCCCTATTAAGATTGGTCATATAGTTTTTAGGCTAGTAGGTTTATGAATTTGCATTAGCCTAGGGTCATATTTGATTGCTTGTATTTCATGCATAAAATAAAAATTTCAAGTGGTTTAATCTTCATGATAGCTTAAGTGTTTTTTTGCTTTATGTTGTTTAGTTTTTGATTATGATTGACCCATATTTTAGAAGCAAAAAATTCACTTTGCATGATTGTTCACTGTACTTCATGTTTTATTGATCCTTTTTGCCCTTTGATACTCATTTCTTGCAACATTCCTCCGTGGACGTGCTTTCACCCATGTCTCCGTGCTCTGCTTCAACAGCACACGAGGACATGCATCAAATTAGGAAGGGGGGAATGCTAGCAGTGGCTAACACATGCAACACCAATTATGAATCAAGCGACAGATTTGCTATGGATGTGCAAAATATTTCCTATTTACATTGTATAAGGTGTTGGGCTTATTGGGAGTTCCAAATTGTATATGCTAGCTAGAGGGCTCAAACTTAATCCCATAGTAGAAAGGATTGTGGTGCAAGCCTTTATAAGAGATCCTTTATGCAAAGAGGCTTCATTCTTTGAGATTCATTCTTGAATATCAATTCTTGAGAGCTCTCTCTTGAGCCCGGGTGATTCACCATGGAAAACTTACCACACCATGTAAGTGCAGGGGAGGGGGGTTTTTTTACAAGTTATATAAGTGTATAAGTTAGGGACAGACCCCCAATAATTTATCTCCCAAGCTTAAAAATAAGGAAGGGGGGTATCATATATATTGGGGGGGGGGGAGGGGGTTGACCCAGGTTGATTACTTGTAACAATTGGCCACCAATGTGCACTAGAACTCGGATGAATTTAGGGAAAGTTTTTTATTGGGTCACACATAAAATTTTTCATCAAGAAGGTCATAGATAAGGGCTGATTTGGAGCAGTTCAAAGGTTGATTTACACCAGCTTTGGATGGGTCAGAATTGGATGAGTAGCCAGGGTTTAGGTTGATCGTGCATATAGTTTGAAATTCAAATTAAGACACATTGAGAGTACATCTAGTTATCAACAAAAGTGGTTCCTTAGTACATTGACAGTCACTATGCTATACACTCTTTGTTAGATCACGTGAGACCTAAATTTTATATGTAAGATAGAGGTATGATATTTTTCTTCATTAATTGGCGTATAAGCGTAGAAGGGAGGTCATATTCCCTAATATGAGTGATATATAGGGGTTTTACCAAAGTTGTCCGCTTGCAGATGGCTCTTGAGTGTTCACTTTCTGGGGATAGTCTAGCCTTGAGCTTAATGTGCATGCTTGGAAGGCTAGTGCTAATCCACTGTAATTAGAGAAGTATTTCTCTACTTTCTTCATTAGTCTTATCTCTTCTATATTCCATTATGTCATGAAGTAGTTTTACCTTCTCATTATTCTAGATTTGAGTGTGTTGATGACTTCTTGCTTATTGACCACTCCTATCCTTTCTATGAGAACTTGATTTGTGATATTTAACATACCTAATGAAGTCGCGGAGCAGAGTGTGGGTCGACTCTCTCACACACACACACACACAGTGAGCTTACACAGTACAGTACGCAGAGAACTGTTAGAAGGGTTATCTCCCAAAATGCCTTAGTATTCACCAAGTATAAGTTAGTATATACAAAGAGTTAGAAGGAAAGTGAGTTAGGCGGACGGCCAGCCATATCCGCATAAGAGGCCACTTGGGCTTTAATCCCAACAACCTCCCACTTAAAGTCCAATGTGGCACTTTAAGTAACTGTAAATCTATGAACACAAATGTACAAAGATTTACATGGCTGCCATCTATCCAATGCCCAATAACTCACGACAATGCACAAAGCCCTCTCCTGGAAGTCCCTTTGTGAGTAGATCAGCAGGATTGTCCTTGGTGTGGATCTTCAGCAGTTGTATCTGCTTGTCTTCAAGTACTTCCCTAATGAAGTGATATTTGACATCAATATGCTTAGTCTTCGAATGGAACACTGGATTCTTTGCCAATTGTATAGCACTTTGACTATCACAATATAACTCTGGCATATCTACTTTGATTCCCAAGTCTGCAACCAATCTACCAAGCCAAATAGCTTCTTTGCATGCCTCATTTGCTGCAACATACTCAGCTTCTGTAGTAGACTGCGTAACACAATCTTGTAATCGAGATCGCCATGATATGGCACATCCAGCCAATGTAAAGACATACCCTGATGTAGATCTCCTCTTATCCAAGTCTCCTGCATAATCTGAGTCAGTGTATCCTCTGACACTCAAATCCTGACTACCATAGCATATGTGCATACTCTTTGTATGTTTTAAGTATCTCATGATACCTTTCACTGCCTCCCAATGTTTCTTGCCGGGATTTGACATATATCTGCTAACCACTCCCACTGCAAATGCAATATCCGGACGTGTAGAAATCATTGCATACATCAAACTACCCACTGCAGACGCATATGGAATCTTATCCATTTCAGCCTTTTCTTCCTCAGACACAGGACAATCTTGTTTGCTAAGTTTCACATATGGTGGCAATGGAACACTCAATGCCTTTCCCTTGTCCATATTGAAACGTTGCAAAACCTTGTCAATATACTCTGTTTGAGATAACCAAATCAACTTCTTTGATCTGTCTCTCTCAATGTGCATACCAAGTATATGACTTGCCTCACCCATGTCTTTCATGTCAAACGATTTTGCCATCTTTGACTTCAAAGCTAAAATTTCTTCCAAGTGTTTGCCAGCAATCAACATGTCATCCACATACAAAATAAGGATCAGCCAACTGCCATCCTTAGCCTTCTTTGTATATAGACAGTGATCGAACTCACTACGTTTGTAGCCTTGAGAAAGCATAAACTGGTGGAACTTATGGTACCATGCCCTCGGTGATTGTTTTAAGCCATAAAGACTCTTTAACAACTGGCATACCAAATGTTCCATGCCTTTCTCAACAAACCCTTCTGGCTGCTGCATGTAAATTTCCACATCTAAATCACCATGCAAGAACGCTGTCTTGACATCCATTTGGTGCAACACCAAATCCAATATAGCAACCAATGCAAGAAAGCATCTCAATGTAGTCATCTTGACCACTGGAGAGAAGACTTCATCAAAGTCAATGCCTTGTTCTTGCTTAAAGCCCTTGGCAACAAGCCTTGCTTTGTACTTTGGCTGACTATCATGAGCGGTGATCTTATACCTGTAAACCCATTTACAAGGTAGAGCCTTTTTGCCCTGTGGTAATTTAACCAACTTCCATGTCTGGTTTTTATGCAGAGCTTTCATCTCTGACTGCATGGCCAACTGCCATTTTTTCGAGTCAACCACTTGTAATTCTTCCTTGTAACAAGATGGTTCTCCGCAATCTGTGAGCATGACATAATTTAGAGATGGCACATAACGATCAGGTGGTTTGGAGACACGCTCAGAACGTCTCACCACAACTGATTCTGCCTCTCTAGCCACTATAGGTTGTTCCTGAGCCTGACTATGCTGTCTTGATGTGCTAGCACTAGGTCCATCTTCCCTGAAGACAACTCTTCTGATCTCCTCTGTCTTCTTTGGCTTAGCGTGAAACTTGGCTTCATTGAAATGCACATCATTGCTACGAATAAGCTTTCTGGACTCAGGATCCCAAAGCCGGTAACCCATCTCGCCCGATTCTCCGTAGCCAAGAAATATACACTTCTTGCTCTTTGGTTCTAACTTATTTCTGAACTCCTTAGGAATATGGCTATAAGCTTCACAACCAAAGACTCTGAGATGCTTATACGAAGGTGCCTTGCCTGTCCATAGCATCTCGGCCACTGCACTCTTATCCTGAACCCTACTAGGAGACCTGTTGATCAAATGGACTGCTGTAGCCACTGCTTCCGCCCAAAATCCATCAGGCAACTCAGCATTTGACAACATGCTTCTGACCTTCTCTTGTATGGTCCTATTCATACGTTCTGCAACCCCATTCTGTGAAGGATTATATGGTGCAGTAAGTTCCCGCTTAATCCCTTTTACTTCACAAAAGTCTTGAAAAGCTTTGGAAACGTACTCTCCACCATTGTCAGTTCTCAAGCACTTCAGCTTCTGACCACTCTGATTCTCCACCAGCTGCAAGAATGTCTTAAAGACCTTGAGCACCTCATCCTTGTGCTTCAAGAAGTAAACCCATACTTTGCGAGAATAGTCATCTATGAATGTACAAAAGTACGCTGCTCCCCCTAGTGACAAACTAGGCATTGGTCCGCATAGGTCACTTTGTACAAGAGCTAACCGTTCGTCCCTACGATTCCTCTTTGATCTGTGCGGTTCTTGTGTTTGCTTACCATAAACACAATGCTCACAAAACTCGAAATCTTGAAATGAAAATCCAGGCAAATAACCATAATGAGAAAGTATTTCCATTCCTCTTTTTGACATATGTCCCAACCTACGATGCCACAGTGACACACTTGGCTGCTCAATCACATTAATTACATGGTTTTTAACCTCTGAAACATGTAAAGTGTACAGAGTTCCTGACTTGCTGCCATGTGCTACAGTCATCGAACCTTTGGAGATCTTCCAAGCGCTGTTCCCAAAAACTGTCACATAACCCGCATCATCCAACTTCCCTGTACTAATCAAGCTCTTTCGGATTGCTGGAACATGTCTGACATTCTTGAGCCATAAAGAAGAGCCATTCTGAAACTTCAACTGCAGATCTCCCACTCCAAGTATGTCACAAACCTGCTCATTGCCAAGTCTGACATAATCTTTAGTAGCCACATATGATGTAAACCAGTCTTTGTGCGGAGAAACATGTAAAGATGCCCCTGAGTCGATAATCCAATCACTCATAGCATGTCCATCCTCTGCAGTCAAGAAAATAGAATCAAGATTGCTTGTAAGGAAGATGTCACCAGCTGCTATACCAGAATCACTGTCTGAACCAGATCCTGTGACATTCACCTCTTCAATCTTCACTGAACTCTTCTTTTCATCTTGCTCAGAACTCTTTGTTTTTCCTTTTTCTTGTTTCCACTTCGTACAGTCTCGCTTCATGTGACCCTTCTTGCCACAATGGTAGCATTCTATGTCATCCTTTGACTTCGAATCACGAGACTTACTTCGGTTTTGTGCCTTCTTACCCTTCTTCTCTTTAAACTATTGTCTCCCTCGAACGACCAAAGCACTATTGCCTTTGCCTTTGTCAATGTTCTTCCTGTTCACTTCCTCTGTGAGCAAGCTGCCTTCTACATTGGCACTTGTAAGACCTTCTGGCGCGACAGAATTACTTAACGCTGTACGAAAAGTATCCCAACTGCCTGGCAAAGTGATTAAGAGAAACATAGCCTTCACTGAATCTGGAAAGTCTATCTCCTGTGCTGTTAATTGGCTGAAAATTGTGTGAAATTCATTCAGATGATTTGACATGGCTGTCCCTTCCTTCATCTTCAAATCCACCAATTTCTTGAGCCAGTAAATCTGAGAAGCAGCACTTTGTTTCTCGTACATACCACATAGCTTTTGCCATACGCCATACGCTGTAGTCTCTTCTGCTACGTTGAAGTAAACATTTTCTGCCAGTGTCAGCATGATTGTGGAACAAGCTAACTCGTCAAGCTCTTCCCACTCATCTTCAGCCATACCTTCTGGTCTCTCCCCTTTGAGCTTCAGTGGCTTCACTTGTTTTTTCTGCACCAAAACCTGCCAAATCTGCTTCTTCCAGAATGGAAAGTTTGTGCCATCCAGCTTCTTTATGTTGTAAAGAGTCTCACTTTGAGAAGATGCCATATCTGCCAAACTGTTTACTCCTGAGAAAAATCCGGCAGAGTTTCCCCTGTAAACTGGCCTCTGTACACAGTAAACAAGCTGTAATCAACAAGCTGAACACCTCTCCTCAAGAACTGTCAGTATTTTGAAAATTTTTGACAGAGTCTCCCCTGTAAACTGAGCTCTGGGAACCAAAAGATAGCTCAAAAAACAATCATAAATAGCTGACCAGTGACAAATCTAAAAAATCTCTGTAACATGCTGTCCTGTAAGCATACACTGTCTCCTCTCTGGGCGATGACAGAACCTGTATCTGTCTCAAGACTGAACGCTGAACAATGCCTCAACGGCCTGAGGCATAAGATACAATCCAGTGTCTACACAAAGTCATACATCCTAAGGGATAAAAGTCGCCGAAGAGGATGCGTGTAGAGGGGAACTCCAGCAACCTAATCCACCTCACACTGGGTAACCCAGCCCCCAGTGCTTGGCTTCAAAAAACCTCACACACGACCCTCTCAGATGGCTCAGCAAACTGCCCAGAACTAGCATACATCCTATAATAGACCAATCACTGTCCTATGACCGCTGCGGCGGTCTGTCTGCTAGCGTGACTCACAACTAGCAGACCCACAATCACAGTACATCAATGTGCAATACATGCTAGTGGTGTCAAGCCGTCGTATGGCCACACCTCCCCTGGAACCTGGCAAGCACAAGAAGTAACAATGCAGACTGCAATATGTATATCTGATGATATATATGTGTACCTGGTCTATAGATGATGCTCTGAAGACTAATAAGTGATGTATGTCGATGCCAATATTGATGTCGACCACCTCCTGCTTGCCAATCTACACAAGACGGATTTCTTTGCGGCTGAAATCTATCTTCTGCTGTAGTGCTCAGAACGAAATTCTGAGGGCATAAACGGCTTCAAAAGGGGGGTAAAACCGCAGGTCGCCTGATGGAAACGCTCCCGGAACGCCGAGTGTGAATTTTCGAACTCCGGATCCAGAATCTGCCGGAAAAGTGCGCGCGCGCGCGATTGCGCAAATCCGCACTGAACCAAGGCTCTGATACCAATTGAAGTCGCGGAGCGGAGCGTGGGTCGACTCTCTCACACACACACACACAGTGATCTTACACAGTACAGTACGCAGAGAACTGTTAGAAGGGTTATCTCCCAAAATGCCTTAGTATTCACCAAGTATAAGTTAGTATATACAAAGAGTTAGAAGGAAAGTGAGTTAGGCGGACGGCTAGCCATATCCGCATAAGAGGCCACTTGGGCTTTAATCCCAACACCTAATTAGGTTGATTAGTGTGGTTCTTAATCTTGTGATTAGTGTATGTACCCTATCATTTGCTTGTGTGTGGATGGGGTTAATGAAACTTGAGCACCATTCACCTTGTGTGTAGAGCTTTTGATGAAGTACCTTGATTGGCATGTGGGGATTGGAGAGGCCAACACCAATGCAATTAGTTCTTGTCAAGAGTGTGCTTTCAGATTCTCGTCTATGGAAAGTCGGACTTTGGTGGGCTTAATGTGTGTACGTGATGCTTGATTGATGATTATTTTGTGAGTAGAGTTAGTGATGCATGGCTAATCTCTATTGCATTGGAAGATCATTCTCTTGAATCCTCTCATTCGACACATCCAATGATGCTCGTGCTTCCATGCCGATGTTGGGTTGCTAATCCTAGGATTGATAATTTTGTTGGCTTGGGTTGATTAGGTTATGCTATGATTACCCCCAAAAACAAGAACTCCATCACTTAGTTTACTAATCTTCCTTCAACCATCCACCTCATTCTACCTACTGTGAATGTATCATTAACTTTAAGTGATTACTAACATTAACCACTAACCTACTAAAAGAAAATAGCCATTGATCTAACCTTAAAAGACACCTCACTTCAAGACATATATATAGTAAAAACTCTCTCTCTCTCTCTCTCTCTCTCTCTCTCTCTCTCTCTCTCCTTCTTAACTCTCTAGTTTCACCCTATCTACCATCAGTGATTCCTTTCTCTTGAGCCCACATCCATGACTCAAGCAAACAAAGAAGGTTCGCAATGTTTTGATATTCAAAAGAAATCCTAATCTTGACTGTAAGGTTATAAATAACCTTAATGAGGGATCCCCAACCTATAAATAGGCCGCTCTCCTTCTTGTAAATCATCCCCAAGTTTTAACATAGAACCCCAACATTCTATGTGTAAGGAGAGACTTATCCGTAGCAATCACTTTGTGAGTTTCACTCTTGGTGTGAGAGAAGCTTTCAAGCTACACATTGCAAGTGAGAGAGTGTTAGTTCAAAATATCAAAACCACTATTGTATATGTCCCTCCATCATCAATAAATTGAGGTTTGGTGCATCAAAGGCACAATTTGGCGTTCAAATCTTTGTCCTTCCACTTGTGCAATACGGTTTGGTGAATTCAAGGTGACGTGTGTATTTTAAGTTTCTATCATTTGATCTTTTTTGAGAAAGTTTTTTAGTGTGATTTCATTGCTAATTTTGTGCCTGTTGTAAGAGGGTATTGTGGTGAGAGGTCTCCCACACCCTAAGACAGTGTGTGTGTGTTGGCAATGTTTAGCATTCACTAAGCATTGAGTTAGTTTTGTACAATCTCTATAATAACATCATAACAAACCATCTCCATTTGCAAGTCACAAACAAGGTAATATGCAAGGTCCATTCCTATCTCTCCCCCCTTTTCTCTAGCTCTCTCTGCTCCATTTGGTGTGTGTCTTGGTGTGAGATTACTTGTGTGTGTTGTGTTGCACATCGTCTTGGCTGTGAAAAAATATTCTTGCATCCTAGTTTGCATACCATAACTAGGTGGTTCCCCTTCACTTATTGGTTGTGGGTTTGTTGTTGCTTTCTCTTGCTTGTGGTAGACCCATCCCCAATTTAGTAGCACGGGAGCCTTGCGGGGTGTTTAGAGGTTTCCTTTCTTGTTGCCCACTCAGAACGTGTATGTTTTTGTGTAGGTTCAACCTTTAGAATAGTCAAATAGTTTGCATGAATCACAAGAATTTATATGATCCTTTCATTCCCATTGCAAGGACAAAATTACACATCATTGCTACTCTACTAAGTGGCAATTTCAATGTGTAATTCATAGAATTTTAGGCCCTCTTAGGTTGAACATAAACGCTTCAATAAATCCTTTTATTTTGTCTCTCATTAGGTACGACCTTAGTTTTCACGTCTATATTTTTGTTTTGTTTTAAGAATTAGGTCATGCATAAACCACGGATACTGGCATCACTCCACACATTAGAATAAACGTTGCAACTAGTAGAAAGATCCATTTCAACAACATAAGGTGTTAATGTTTGGTGCCCAAAGAGTAGGAGAAATTCTTGTGTCACCAAATCCTGTCATCTTACCTCTTGCTGACTATCATAGATCATTTGATGTGCATATTTTTATTTTTTTGTATAACAGATTGCAACTTAGAAAACATTATTGTGTAAATCTTTTAACAAAAAAAACATTATTGTGTAAATATTTGATGAAAATAATCTTTTAGAAAACATTCTTGTGCAAATCTTTTATAGAGGTTTTTCCCTTCCACTTCACTCCACACATTAGAATAAATGTTGCAACTAGTAGAAACATCCATTTTCAACAACAAAAGGTGTTAATGTTTGGTGCACAAAGAGTAGGAGAAATTCTGTGTCACCAAACCCTGTCATCCTACCTCTTGTTGACTATCATAGATCATTTGATGTGCATATTTTTATTTTTTTGTATAACAGATTGCAACTTAGAAAACATTATTGTGTAAATCTTTTCAGAAAAAAAAAAGAGATTTGTTGTCACTTTGAAACTGATCCAATGGAGGCCCAATGCCAAATGTCAGGATATCCTCTCTTTTTTGGAGAGCCTGGCGAGGATGCCGAGCTATTTCTAGCAAATTTCAAAACGGCTTGCCGTATTAAAAGAGTGATTGGAAATGAGGAATGCTTAAACATGTTTGAGGTAGTTATGAGTAAGGATGCTAGCACTTGGGTTGACTCTTTATCTCAAGAGGTTAAGGGAAGCTATAAGGAAGTTATTGATCATTTCAAGAGATACTTCATTGATCCCGAAAACACTCAAAAGCTATGGCAAGACATTGTTTGCATAAGCAAAGAGACTTGGATGACTACTACATGTATAAACAAGAGTTTCTACATCTTTGGACTATATGGGTGAGAAATTTTGCTAACCCTCGTGATGTTACAGAGTTCCTAAAGAAGGAGAGGTTTATAGCTGGTCTCCTTCCCACACTCAAGATAAAAGTTGAGGCAGGTGCACCTGCTACTTTTGATACAATTGAAACTATGGCTGTTGAGAAGTATAGAAAACTCAAGTGCCTAAGGGGAGAGGTTTTAGTAGAAGGTCCTAGACCCAAAGGAACTATAACAAATTATCTTGGTGAACTATAAGAACTTTGTTAGTTGGAGATTCACCTCTAGCCTTCTCTCCTGCTGACATGTATACCTCACTTTCCTTATTAGATCTCTTCTTTATAGTCTTCAACATCAACAACAACTTTAGAAGAGGCTACCTCTTGCACTTTTTTCTTTTCATTTTGCACCCTTTTAGATGTAGTTTTGGATGCCGCAACGAGGGGTGATGGCAAAGTGCTAACTGGCCCGCTCTTGGAAAGCAAGACACTAAAAAATGGAGACATTCTTATGGCTCTTCCTTTTGCTGCCTTTGAAACTTGTTGATAGACAAACAACACAATATTGGACCTTTAATAGTTTACACACAAGGATAAGCTCATCTAAAACCATCTGAGATAACGCAAAATAATATCAAATTGCTTTTAGGCCACGCAATAAGACTTTTCTCTACCTTCTTCAGGGTAGTCATTTCTTTGTTTGGTTGTTGAAGGGATATGAGGGAGAGGAGTGTCCTTGCCATCATATACTTCTATCATTGCAACGTAATACATTAGGGAAAATTTGAACTCACAAAGGGGCCTTATAAGCAGTTCGATTTCCTCTCTTATGTCCAAAACAGGCGCTGTCGAGAAATTTGCGGTCTTGCCAGGAAAGCACCGGGCTTATGGCTGTGAGAGTTTGTGAGAGAACTCAACAAAAACTATATGAAGGAGTTAAACCATAGATGCCATGAAGACTAGGGTTTGGAAAGAAGTGCAATCAAAGAAGACTCACTCTTTCTCTCTTGCACTCACACACACAAAGAAAGAACACAAAAGAGAATGTCAAAACAATACAAAAATGAAAACATCAAGGCTATGGTCATATCGTATCATGGGTAATATGAAAGGGTTAATAGATGAGTTAATGGCATTCAATCTTGACTGACCAAATAAGCTACGAATTGTTCTTTGGAATTGTAGTTTTGTGCATACCATAATATATATATTTTCTCTAGTGATTGGGATTAATTGTGTGTACAAATCCTCTTGGTTCATAGCAAGATAACTACGCTTACGTCAAAAGAAAAGTTATAGTCTATGAGAGGTAGTATGATGGGATCCGGTGATAGAAGTATTTCATTAAGCCTTTGTGGGCCAAAGAGAAACACTATACGTTGTTGAAAGTGTATTTTTCGGCTAATCCATACGTTAATTCTAATAGATTGTACAAAGTGAAAGCGATAGAAATGATCATCATGTGGGTTATTCATCTAGGATAGTATGTGAGAAATGTAGATATGAGAGAAGTGAAGAGATGAGAAGTTTACCTCCCAAGCCCTATTCTTGCCCGTAGGCAATAAGGATACTGCGGGGAGAGATGTACCTGTAGAAAAGAGAACCTAGAATTTGCAGAGAGGATGAATTACTAAGAATGAGAGAGATAGGTTTGGTTAAGGAGATGAGATTAGATACATATATATATATATATATATATATATATATATATATATCGGATTAGAGATGAAAAAGAAAACAACAAGAAATCAAGAAAACATCAATGTAGAACACATCTTACTTGACAAACCCTTCGGCACCATTATTGATGGAGAGAGAAGAAGAGGGGAGCACTCCACTTTGATTGATACGCCAAGTACAACACCTTCTTTGATTAGAGTTGATATTCCAAGGATAGAGTACAAGAATGGCTAGTCTTCCTCTAGGAGAAAGTGTAGGCTTGGGCTTATGTTAATGGGGCTAAGTACAATTAGGCATTACTACTCACTCCCTCAAGAATTCCTCTCATCAATGGCTTGAATGCTTGAGTTATTTTTTCAAGGAAGAAGAGGTCCCCTTTTATAGGTGAAGGGAACCCCCAAGGGTTTACACAAGAAGAGAGGAGCCAGTGTGAATAGGAATTGGAAAAGTTAGAAATGAGCTGTCCCTACATGATGTGGGCAGACTGGGGTCCAGTATTTTGATCATATCTACTCAACCGTGGCTCCAAATAAAAAAGTAAAAATATGGGCAGAAAGTTCAGCTCATTAGCTACGATTTTCATTTTAAAATCACTTTCCAATTCGGATTGGAACCTTGTGTAAAAAATGCATCAAAATAGGGTCCATTTCTGGCAGAAAAAGTCTTCCCGTGGTCCCCTTAGTCTAGACTTTCATTTAATTCCAAAGGACACCTCATTCCATATGAAAGCATGACATTGCTCCTTGAAAAAATTTTGTAATCATGCTTGCAATAATGCATTAAAATAAGTGTATCTTTGAAATCATGCCACCTAGTGTCCCACTAGGATTTGATTCCCTCCTAGTAGCTATTTAAAAAGAAATATAAGAAAAGTATAAAAAATACATAGAATATATATATATTGGAGTTTACCTTAGATATAGGATCTAGCTAGGGTGTGAGATGATAATGAGATAGTAGAAATAAAGAATCAATGCTTTTTGCCCCAAGTTAAAGAGGCGGAGCTATTGAGCTTTTCCCATAGTATTTTCTGATGGTAAAGTAAGGATAGGTTACCCTTGAGAAAAATAATAGGATGAGATAGAAGGCTTATTATTATACTTAAATATGCATATGTACATTATAAGAAAGATAATTATGTATCTAAAAAGTTACAAGATAGATCTTGTAGCATGCATTCCCACTATGTACGTGTCACAGCACGACATCCACCCCCTCTAAACCTGCACATCCTCCGGTATGTGCCACATTATTTCTTTGTAAGATCAGCCCTCTTGTACATCTTCCTTGCTTTCTTCTTCACTGGATAATTCCAAATCTTCATCTTCACTTTGATCTTTACCTGTGGTTTGCTCTTCTTCCTCATCAACATCTTCTGGATCATTGTCTCCTCTTCTCTTAAACATTTTGATCCTTTTTCCTGCAATGGGAATCTTTACTTCTGTACCATCTAGTTCAGACAAGCTGTAAGTAGCATTTTCATGCACATGCTTTACAACATACGGTCCAAACCATCGTTTTGAAAACTTACGCATGACTGTGTGCTGGTTATCAAGGCTACTATCATACACCAAAGCCCAGTCACCTTTGTCAATTGCTTTTCTACTGAGTCGATGTCGCTTATCAAAGTAGTCCTTGTTTTTCAACCTTGAATTTTTGAGTCGTTCTTTTGCAGCTTCAATGTCTCCAGGTCTTCTCTCTAGCTGCCTTATACGCAGTGCAAGGAGATCTTCCCTGCTAAGCCCCTCTTGCCAAGGTAGTACATTCCATGTGGGAATTGTATCTTCAATCGGCATCACTGGCTTTTGACCATACATTAGCTTCGCAGGCATGTAGCCAGTTACTGAGCTATGTGTTGTACGATCAGCCCATAAAGCATATGGTAACAATTTTGGCCACTCACCAACTCTTCCTTCACAAGCCTTGGCCAAAGCTTTGATGATAGGAGGATGCCCTCTTTCACTCTTTCCATTGCCTTCAGGGTTGTAAGCTGTGGTAAGATAAAGCTTGATTCCTAATCTAGAAAAGAACTCCCTTGCTTCTTCGGCATCCAGCTCACCTCTATCTGCAGTGATCTTTCCCACACAACCATAACGGCAAATCACCTCATCAAGAAGGAATCTGCACACAACTTCTGTGGTTTTAGCTCTTAATGCTCTTCCTTCAACCTGATTAGTTAGGTCTTCTCATACAAGAACCAAGTATCTCATCTGCCAGAGTCCTAAAGGCATTGTGACTAGATCCACAACCCATTTATAGTGCATGGCTAGTGGATATGTAGGGTGCAATCCATCACGATTTCGAACATTTGAATACATTTGACAAGTTACTCATGACTCTACAAACTGAGATACATCTTTATACATACCCTTCCACCAGTATTTTTCTTTCAACTTGGAGAAGGTTGCCCACACACCCCTGTGTCCAGCCCATAGAATCTCATGAAACTCTTGCATGAGCTTTACTTGAGTCTCTTTTTTGCATATAATCCGTTGTGGTGTAGCACCCTTTTGTTTAGGATTCTTCCACAAGTAACCATCCCTCAAAAAGTACGCATATGCTTTCCTGCGTATCCTCTTAAATTCTTGTTCAGACCAATCATCCTGTTTTGTTAGAGTACTCAAGTAGCTTCCAATAAGAAGCCAATCACCTTCATAAAGCTCTTTCAAGAATGATTCAAGTAGATTAGTCATGTAGACATTGTTACCTTTGACATGAGAGATATAATAGAACTTTGTGCCTACATCATCTCCCTCGTCAATCATTTGTGACTCATCTTCATACCTTGCCCTTGATAGCATATCTGTCACTGTATTGTCTTTACCTGCAATGTGCTTAAACTCTGGATTTAAGGACTTAATGTAGGCAATCCACCGCAACATAGCAATGTCTGGATTTGAGCAGCTTGTAATCATCCCAAGAAGTGGTAGACAATCTGTTTCTACAACCACACATGCACCAATTAGGTACTCTTTCCCACTTTTCAAGGCTGTAACCATACCCCATAACTCTCTCTTTATCTGTGGATAGTTTCTTTGGCGAGCACTTAGCACCTTTGCTCCAAATCTTACCACATACCTGTGTCCTTCTTTGTCATCTTGCCCTATTACCCATCCAATCCCTATAGGACTGGTGTCTACTGTCACAATTACTGGCCTTTAACACTCATAGTCTATCTTTCTCAAAGTTGTTGCTGACTGGAGCAACTCCTTTAGCTTTTTCATGGATTTTACATGTGCTTCTATCCATTTAAACTTCTGATTCTTTCTAAGCAGCTGATAAAGAGGATCAGCTACATGTGCATAATGTGGAATACAAATAACATAGAAGACACATGCTCCCAAAAACCTTCTGACCTCAGTGATGCTAGTGCATGTTTCTTTCATTCTTTGGATGGCATCTACCTTTGATGGACAAGGTTTCCTACCATATGGCTCACACATGTGCCCCACAATAAGCACTTCATTGACACCAAACATAGACTTTTTCCCTGACAATGTAAGATTCACTTCTTCCAACCTAGACAAAATTTTATCACAATCATTTATGTGATTTACCACAAACCTGCGACATCCCTTGAGAGACAAAGCTTCATCTTTGTCACTTTCTTCACATCCTTTGATAGGAAAATCGTCAATGAAAGGCATTGTGATTTGAGGAATAAAGTCACGTAAGACCTTATTCATCCCATTCATCATATGTGCAACCGAGTTGGTTGCTCCCTGTGGCAAGGTGCACATCCTTACCAAACCCAACGGTGTCCTCATGGTTGTCAAGTCTCTGCTTTCGATTGCAAGCTGAAATTGATCATACCCTGAGTAGAGATCCCCCATTGAGTAGATTGCCCTTCCTACAAATGCCTCTGCAAACTCATCCACAATTGGACCTGTACCTACATTTCTAATTGTCACCTTGTTCACTGGTTGCATATCTTGGATGAAACGTAGAGAACCATTCTTCTTCGGAACTGTGAACCACCTGTTTGAGTATAGAGCACAAGAAGGCTCCAAGATTCCCATTTTGATTTTCTCATTCAGTAGCTCTACTAACTTTGGCAAATGAGCCTTTGGAACCGGAATAGGCCGCAGATTCCAAGGCACATGAGGTATTGTGAAAATTACCATAGGAGCTACAATAGAAGGATCAACACATCCTGTCTCATGTGGCTCAAATGCAAAAGCCTTACCATGCTTTGAAAGCATTTCTTTGAAGCACTTTATCTCCTCCTATGTTAGAAACTCCTGGCAACCAATCTGCAACTCTTGAAAAGACTCCTTTGTGAAGGTATGCCCGATCTTTTTAGGATTCCTCAAACTTGGTTGTAAAGAAGCCTGCTCAATCTTTTCCCTGTTGTTGGGTGGTAAGGGTGAAGCTACTTTTCACCTTCTTTGCTACACTCTTGTATTTAGTTTCAACATGGCCTTCTGGGCCAACTATTTGGCTTTCTTTAAAGGCTTCTATTACTTGATACATTTACATAGAGCAAACGTCCACAACTTCATTTTCAAGATGCAAATTAGATCCCATTATAGCATCAAGCTCACCCATAGTATCTACAAAAGAAACTTGTTCACACAAACCCAAAACATTTTCAGTAGGCTCTAGCAACCCACTCTTTTTCATGCCTATTTGTACATTATGCACATATTGTCTCTCACATCTCTTCAAATCTTCAAGTTTTGTAAAACATACTGATCCATTCTTTGTTACCAAGGAGCTCGTTGAAAACGCTTCACCTATTTTTGGATCAGGCGAGACCCTTTTTCTTTTTGTACCACTGCAATCCCGCTTTACAATGGTACTTGGCCAAAACCCATCATTTCTCTATGATCATGAAACTATTTGCTCACCTTTGGTAGAGGATGTTCTCTGAGGTTGTCACGATTTCTTTCATGGTTCACACAAACTGTGAGAAATTGGACAGCTCGTTTACCATCTTTGCTACGTATCCTAGCATATGTTGAACCATCATCCATTACCTTTGTTTCCATTCGAACTCTCACAATGTAGGGTTGTCCAAGGATGAGATGATATGAAGATGTATCCTGTACAAAGAAGTTTTGGTCAATCTTTACATCACCTATTGTTACCTTCACACCTGGACATGCTGCATACAATTCACCGGATGAATTGTTTGCCACTTTTACCATCCAACCATGATCTGTGTCCATCGGCCATTTGCACTTGTTGTAGAGACTCTTTGACATTATGTTTATTTCTGAACCATGGTCAATCAAGGCAACAAATGGCTCTTCAAGATCACCTACCTTGACCAAAGTTTCTGTAGTAGCCCTTGCCCAATGACTTCGTGAATAGTAACTTCTAGGAATATCTTCAACTTCTTCATCATCATTTGAGAAATGCACTTGCTTCACTCTCCCACTAGATTGGTAGCATCCTACCACAGCTCCATCATTCTCCTTATTTTGCAGTTGCATCCCTTGTGTCTTTGAGATTTTCCCTTCAACCTGTGGACGAGAAACTTCAGCAAGGGTTTGCCTCTTCCTCTTGATGATGTCAATGATCTCCTCATGGAATTCACGCTTTGCAATGCCAAGAACTTCTCCTAGAGTAAACTCAATCTTGCTATTCAAGATCCTTTCCTCCAAGACTTTCTTTAAATCTGTAGCAACCTCAATATCAGATTGTAGTTTATAAGTTGGGCCTTTTGTCTTACCTTTTGTTAGCTCTTTCTTCTTTCCTGTTGTAGACTCCTCCATGAGTACTTCAGGTGGAGATGCTCCTTGTGTTGAGTGTGTTTGATAAGGCATTGAGTCGCTTCTTCCCCCACCTCTAGAAGCTCTTTTTGATGGTCCTTCATCAGCATTCTCACGTCTGCGCTTCTCTTCTACAATCGCCTCATTTTGTTGGCATTTTGTAATGTAGGCATGCACTGACAATGAGTCCACTGGATCATTCCATCTTGTTTCTAGACGTATGCAATCACCTGCTTCATGTAGAATCTCTTTTGTACTCTTTCCCTTTTTAGCTAATTGCATGACATTTGGCCAAATTTGACCATGATGGTCACTCACCTCTTCATCACAAAAATGTTCAAGTTTTACTCCATAAGTAGCTGCCTCAACTGAAGAGGTGGAATGCTTGGTTGCCATATCTTCAACTAAGTTTTGCATTCCCCCCTTCCCAAAGTTAGTTCTCAAGGGTAGACCTGTCTCTCTTAAGTGGATTTTACCATCCTTAAAAAAGACAACATCTTTTGACAAAGCATCACTAAAATCATCACAATCCCTTCTTACATGGTCTGTACTATCACACCAAATACATCTATTAACAAACCCTTCTTTGGGTTGTTGTCTTTGCCTAGGAAGTGGCCCCGATGGTTGGCCTTTTTCTTCAAGCTTTGCAAAATTCACCTTCAAGTCACGCATTCCCTTCACAAGCTCATCTAGCATGGACTCATCAAACTTAGGAGCGATAAAAGTAGGCTTTACCATTTTGTCAGAAGTTGAGGTGGAAGGACTTGTAGTGTTTACTACCATCTTGTCCCTTCTTCTTTGTTGTTTGGCAAGCAGTGAGACAGCACCTTCAACCTCATTCCAGTCGGTCTTTAGTCCTTGCTCAGCATCTTTATCTTCAAGAAGAAGCTCCAAATTTTCTTGAAACTCTTTACCTGCAGCTTGTAAGAAAAGATCTGTCTTCTCTGCATCTAGTGTGGCCCTTTCTGTCCTAGTGAGTTGTGCATAGCGCCGCTCAAATTCCCTAAGTAGCTCTGTTATTGATAGTCCTTGCTTTGGCTTGACTACCCATTCTAAGAATGTCCTTTTGGTCACTCTCTCCGAGTCCTCCATGAAATATTCCTCCTTTAAAGCTACTTTGAGTTCTTCCCAATTTCTCCCATGCCCATCTTTAATTGCCCTAACATGCTCCCTAATTTCTGAAGCAACAACTAGCTCAAAGCTTTGAATCATCTCACCTTCTGACACGTGATGCAGCTCCATCTCCTTCACATACTCGCGTAAGTACTTGGTTACATCTTTGCCATTGAATTGATCCATTCTGTTGACGACCGCTTGTATGGCCTTCGTTGCTGAAATCTCCCTTCTTTCAGTAGCATGTTGTTGTTGCATGAACATTGAAAATGCTTGAAACATTTGCATTGTTGCTGGGTCAAAATGCATACCCTGTTGCTCAACATGATCACCCATGGTTACCCACAAACTCTCACCCTAGCAGATTCGCGTCGGTTTCACCAAAAATATGTCGAGAAATTTGCGGTCTTGCCAGGAAAGCACCGGGCTTATGGCTGTGAGAGTTTGTGAGATAACTCAACAAAAACTATATGAAGGAGTTAAACCATAGATGCCATGAAGACTAGGGTTTGGAAAGAAGTGCAATCAAAGAAGACTCACTCTTTCTCTCTTGCACTCACACACACAAAGAAAGAACACAAAAGAGAATGTCAAAACAATACAAAAATGAAAACATCAAGGCTATGGTCATATCGTATCATGGGTAATATGAAAGGGTTAATAGATGAGTTAATGGCATTCAATCTTGACTGACCAAATAAGCTACGAATTGTTCTTTGGAATTGTAGTTTTGTGCTTACCATAATATATATATTTTGTCTAGTGATTGGGATTAATTGTGTGTACAAATCCTCTTGGTTCATAGCAAGATAACTACGCTTACGTCAAAAGAAAAGTTATAGTCTATGAGAGGTAGTATGATGGGATCCGGTGATAGAAGTATTTCATTAAGCCTTTGTGGGCCAAAGAGAAACACTATACGTTGTTGAAAGTGTATTTTTCGGCTAATCCATACGTTAATTCTAATAGATTGTACAAAGTGAAAGCGATAGAAATGATCATCATGTGGGTTATTCATCTAGGATAGTATGTGAGAAATGTAGATATGAGAGAAGTGAAGAGATGAGAAGTTTACCTCCCAAGCCCTATTCTTGCCCGTAGGCAATAAGGATACTGCGGGGAGAGATGTACCTGTAGAAAAGAGAACCTAGAATTTGCAGAGAGGATGAATTACTAAGAATGAGAGAGATAGGTTTGGTTAAGGAAATGAGATTAGATATATATATATATATATAGATATATATATATATATCGGATTAGAGATGAAAAATAAAACAACAAGAAATCAAGAAAACATCAATGTAGAACACATCTTACTTGACAAACCCTTCGGCACCATTATTGATGGAGAGAGAAGAAGAGGGGAGCACTCCACTTTGATTGATACGCCAAGTACAACACCTTCTTTGATTAGAGTTGATCTTCCAAGGATAGCGTACAAGAATGTCTAGTCTTCCTCTAGGAGAAAGTGTAGGCTTGGGCTTATGTTAATGGGGCTAAGTACAATTAGGCATTACTACTCACTCCCTCAAGAATTCCTCTCATCAATGGCTTGAATGCTTGAGTTATTTTTTCAAGGAAGAAGAGGTCCCCTTTTATAGGTGAAGGGAACCCCCAAGGGTTTACACAAGAAGAGAGGAGCCAGTGTAAATAGGAATTGGAAAAGTTGGAAATGAGCTGTCCTGACATGATGTGGGCAGACTGGGGTCCATTATTTTGATCATATCTCCTTAACCGTGGCTCCAAATAAAAAAGAAAAAATATGGGCAGAAAGTTCAGCTCATTAGCTACTATTTTCATTTTAAAATCATTTTTCAATTCGGATTGGAACCTTGTGTAAAAAATTCATCAAAATAGGGTCCATTTCTGGCAGCAAAAGTCTTCCCGTGGTCCCCTTAGCCTAGACTTTCATTTAATTCCAAAGGACACCTCATGCCATCTGAAAGCATGACATTGCTCCTTGACAATGTTTTGTAATCATGCTTGCAATAATGCATTAAAATAAGTGTATCTTTGAAATCATGCCACCTAGTGTTCCACTAGGATTTTATTCCCTCGTAATAGCTATTTAAAAAGAAATATGAGAAAAGTATAAAAAATACATAGAATATATATATATTGGATTTTACCCTAGATATAGGATCTAGCTAGGGTGTGAGATGATAATGAGATAGTAGAAATAAAGAATCAATGTTTTATGCCCCAAGTTAAAGAGGCGGAGCTATTGAGCTTTTCCCATAGTATTTTCTGATGGTAAAGTAAGGATAGGTTACCCTTGAAAAAAATAATAGGATGAGATAGAAGGATTATTATTATACTTAAATATGCATATGTACATTATAGGAAAGATAATTATGTATCTAAAAAGTTACAAGATAGATCTTGTAGCATGCGTTCCCACTATGTACGTGTTACAGCACGACAGCGTGCGTTATTTTTTTTTGCAAAAAACAACTCTAAACTTAGTAGAGATTTGACAGTTAGAATCTACTCTTCAAGCTCTTTCTATTGATATATAGCACACCATGAAATTCCTCATATTTTGAAAGATTCTATTTTTGATTCTCTTGTGATGTGATAACTCCATCTAGAATCTAGAGAATAAAAAATAAAATCTTTAAAAATATGAGGAATCTCATGGCATTGGAGAAGGGGAATAGAGAACACACCCAGCACAAAAAAATGTTTGCCTCTCTATAGCCCAGGGATTCCACAACACCCCTAACCTCTCTAATAACACCTTCAAATGGCTAATTTGCACTAACAATTTCACTTTAGCATACCGAACAACCGCCTCACACCTTGCAAAAAACACCTTTCAGCACAAACACACCCACACTACTCAACTCACCCTTTCCGGCTCACAAGACACCCCAATTCTGCCCTCTCAATGACACCCTTCAAGCTGCAGGCAAACCCTCTGCAAGCACCGGTAAGTACAGAAAGAGCAAGAGAAAAGGAGGGGGATGGGGAGAAAGAACACAAGAAGTAGGGGGAAAATGTTTGGTATTATTGCATAGGGAGATAGTACAGTCAAGTATGCAGCTCAAATGGCAAGCTTGCAATGTACACAGGCTTGAAAAAACTCCGATCACTCTCTGGCAAAAAAGCCCTCAAAAAATCACTTCTATTTTCTTTTATAATGCTTGGCTAAGGCTAAAAAGAAAAAAAAAACAAGAGCTATCTAGCTCATACATTTAATTGGAGCTTCCTTTAGAAATTTCCTTGCATGCCCACCACTTGGCATTTTCTTGGTGTTTGGTATCTGCATGGTGCCTCTATGCTTTGTCCACTGAATTTGTCAACCTTGTATTTGCTCTTAACACTAGGTTGGTAATGGGACACTTTTATGTCCTGTTAAGTGACCATTTTCCTTGAATTATGTCAAGAGTTTCAAAATGGATTTTGAGGTGCGATCTATCTAGAAATTTGTCTCATGAGCTGAAAAAAACTTGATTTTTTTTTTGAAATATCAATTCCATCTTTAACCTTGTCCTTGCACAACATTTCACAGCCTAAACTGTGTGAAAAAACGGGTCCTGTTTTTGGCTTTTTTCAACTTTTTGCAACTATACCACTCTAGAATTCATGTTTGTGAGGTGTATAATTCTAGAAAAATATCTTTAGTAGTCCTCAACATGTCCTGGTGCTTCTAGGGAGAAATAAATATTAAAGTTGTAAGTTATGACCAAATTACAAAAAATGTCAAATCCTGTTTTTTAGCCAATTTTAGCTCTTCTATGATTTTTTTGGTGGCTTTCATGATATCCAAATGCAATTTTGATTTTGTATGTCACATATTGTAACATAAAACTAATATTCCTTGAGTTTTGGGGCACCTAATACCCTATTTTGCATAGTACACAACGATGGTTGATTTTTTCAATTATAAAAGAAAACGAAACATTCTAGTATATCAAGTATAGCTTTTTCAATATTACTAGTTTCTTGTGACAACTATATGCATTTTGTAGGTAGTAACCATATCTAGTCATAAGCATCAAATTTGGCTAGATATTGAATAATTTCTATGGGATTCTACAACTCATAATGTTGAACCCAGTTTTTTCATGTTTGCTATATTTAGCACTTCATCTTTGTCCCCAAGATTCCCCTTGGTAAGAGATGTATTATTCTTTTGACATGCTCCATGGATCCTTATGAACCTAAAGGACAACAAGGAACTAAGAAAACATGCATATATTATTTGTATTGAGCGCGGCTATAGAAACTTTGATGATAGGTCTGCAGAATGGAAACAATTCAACTTTTTTGTACCTATTTCTTTTGGCAAAACAAAAAATAGTGAGTGAGAATCAATCATATGTTCTGATCACCAACCATTGAAGTTAACCAAGGAATTTATCTCAAGTCCTACAAAAATCCCTAATCTTATTTTTATGCAACAAAACGTAAGAAATGACTGTTTTGATGAAAATGTACTAGTCCATCTACTTTGGAGGCTTGGGGTGACCAAAAGATGAGAAATTTTACAAGTTTCTTATTTTTTCCATGTGTAGTAGGCCTTGAACTATAAACTCATGAAAGGATTTTACAAAATGAGTGGATCTACTATGGTTTTGGAGGTTTTTTTCAAATCCCTCAAAGGACACTTTTATGTCCTGTTAGGTTACCAACCTAGTGTTAAGGATACCTCTTGGATAGGCTCTCTCCTTCTTGCTTGCCCTTTTAGGCGTTTGAACTTCTTCTTATCTCCCATGGGCAAGATAGGCCTCTTGGCCAGCTCCTTGAAGCTTCCAAACTCTCTCTTCCTTACTAGTTGTCCATTGGCCGTGCGACTCTCCTCTTGAAATGGTCCCGGGCTCATGCTATCTCTCTCTCTCTCTATATATATCTTTTTCCGAACCCCTCCCCTCCATGAGCAATAGCGATGTCGCTATTGGGGGGGGGAGGCACTCCCTTTGCCTTAAAAAAGGGGGGCCGACGCACAAGAAACCGCCCTAGTCAAGCCACGTCACCACTGTGACACCTCCCATTAGCGCACCACCGGTGCAGGGGGATGACACCCTCTTCATTCAAAACCACCACTGAGATGGCAGCGCCGCCACGCAACGCCCGATCAGAGCCACCAACACAGCGGCGACACGCGTCGCCATAGCTTCGCAACAAGAGAGCTCTCTCTCTCTCTTTTCACCACACTAGTCAAGGGGACACGCCCCAATCTTTATACCCCTGCTTCTACCCATGGATCCCCGCATGTGGGATTTTGTACCACCAGGTGGCGCTTTATAGTGAGGCCACCTCCAAAAAAAATCCATTGGATGCAAAAAACCCTCTTCAACTCCAAAGTCCTGCTTGTTAATGGTCACCTGATAATTCATTTGCCAAGTCGTAAAGCCTGATCAAAAAGTCATTGAGCCAACTTCGACTACCACCAACCTTGCCGCACTTCACAATTCTCCAAGCCCTCAAATCGAGGCCACAAAAACTGATCAAATCATTGGCCATCAATGTGAGGTCCCCACCCCGTCGCCTCAAACGACGGATCTGATTGTAAACCTGGTGGCCACTAGATCTACAACGGAAGCAAAAAAATTGATTTATGGTTCATCTAGCGGACGATCTCTCATCACAAAGTGAGTTGAGTTCGAGCCTACTAGCATTGAGATCTAGTTCCACCCCACAGGGGAAGCGTGATTAACTTATCTAGCAATCCTAAGACCTGTTGAAGATGATGAAACAGGAAACAAAAGGAAGACAGCAACTCAGAGTAGGAAGAAGATGGAGAAGGAGAAGACACAGAGCTTGTGTACGAGATCTCTGTAGTCTCTCTCTCTGTATTGGAATAATAGTGTATACAAACTCAGAGCTACAAAGCTTATATGAAACCCTAAGAGATAAGGTGTCCTTTCACACCGGATGTCCAGGGGGAAAAACCCAGTGGGAGAAAAGTGCCCCTGGTGAAGCGCGTATACACACTAACACTACTATATGTCTACAAATCCCCCCTGTAGTGATAGTGTGAATCCGTACAAGGTAGCAGATCATCATGTGTATGAGAGTAAGCCCAAAGCTTTTCGGAAAGCTTCAAACTTTTCTCGTGATAACGCCTTCGTAAATAGATCTACAATGTTATCCTGTGTAGGACAGTAAGTTAGTGTGATCTCCCCTGCATGTAGCCTTTCCCTGACATAGTGGTAGTGAACCTCTATGTGCTTTGTTCTTGCATGAAATACTGGATTCCTTGCAACTGCCATAGCACTCTGACTGTCAGTGAAAATGGTAGTGGGTGCCTGTTGACACTCACAAAGATCTGCCAATAACCTGCGTATCCATACACAATCAACTGTTGCCGTGAAAGCTGCCCTGTACTCAGCTTCACAAGTTGATGTAGCCACTGTGGGTTGCTTCTTGCTTAGCTAAGATATACATGCATTTCCCAAGAAAAAACAATTGCCACTTGTGGAATGTCGTGTGTCAAAATCACCAGCCCAATCTGAATCGCTATAACCAAGAAGATGCATAGAACTATTCTTTCCATACATATCCCCCCTTGGAAAAGTATGCGCTTCACAGCCTGCCAATGATGCATACCTGGGCTGTGCATAAATCTGCTTGCTTGTGAAACCCCAAATTGAATGTCTGGACGAGTGTTGCCTACCAAATATATCAAGCAACCAACCGCTGCTGCATAAGTATGTACATCAAAAGGTTCTCCAGCATCGTGCATGCTCAACTTTGATCCGGTTTCTACGGGTGTAGAGATTGGCTTACAATTTTGCATACCAAACTTGTCCAAAATTTTATGCAAATATTTTGCCTGCAACATGTATATGCCATCCTCTGATTGCACAAACTGAATACCCAAGTAATAATGTAGCAAACCAAGATCCGACATCTCAAAGGTTTTTCTCAAAGCATCTTTAAACGCTTCAATTTCATTTGCATTATTGCCTGTAAGAAGCATATCATCCACATAAAGTGTTAGCATAATGAGAACTCCATCTCTCTTTTTGACATACAAAGTACTTTCTGTTGGACTATTCTGAAATCCCTGGCCAATCAAATAAGTATGTATCTTCTCATACCATGCTCTTGGAGCCTGTTTGAGACCATACAAAGCTTTACGCAATCTACGTACCTTTTTCTCTTGACCTTTTACAACAAAACCACTTGGTTGAATTACATAAACTTCTTCCTGCAAATCACCATTCAAAAAAGCAGTTTTGATATCCAACTGATGCACTTTCCAACCATGATGAGCAGCAATTGCAACTAGTGATCTAACTGTGGACGCACGAGAAGTAGGAGCAAAGGTTTCATCATAATCTATGCCTTTCTGTTGCACATAGCCTTTTGCCACAAGCCTTGCTTTGTACCTGTCAACAGTACCATCTTGTTTCCTTTTTACCTTAAAAACCCACTTTGTACCAATAGGCTTTTTACCTGTAGGCAAGTCCACTAGATCCCATGTATGATTCTTATGAATAGAATCAATTTCGTGCTGCATAGCATCTTTCCACTGAACACACTCTAAAGCTTGTTCAAATGAATCAGGCTCATCTGCATCACAAAGAGTGCTAAAGCAAGCCAAATCTACTTGCTCTCTACCAAAAGTAGTACCAGCACGTGTTTTTCATGGCAACGGTGCATCCAACTTGCTATCCTGCAAAGTTTTCTGAACCCATTTAGGCAAGGTTCTTTCTTCCCTGAGAACTTCTTGCTCTTCACGCACAATTTCCTCTACATCATGAGGTGTCACATGCTGATCAAAAGATTGATCAAGATTATCAACCTGTTGTGTTTCTTGATTCGCCACAAAAGAAGGAAGCAAACCTTAAAATACATCATGTGTCTGCATATGAGGTACATCAAAAGCAACCATAGGTTGAGCAGTAGTTTCTGCAAAAATTACATCATGACTTTCAAAAATCTTGTTTGTAGCAGGATTGTAAAGTCTATAACCTTTACTTCCACTATTGTAACCCACAAATATACATTTGATTGCCTTATCATCAAGCTTCCCACGTAACTGCTGAGGGATGTGAGCATAAGTAAGACAACCAAAAACACGTAACTGCTGAGGGATGTGAGCATAAGTAAGACAACGAAAAACACGAAGATAACTGACTGAAGGTTTTCTGTCATACCAAGCTTCATATGGAGTAATGGTCTTCAAGGCACGAGTAGGACACCTGTTCAAAACATGTGCTGCACAAGCAACTGCCTCCATCCATAGCTTATGAGGCAAACTCTTAGCCTTGAGCATAGATCTAGCCGTCTCCATTAAAGACCTGTTCTTCCTTTCTGCAACACCATTCTGTTGTGGTGTGTATGGCATAGTGCATTGGTGTTTAATGCCTTTATTTCCCAAAAAATCCTTAAATGCACCTGACATGTATTCACCTCCTCGATCGGTACGAAGAGTCTGTACTTTGCAACCTGTTTCATTTTCAACCATGGCGACATAATGTTGAAAAACTGCAAACACATCTGACTTTGCTTTGAGTGGATACACCCAACAAAACCTGGAAAAGTCATCAATGAAGGTCACAAAATAAAGGCTGTTTCCCAAAGATGGCGTCCTCATAGGACCACATACATCATTGTGTACAAGCTGCAACTTTCGTGTCGCTCTAACTGAACCATCCTGCGAAAATGCAAATCTGTGCATCTTTCCAAGAACGCAACCTTCACATACATGTCTTGGTGGCA
The DNA here is from genome assembly GCF_014529385.1 of Adiantum capillus-veneris. Lineage (NCBI taxonomy): Eukaryota > Viridiplantae > Streptophyta > Polypodiopsida > Polypodiales > Pteridaceae > Adiantum > Adiantum capillus-veneris. The sequence goes on along the minus strand of NC_140956.1, from coordinate 135,542,461 downwards.
TCTCCAATAAAGACAAATCATGCACCATATTATGACGTTGTAAAGTCATCAAACTTCCATAACTAACATGCCCAAATCTAGCATGCCACAACTCAGCATCCTGCATGGCCTGAGTCTTTGTTTCTGCAATACATACCTAAATCTGCTTTTCATAACGATCTAGCACAAATAGTCCATTGGCCAGCGTACCTGTAGTGATAAGAGAATAACCATTCTCTCGATCTCGTACAACACATTTTTCATCCTCAAAAATGACCCGAAGACCATTTTTTGCAAGAGAGGATACAGACAACAAATTCTTCTTGATCCCTGGAACATATAAGACATCTGGCAAGCATAAATCTGAACCATCTGAAATGGTAATCAAAATCTTACCAACACCTTTGATTGGATAAGAAGCATTATTTGCACATGTCACCTTCTTTCCTGCTGGAGCTGCATCCAATGAACAAAACAAATCCTTCCTTGAAGTAATATGCCTGGATGCACCACTATCAAAGTACCAAATCATTTGTGTCTTGTCAACACTGTAAGCAGAAAAATCTGAACATACTACAAAAGCATAAGAATCCTGCACAAATTTTGCAGACTCTTCTTTAGCTGTAGAAGAATCACCAGAAGCTGAAACAACCAAACTTGACTCTTTCTTCTTTTCTTTAGCAATTCGCTTTTTACACTCACTAATGTAGTGACCAGGTTTCTTGCAATAGTGACATTTACCTTTCTTCTTGGACTTGTCGGACTCACCTTTAGACTTCTCTGAAGACTGTCCTGCACTAGACTTGGAGTGATGAGCACTCTCTTTACCCTTGTTTTTGTTATGTACAACAAGAGCATGATCCATACCATCCACCTGTAAAGACTTGTTCTTACGTGATTGATCCTCCTGCAATAGCAAAGCCACTAACTCTTCAAAATGAAGAGGGTCAGGATTAGCTCGCAAAGACAGAGTCAAAGAAGTTTGAAAAGTCAAATAAGATGGTGGTAGTGAATTGAGTGTTTTGGAAACCAAGTCCTTCTCTGGAATCACTTCATCAATGCTAAGCAATTGCTCTTTAAGATCCCTGATTTTTGTAAGATGCTCGACAATATCGTCACCTTCGTCCATCTGTATTTTGTCAAGTTGTTTCTTCAAAAACTCTATTTTGGCAGCGTTTCTTCCTCCAAACATAGCTTGCAGAGTGTTCCAATCATCCTCAGAAGTTCTGCAAGATCTGATATGTGGTGTGATTGTCCTCTTTATGGTTAAGGCAATCACAGCCATAGCCTGTGCATCTTTAGTATCCCATCTCTTTTGCTCTGGAGTGACTTGTGAGGGTCCTGCACCAACAGCTGTACCACGACCAGGCGTGGCAGGTGCAATGCTACCTGGACGAACTTCATCTCCAGATACATAATCCCACAATCCTTTACCAACCAAAACATTTTTGGCCATAAAAGACCAAAGAGAATAGTTGGTACCATCCAATTTGTCTTCGGATGTAAACGCACCAAAAATCTCTTTCTCCGTAGATTGAGCCATATTGTAGATGCACACAAGAGAGCAAAAGAACTTCCAAGAGATTCACAAATCTCCTCTTCAATCCAAGAAAAACTCTACACAAAATCTCAGCACAAAGCTAAGACAAGCTGCTTCCCAAAAGAACTATTTACCTGAAGAAAATCTGTCAAAAAACACACCCTCTTGATCTAAACGCCTCCGAAAAGTAACTTCTGCTACACTGCTCAGAACAAAATTCTGAGGGCTCGAACGGCTTCGAAAGGGGGGTAAAACCTAGGTCGCCTATTCAGAATACTCCCAGAACGTCGAGGATGCTCCCACGAGCAAATTTTCTGAAAACTGCGATTGCGCACGCGGACGCAAAAACGCAAGTAGAGGCTCTGGAAATCACCTCGCTCTGATACCAATTGTTGAAGATGATGAAACAGGAAACAGAAGGAAGACAGCAACTCAGAGTAGGAAGAAGATGGAGAAGGAGAAGACACAGAGCTTGTGTACGAGATCTCTGTAGTCTCTCTCTCTGTATTGGAATAATAGTGTATACAAACTCAGAGCTACAAAGCTTATATGAAACCCTAAGAGATAAGGTGTCCTTTCACACCGGATGTCCAGGGGGAAAAACCCAGTGGGAGAAAAGTGCCCCTGGTGAAGGGCGTATACACACTAACACTACTACATGTCTACAAGACCCACCTTCCAAGAGGAGATAAGTCTAGAGTTCCTTTTCCCCATGTTTCAGAGGCACCTACACTTGAGGCTTTGCCGCTCTTGGGGCAATGAGTATACTAGTGTCGATTTATAACACTATGGGGACGGAGAGTTCCCGACCAATCGAGACCACCCGTCTCATAGGAATTGGCAACCCGAGCCAATCCCCCACTTTCCACCCCATACTCACACTTCCATTGTTACCTAATTACTACCACACATGGTTGCTCAACACATAAGTTCCTTGTTTATTTTCCAATTCACAAGTTCTTTAATACAGCCCTTCAACCAGTATTGCAAAGCGGCACCAAGACAGTAACTCTAGTAAAGATTTACTCAAAAACTTATTTATTTAAAGTTCCAATGCTCTGGAGGTACAACACCCCCCCTCCAGCAAGAGTTTACTCCTCCCGTTGTCGCCTAGCTGCCCATACAACTAGGTTGTCCACCGCTTAACCAGCAGTCGTGGACTTCCGCCACTTAGCCAGCCGTCGTGGATTCAAGAGCCCTTAACCAGGAACTCTAGCTCCTGCGAATAACTTCACGAGCTGCCTCGTGTGATCAAGAGGGGGTTCGGACTATATCAACATTAGAATTGAAAATGAACAAGCTGAGCTTAAAATTTCCCTAGCAACCAATCTTTCCTACTTCAGACAGTATATTCCAAAAGCATTCTTTCCTACTTGAATATAAAATACAATTAATTTAAATGGCGTGATTTCCGTTGATTTCCAACATGTTGGGAAATGTGTTTTTCATCCTACCTTATCGAATGCAATGTTGATTTAACAAACTTGAATTAAAACTTGACCTACCTCCACAATTTCCTCGTCATTGCTCCGTGAGATGGCCAGTACTTGGTCGACCATGGGAGCTTTTCCCTTTCCATTAGTGTTGCTTGTCCCCGCTTCACGGTCATGGGAACCACCGAAACGAGTTCTCTTTACCGGGGCCATTTTATACTCACTACTTAATTGACAACTTGGAAAAAGAGAGCTAACATTCGAGAGTAACATACGACCAAAATGAGAGATTAATTTCAATAAGCAAATCTCTTTTTACGAGAGGTTTGATTACTTCAAGACATAGAGATTTCTGATAGCACCTTACTTGTTCGATGGGAATTGGCCCTAAGGTTAATTATTTGGCCTAGATAATTAAGAATTTCAGGTTTCTTCTCAATCTATTTACTAGAGATGAATTCGACATGCTTAATCACTTCCTAATGCAAGTAGAGGGTTGCAGTTTTACCGTATGCATAGGTGAGAGGGTTCTCCCTTTCTAGTGATTAATGATGGATTAATTTCCCCTAATTAAATCCTAATCCATGAGAAATTGATTTTAATTTAATTATTTACACATTATGGAGTAATAGAATGCAATGGACCATTCCCACCTCAAATCTGACTTGATTTTTAATCACAACGGTGACTAGTAGATGATTCCTTAAACATGCATTAAACTATGATTAAGAGTGACTAATTGCTTGCATGATTACTAATTAGATTAAGATTTATGCAATAGATCATGGATACGGAGAATTAGAGAGTATCTAATGAGTATTTTGACTATGATATGCATACTAGATGCGGAATTAAGAGGATATTAGAGAGGGAATTACAACAAGCATGAATTAACTCAAAAATTACCGAGGCTATGGCTGAATTCCTCTTGAAATTCTGATGCAAGGGCCTCCTTGAGATGAGAAACGGGCAGCACCTTCCCTCCTGGATCCTCTTCCAAAGACTATGTCTGTCGGCAGCACCTTCTTAAGGTGTGTGTGTGTGTGTGTGTGTGTGTGTGTGTGTGTGTGTGTGTACTTGTCACGGGAACCGAATAATAGAGATAGACAGCAAAACAGAGGAATAAATCTTTGTATTGATAGTGTTTGATACAACAGAGGAGCAATTGAATATATATATGGGCGCACTCCGTTGTACGGAGCTCGAACCTCCCGACCACCCCCGAGCTTCAATTCGCTTGCATGCAGCGTCTCACTCGCACTCGCACTCGCACTCTCACTTGCACTCGCACTCGCACTCGCACTCGCAGAAGAGAGAATGGTGAATCCCCCCAAAACGCACCACCCGTCCTTCTATTCTCCTCCAAAAGCCTGCGACCTCTTAAAATAGCCGCTTTTCTATTTTTGGCGTTCAGTCGACTCGACTTGCGCGCCAATATACCTGCGAGAACAAGGTAAAAAAACGTGATCGCGAAGCGATCCGTAGAGGTTAGTCCACAATTTTTCAGCTGTCTTCAACTGAACATAACTCCCAAACGGAGCCAAAACAGCCCAAGTCCGTCTCATACAATCTTGTTGCCCTCGCTGCGCTCTTCGACGGCTATGTGATGGAAAATTTCCAAAGCCTGCTCCGATTTGCTAAAAATCAACCTGCAAAACAACATTTTCTACAAAAACGATGCAAAAACAGCAAATCCAACTTTTTTCTTAATCTTTGGCCTTCAACGAGCATCAAAACATCAAAATCTCTAAAGACTCAAAGAACCAAAGTCGTTCCTTATAACGCAGGCTTCAATCTCTTCATACATCACTTTTTCAAAATCCCACGTTAACGCCTTTAAAAATGCCCCAGAAAGTGCCTTCTGGATCAAAAAATTTTATCGGACGAAAACAATCCACACATCCTTCTACACAGTGGACTAACTTTAAAATGACAAAAACTTCCTAGAAAACAAAATTTATTACTAAAACACCTCGAAATCAAGTCTTGTTACAGTACTTAGTGTGTGTGTGTGTGTGTGAGGATATATGTGAGTGTGTGTGTGTGTGTGAGCACACTATTATATAGGCTCTCCGAAGCTGAAAATCGAACGAGGCTACTAAATACATCTGAGGGAGTACTCACCTCATGCAAGGCAACTTAGTTACATGCCTACCAAGTGTCCAAGTGTCCACTTAACCTAATCTAACTAACTCTCACACTCTCTCTCTAGCATGGCAAGTCTCCCACAACTCCCTAGAGGTGTGAGGGCACCCCCTAGCTACTAAAGCAAGCTCCCAGTGGCCTGGGACTTGTTCCCACACAGCCCCCGAGCCCAGGTGCTCCCCGCACAAGTTTAGGAAAATTTAATTTTAACCTAAGACGTGCAATACGAATCAGAATTTATTGCCGGAACTTGCTATACTAATCTCTAACTAAGGCGTATTAAATTGGGTACCTGCCATATTTAGCAGTCCCCGGCGTCCGAAAATGCATTTTTTTCCAAATTTGGGGTATGGGTGTAGTTTTTCGAGACGGTAAAAAATGACGAGTCGGGTGACCAAAAACTTACTATTTTTGAAAAAATTCCTGAAAATTTACTTTAGTTCACTTTTGGAAGCTTCATGACATTCTAAACATCATGGCATCGACAGATTTTGAAAAACTGCCAAAAATAGTAACTTTTTCCGTTATGATTGTTTCATGGTACAATGGTGTTCTTTTAGCTCGTGGTCGGAGACCTTACATCCTCCCCAATGTGAAAATTTTGAGATGTCCTCATCTCAAGAATACATCTGCATAAGCTCTATGCTAACTACTTGGGTACATATATCCTTTGTCTAAAGTAAAGACATCCTTTGATAATAGAATAATCTTTAGCTTTATGCCTCTTATTCTGCTAAACTTTGATGAGATCCTGGTGCTTGAATTATTGCTCACTAGGATTAGCAGTTGCAGCATACAGAGCTGCTCTCTCATCAGCTTCGTCACCCACAGTTGCTTGTCTCATTGTGGCATTAGCGAAAGCTTCGCTTTCTTGTCCTATGTTTCCTCTTCCTCGGCCTCCTCTTCCGTTTGGTTGACCTCGCCCGTTGACGTTCGGAGGTACATTATTAGCACCAGATTTTTGGGAAATCCTTTCTGGACATCGGATTTTGTAATGTCCATACTCCTGGCACTCAAAGCATCTTATATTGGGAAACTCGATAACTGCCATAGTAGCTACTACCGGACGATGATCGTATGCAGGGTTGATTGGTCTGTTACTCCAGTTTTTAGACCTGGCCCTCTTTGACAAATAGTATTGAATATATTGGGTAGTCCTCTGAATCTCTTTAGCTAACGGCTTTGCCCTTAGCAAGGAATCTTGTAGAGTTGTTGGCCTGAGAGCTTCTAGTTGGTTGTTCAAGGGGTCGGTGAGTCCTTGGCAGAATCGTGCTACTTGTTGTTCCAATGTCATCCTAGGAGCATATCTCCGAAGTGTGATGAACTTCGAGTAGTATTCTTCGATGGAAGAAGTCAGCTGTCAAAGTGAGAAAAACTCATTCATCTTCAAGGCTTTGTGAGCGGGTGGTAAGTATCGCTCCACCACAACAGCCTTGTTGTCTTCCCATGACTGGGGAGATCCCTTGATATCCAAGTCCCTGCAATGTTTCTTCCACTGTATCTTGGCATCGCCAGACAAGCGGAACAACGCAAGCATGGTTTGGTTCTCGGGTTGAGTTCTCGCAGCTTTGAAATAGTCATCCATTGCTTCCATCCATACTTCCGCATCTCTCTCCACATTAACCCCTTCGCCTTTAAAGGTTGGAGGCTGAGCTTGCTTAAGGAGAAGCTTTTTCTCCTGAACGGTGGTATATAGCGTAGTAGACGGTACCTATCCAATGGTATAAAACTCATTACTATAGCACTCTTCTCAAATGAACCTAGGCTTTTCCATACTCAAGAAGAAATTTAACTTTTTGGGCTTAACCAGCCTACTTAATCTGTACAGCTATCACAAAGGATTTAACCATTCGATCATTAGTTTAAATTCCATTGAATACATCCAAAATTGTCCGATAAATAATGGTAAAAACATTACTCGAGATCTTTGATCCATACTTATAACTTTATGTGCATCAACAGGCTACCTGCCTGCAGCACTAGTCGCACCAACAACTTCTCAAAAAACATCATGTGGAACCCACTGAATCCCAACAACTTCAACGAGTAAAACTCTTTAACATCACTCAGGAGACAATCCACTAGACAAATCCAATGTCATTATTCTGGGAAACATCATGCTCAAGCTTTGAGTACGAGCTATCCTACTATCCCTTATTTTTTAAAAATTCAAACAACATCATTTTCGAGTTCGTAAACCTATGGCTTTGATACCAGGTGTGAGGTCCCCACCCCGTTGTCTCAAATGACGGATCTGATTGTAAACCTGGTGTCCATTAGATCTACAAAAAAAGCAAACAAATTGATTTATGGTTCATCTAGCGGACGATCTCTCATCACAAAGTGATTCGAGTTCGAGCCTACTAGCATTGAGATCTAGTTCCACCCCGCAGGGGAAGCATGATTAACTTATCTAGCGATCCTAAGACCCACCTTCCAAGAGGATAGAAGTCCTGAGTGCCTTTTTCCCCATGTTTCAGAGGCACGTACACTTGAGGCTTCGCCGCTCTTGGGGCAATGAGTAATACTAGCGTTGATTTATAACACTATGGGGACGGAGAGTTCCTGACCAATCGGGACCATCCTTCTCATAGGCATTGGCAACCCGAGTCAAGCCCCCACTTTCCACCCCATACTCACACTTTCTTTGTTACCTAATTACTACCACACATGGTTGCTCAACACATAAGTTCCTTGTTTATTTTCCAATTCACAAGTTCTTTAATACAGCCCTTCAACCAGTATTGCAAAGCGGCACCAAGACAGTAACTCTAATAACAAATTACTCAAAAACTTATTCATTTAAAGTTCCAATGCTCTGGAGGTACAACACCCCCCCTCCAGCGAGAGTTTACTCCTCCCGTTTGTTGCCTAGCTGCCCATACAACTAGGTTGTCCACCATTTAACCAACAGTCGTGGACTTCCACCGCTTAACCATCAGTCGTAGATATCCATCGCTTAACCAGCAATCGTGGACTTCCACCGCTTAACCATCAGTCGTAGATATCCATCACTTAACCAGCAGTCGTGGATTCAAGAGCCCTTAACCAGAAACTCTAGCTCCTGCGAATAACTTCGCGAGCTGCCCCCTGTGATCAAGGGGGGGTTCAGACTAGATCAACATTGGAATTGAAAATGAACTAGCTGAGCTAAATTTTCCCTAGCAACCAATCTTTCCTACTTCAGACAGTATATTTCGAAAGCATTCTTTCCTACTTGAATATAAAATACAATTAATTTAAATAGAGTGGTTTTCGTTGATTTGCAACATGTTGGGAAATGTGTTTTTTATCCTACCTTATTGAATGCAATGTTCGTTTAACAAACTTGAATTAAAACTTGACCTACCTCCACAATTTCCTCGTCATTGCTCCGTGAGATGGCCGGTACTTGGTCGACCATGGGAGCTTTTCCCTTTCTATTAGTGTTGCTTGTCCCCGCCTCACGGTCATGAGAACCACCGAAACGAGTTCTCTTTACCGAGGCCATTTTATACTCACTACTTAAATGAAAACTTGGAAAAAGAGAGCTAACATTCGAGAGTAACATACGACCAAAATGACAGATTAATTTCAATAAGCAAATCCCTTTTTACGAGAGGTTTGATTACTTCAAGACATAGAGATTTCTGATAGCACCATACTTGTTCTATGGAAATTGGCCCTAAGGTTAATTATTAGGCCTAGATATTAAGAGTTTTAGGTTTCTTCTCAATCTATTTACTAGAGATGAATTCGGCATGCTTAATCACTTCCTAATGCAAGTGGATGTTTGCAATTTTACTGTATGCATAGGTGAGAGAGTTTCTCCCTTTCTAGTGATTAATGATGGATTAATTTCCCCTAATTAAATCCTAATCCATGAGCAATTGATTCTAATTTGATTATTTACACATTATGGAGTAATAGAATGCAATGGACCATTCCCACCTCAAAGCTGACTTGATTTTTAATCACAATGGTGACTAGTGGATGATTCCTTAAACATGCATTAAACTATGATTAAGAGTGACTAATTGCTTGCATGATTACTAATTAGATTAAGATTTATGCAATAGATCATGGATACGAAGAATTAGAGATTATCTACTGAGTATTTTGAGTATGATTATGCATACTAGATGCGGAATTAAGAGGATATTAGAGAGGAAATTACAACAAGCATAAATTAACTCGAAAATTACCGAGGTTATGGCTGAATTCCTCTTGAAATTCAGATGCAAGGGCCTCCTTGAGATGAGAAATGAGCAGCACCTTCCCTCCTGGCTCCTCTTCCAAAGACTATGTCTGCCGGCAACACCTCCTCAAGGTGTGTGTGTGTGTGTGTGTGTGTGTGTGTGTGTAGGAGTGTGTGTGTGTCTGTACTTAGGGTGTGTGTGAGGATATATGTGAGTGTGTGTGTGTGTGAGCACACTATTATATAGGTTCTCCCAAGCTGAAAATCGAACCAGGCTGCTAAATACATATGAGGGAGTACTCACCTCATGCAAGGTAACTTAGTTACATGCCTACCAAGTGTCCAGTTAACTTAGTCTAACTAACTGTCACACTCTCTCTCAAGCATGGCAAGTCTCCCACAACTCCCTAGAGGTGTGAGGGTGCCCCCTAGCTGCTAAAGCAAGCTCCCAGTGGCCAGGGACTTGTTTCCACACAACCCCCGAGCCTCGATGCTCCCCGCACAACTTTAGGAAAATTTAATTTTAACCTAAGACGGGCAATACGAATCAGAATTTATTGCAGGAACTTGCTATACTAAGCTCTAACTAAGGTGTATTAACTTGGGTACCTACCATATTTAGCAGCCCCCCAGCGTCTGAAAATGCATTTTTTTCAAGTTTGGGATACGGGTGCAGTTTTTCGAGACGATCAGAACTGACGGGTCGAGTGACCAAAAACTTACTAGTTTTGAAAAATTTCCACAAAAATTATTTTAATTCACTTTTAAAAGCTTTATGACATTCTAAACATCATGGCATCAACAGATTTTGGAAAAATGCTAAAAATAGTAACTTTTTCCATTATGATTGTTTCATGGTACAATGGTGTTCTTTTAGCTCAGGGTCGGAGACCTTACAATCAACTCCGAGTAAGTGCACCCCATCTTACGACTTCAGTATCTCTCCGTTCTGAGCTCCATTTGACGTGGAGTCAATTCTTGCTAACCCCCTATGATGTCTACCCTACCGTAGAACTTCGTTGGGACTCAAAAGATGCTAGATGGCACGATTCTCCATGTAGTCATGTGGGCACCAACCTAGCCCCCGACAAAACTTCAACTGGCCATAAAATGAAAACCGGGGCTCTGATGTGTAATCTAAAAAGACGGGTGGATCCATAATTCAAGCACTACACACTTGTATCTTGACTTTCACTTGTACTACCTGTCCCTAGCTGCCTTGTCTAGCAACAATCTGCAACACACTGAACCTTCAACCTTCAATAACTTGAGCTCTGTAGCTTGGTTTGATGAGCCGTTTGGACCTAATCCTTTAGCACTTCAAGCTCTTTATTCGTGGAACCAAAAGCTACACTTTGAACCTCCTTCATTTTCTCGCCCAATTAGCCCCTCATGGAGCCTTCCTTGGCGTATAAACCGCATTAGGCATACATTTCTGCTGCTACTTGTCAGCCCATGATTTTCCTAGCTCCTTTAGCCTTTTTCCAAGCTTCCACTGTCATGCAGCTCCGCTGCCATGAAGAGAAAAAGAGCAGACAAATGCAAGATAAGCTTCTTTAAAGCCTACACCTTTAGTGAGTAGTGATCAGGGCTTGTTAACAGGCCAATCTTAATGATTAATGTATGCCAGATGTGGCTTAAAAGGGCCAACAGATGCCTTAATGATGCCAAAAATGAGTATGCTTGAAGTGAGCACACATGGAAGATTATGATCTAGAACTGCAGTGCTTGAAGTGCTCTACCGGCCTGTCTTTATGACTCATTGATTGGAGCTACGTGAAGAAGTTATGGCAGTTTGAAGTTTGAGTTAATGCAGATCCGTACCGGATTGGGAAACTACAACTGAAGTGACAGAATTGAAATGAATGCATCGGGCTGAAGTGCTAAATTTTTGGAGAGTGTCGGTCTTTTCAGATCAGTGAGATCGGAGTCCTGGTCGCCAAGGTATTAGCCGTTAAAGATTCACCGGGAGCCCCGGCTCCAACCGGTCCACTCGGTCGAAGTGCCATCTGGGAATTTTTGACTTTGACTAAGTTTCGGAACAGCATGCATCAATGCTTTGGCTGGTATGTTGTGACTATTGGAGATTGCTGATAACAGGAAATGCCCAACACGGCTATGGCTTATGTGCAATCACCTATACTAGCATCTTGGAGACTGTGTCATGGAAAATGGCATCAAAATTCACGATGATAATATTAGTCAAGGACTACTTAAGTTGAAAGCTGTGCGAGACAATGCTTCGGTAGATATGCATGCCTAATGTGGTGCCGTTAAGAAAGCACAAAAAGCTCTTGATGAGCTCATCGTCTGAAATGATGTCTTGTGGAGTGCATTGAGTGCAGAAAATGCCAACCTTGCCGACGCCTTGCTTGATATGAATGTCAAATGTTGTTTAACGCAAAGCCTTGGTGGACATATATACTCAATGTAGTGCCATGGAGGACAATATCCACAAAATGCAAGCAGTCGGCCGCCAACTATGAGGCTCAATGGCTGCTCGCGAGCAATGGAATCCGCCCACTATGAGGCTTAAGTCGCCCGCCCAATACAATTAATTAAAGGTCGCCCGCCCAATAAGGGCCCAAAAAGGTTTTTTTTAAGCGGGAAAGAAGGGGAGAAATAAGAGAAAAGCATGGCGAGTAAGGGCCGGCAGCGAGCAGAAGACGAAGGAGCAGAAGAAGCGCTCATGGTGGCCAGGGGAAAACTCATACGAGCGTGCAAAAGAAGCAAATATTGCTTAGCACACCATGGTGCAACATTTCGGTCCCAATCCGGCTGGTTTTTATGCCGCTCCATCCAGTCACTTGCCATGTCATCATGACGGGTCCCACACCACATCAGTCACGGCGCCGTGACTAATGGACCGAGAAAAAATAAGGGTTTTAGGGGGTTAGAAAGAAGAAATATAGTGTGAGAAGATTCAAGGGGGAAGGAGAACACGGAGCAGGTGCTAGCTCTCGAAGCTCAAGGGCAATCTCTCTTACGCTCGTTCTCTCTCATCCTCGACTAGGAGCAAAGCAAGGGAAACTCTCTTTCTCTCTCTCGATCTCCAATTAAAGTAAGGGGAGAAGGGAGTCCGAGGGAAGACGTGTGACGGTCGAAGAGGAGAGGAGGGAAAATGCATATTGGTTCTCTCTCTCGGCCATAATCAAGAGGAGGCAGAAAGGAATGAGGCTTGGCTTCAAGCTCACAATCAAATTGGAAAAGCTAGGAACTCTCTCACTCAAGAGTAAGCAGGCAAGGGAAAGATAAGGCGAGGGAAATTCGGCAAGAGAAGATGTCGGAGCTCGGCAAGCAAAGGGAGGCAAGATGAGATGTCGTAACCAGCAAGAATTCAGGGAGTCTGAGGTTAAGCAGCAAGATAAGGGAGCCGTAAGGCAAGAAGGAGAGAGGGTAACCTTGCTCTACCATAATTGGAAATTACAAAGGCATCAAGCAAGGAATTTTATCGGATATGTACGTCGTAATCATCTTCAAATGGCTCTAATGGCAGGCATAAGTGAGAAATTTACAGTTGTGATCTGATTTGAGAGCATTAAACTCTCCTAACACCATCAATGTCATTAACAACAAACATTTGTAATCGAATTTCACTTCGGCTACTAATCATTAGCAGCTTAAAACATTCCGGTTGTCAATTTTTAAGCATTTAAGGTGTTTTCAGAGTCTTTTGCTTTGTGTTTTGGTTCTACTCTCTCGCACCTCCCACAACCAGAGGCCCAACGCCTGCCCGGCTCACGTTCCGAACACATTATCCCTGACACCACTAGCCTGCATATATCTATCCATGTCACCTTCTAGAGTCGACACACTTTGGTTGTACCATCATTTCCCACCCCCTAGTTGAGCATTTATGCTCAACCACATAAGAGCTTGATTACCCTATAAACTGCAAACACTGAGCACACTATGAGAAGACTAAAAAAAAACTCGATTGTATATACATAGTTTTATTCATGGCATATGAGAACGCTGCTTATGTTGGTTGCCCAACCCCCTCCATTAGAATCTGATGCACTATTGGCACTAACTCTCTTTGAAAATAGAGCTTGAGACGCAAACCATTAACCCTGTTCTTGAGAAAACAACCATCCATCCTCATTAATGCATAAGTACCATTGGAAAAAGCTTGATGGACCTTGTAAGGTCCTGTCCACTTCTTTTTTAAATTCTTTTGAAAGGTGAAGTCAAGATAGCTCTCGTACTTCATCCACTAGATCGTCCTTCTCAATCAGCTTTTCTGGTAAATGTTGGTTGAACTTTGCTACTCTTTTCTCTCGTTGCTTGACATAAAAATCTGTCGCTGCGTCATGATCCATCTTCAAATTTTCAAGACTTGCAATCCTATCCTGTAAAACATCTTGATGAGTCTTATCAATTTGCCACAAACCTTTGAGAGCCCCTAATTGCACATGTACAGGTAATACCGCTTCCTTGTCATATACCAACTTATAAGGAGTAAAGTTGGTAGCCACCTTATATGAAGTCCGGTAAGCCCACAAAAATTTTTCAAGGTTATATTCCCACCCTTCAACCTGTTGGTAGATGTACATAGTAAACATCTTGACTATCTGTCCATTGGTACTTTCCACCAAACCATTACACTGTGGATGGTATGGAGATGAAAATCGGTGTTGAATCCCAACTTTTCCACTAGGGCACACACCAACTTACTTCTAAACCCTTGTCCTCGATTTGAATAAGCACCCAAGGTACTTCAAAACGATAGCATATGCAATCAAAAGCAAATTGAGCAATAGTATGTGCATTTACCTCTTTGATCGCTTTAGCCTCGACCCACCTGGTAAGGTAGTCTATGGCCACCACAACATACTTTTTACCGCTTGTTGCTGACTTAGGAAATGGACCAATTGCATCCAAACCCCACTTTTCAAAAGCATCATGTGCTATGATAACCCCTTGCTACTCGTCTACCATTCATCTTTCACCCATCACTTGACGCTGATGACAAGTCTTGCACCAATAGTGCACATCTCCCACAACAGAAGGCCACCAAAACCCACTTCTTAAGATACAAAACAAGACTTCATCCTTACCCTAATGAACGCTTTCTTTGTGGCACTGCTCCAACACCATACTGATCTCCTCCTTGTAAAGGATTCAATGTAGCACCCTATCTCTACCATGCATCATAAGATCCTCTCCTATCAGAGTGAACTTTTGAGCTCTTTGAACAACTCTCCTCTTTTGTATCTTGGAAAGCCCTTCAAAACATTGACCTGTACTCAAGAAATCATAATTATCTTTCAAAGTCTCTCTACCTGCATAAGTAGTCGGTGACACATACAAACTCGACACATGAGTCTGAACACGACTGCTAGCCAACCGATCTGCTTCCTAGTTTTTCTCTCTTCTCACATTTTTGAACTGCACTTCCTCAAAAAACTTCAACAGCTTCTTTATAGAGAAAAACCAATTTTTGAGAGAATCCCTCTTTACCTGCTATTTGATAACCAGTAGAGCATCACCTTTTACTACTAAACTTGATATGCCAAACTGTATACACTGCTTGAGTCCCAGATGTAGAGTAAAATACTTCGCCTCATTGTTGGCATGCACCTCTTCCAAGTCGTAGGCTTTGGAAAAAATGATTGTGCCGTGCGGATCTTGAATAACCACACCTCCACCTGCTTTTTGTGTTACCCCTCTATAAGCGCCATCAAACCACATAGTAAAGGCCCCTTCTTCCAAGTCAAGTTCCTCCTTATCCTCCTCTTGCACTACTCTTGGATAAATTGGTAATTTGACTTCCTTGTTGACTAGGATATCCTCCAAATGAGACCGACTTGTGTGATCCCCTTTGAACTCAAACTCAAATTCTTGAATCTCTATCACCCATTTCATGATTTGCTTCCCTGGCTTCAAGTGTAGCACCACTTCAGGCAAAAGAATGTTAGCAGTCAACACATAAAATTTTCAAACAATCAAATACACTTTGAGCTTTCTGCAGGCAAAGACTAAAGCCATCACCCACTGTTCTGCCTCCGTATAAGTAGTTTCCCCTGGAGTAATGACCCTGCTTTTGAAGTAAATAGGCTTATAACTTCTCCCCACCTTTTGTAGAAATACTGCTCCAATAGCCACCGTACCCACCGTCATAGCAATATAGAAATCATCCTCCTAGTTAGGAGGGTACACTATAGGTAGCTGACATAGAATACCCTTCACTTTGTCAAGTGCCTCTTGAGCTTCCTCATCCCATTGAAATCCATGCACCTGTTGAGCCATTTTCTAAAGAGGGTACACATATTGAGACAAGATCCAAAAGAAACGGGATAGATACTTTTAACTTATGCACGAATGATGCCAATCCTGTCGCACTAGTGGGAGGCTCCATAAGAACCAATGCCTTCACCTTCTCTGGATCTGCTTCTATTCCATTCTGTGATACCACATGACCCAACAGCGGAGCCCTTGGTTGTGCCAGCTTGCACTTCTTTGGATTCAATTGACCTCCTTCTTCATCTAGCCTTTGAAAACATAGCCTCAACTTGGACAAATGTTCTACCCTGGAACTATAACAACCAATATCATCCATAAAAACTATGATGAACTTACCCAAGTATGGACCAAACACCTTGTTCATCCAATCTTGAAATGTATCATATGCATTCACTAGTCCAAAAGGCATCTTGCGGTAGACAAGCACCCCCATGGAGAAATGAGGGTAGTCTTTAGCTGGTCCTCCAAAGCAATATAAATCTGAAAATATCCTGAAAAACCATCCATAATAGAAAAGCGTTCGTAACCGGCAACCTGGTTCAAAATCTTATCCTGAAATGGCAGAGGGTAATGATTCCTCTTGATTGTAGCATTCAAAGGCTTATAGCCTACACATACTCGCCATTTTCCTTTTTTCTTTGGGGTAATGACTGTTAAGTATGGAGCCTGATTTACCCTTGTAGTTTTTTGTGGTAAAAGAGCACATTTGTAAGGCCCCCATTATAAGGAGAAGCCATCGTGCGTGAAGGTAAATCACTCACCGGAAACCAAAATTTTCACAGTCAAAAACCAGGGGAAAATTTAGGGGCCTCGGGGGAGGAAGCCCCCAAGACTTTTTTTCCCTCGCCGGAATATTCCTTTTTGCCGGAATATTATGGCCGGACGGCGGCCGGAAAGTGGTCGGAAAACAACCGTCGGTTGCTCGGTGGCCGGTGGCCGGGTAGTCAATGGCCGGTGGCTGGTGGTCGGAAGTCAATAGCCGGTGGGCCGGTGGCCGAATTCAAAAGCGGACTTGTCTTCTCAAGGGCGGCCACACATGGGCGGATTGGAGGGTCCGATTTGGACTTATTCACACAAGGGCGGCTACACATGGCTGCCTCTCATGAGAGAGGGCAACCCTTTTGGCCTATAAAAGGAGGCCATTCCATTTCTACACACATTTCATATAGTGTGTGAAGTTGATGCAACAAGGTGAGTGTGAGGTGGTGAGAGTGAAGCAAGGCGGGAGCTCCATTAAGGGTATAATCCCTTTGTAAACTACTTCTTGTTTTGAAGTACTAAAGCCATTGAGTGGTTGCTTTCCCGTGGACGTAGCCCACATTGGGTGAACCACGTATATCGTGTGTACTCTCTCTCTTTCTCTCTACTCTATAATCTCGTGTATGTAAATCTGTCTCTCTCCATTAAGTAATCTACTCAATTATCTATTTAGCTACGTCTTATTTCCTAACAACTGGTATCAGAGCAAGGTTTGCTCGTAGCTAAATTATCTCAAGGAAAGGATTCCTTGAATTGAGTGGGAGTTATGGCGGAGGAAGGGAAGCTCAAGATTGAGAAGTTCAATGGCAAAAACTACCAACATTGGAAGATGAAGATTGAAGACTATCTCTACAAGAAGGACCTCTATTTGCCACTAGGCGGTCTTGCGAAGAAGCCCGCAACAATGGCAGATGAAGCATGGATTGTCCTTGATCGAAAGGCACTGGGAACAATCCGGTTAAGCTTGGCATCAACGGTGGCCTTCAATGTTTTGGAGATGAAGACCACGGAGGACTTGATGAAGTCACTTGGCGACTTCTACGAGAAACCATCGGCATCCAATAAGGTATTTCTTATGAAGCGCTTGTTCAATCTAAAGATGGCAGAGAATGGTTCAGTTGCAGAACACCTAAATGACTTTAACACAAACATAAGTCAACTTCGATCGGTGAAAATCAATTTCGATGATGAAGTGCAAGCTCTTCTTATACTATCATCTCTACCGGATAGTTGGGACAGCCTTGTGATGGCTGTAAGTAATTCCATTTCTGGCACAAATACTCTTAAGTTTGATGATGTTGTGGGTGTTCTCCTAAGTGAGGAAATACGAAGGAGAAGCACAGGAGAATCATCAAGTGCTGCATTGTCAGTGGAAACAAGAGGAAGGCCTAAGGAGAGGTTCAAAAACCAAAAGGGTCGTGATCGCTCAAGACGGAGCAAGTCACGCACAAAGTCAGTTCTTGAATGTTGGAACTGCGGCAAGAAGGGCCACGTCAAGAAGGATTGCTGGTCGAAGAAGAAGAAGGAGACTGAGTCTCAAGACAACAAGCCAGCATCGGAGGCCAATGTGGCAGGTAAAGTAGAGCAAGATGCTCTAATTCTCTCATTAAACAATGTGTCTAATTCTTGGATAGTAGATTCCCGGGCTTCATTCCATGCTACACCACACAAGCAACATTTCCAAGACTACACCAAAGGTAATTTTGGGTATGTATACTTGGGAGATGATGAAGCTCGTGATATTGTCGGCAAAGGTACAGTTTCTGTCAAAACTGCTAACGGAAATGAATGGAAGCTTAAAGATGTTAGTCATGTTCCTTCTCTTCGCAAAAATTTGATCTCTACCGGACAATTGGACGATGAAGGTCACAACATTGCATTCGGAAACAAACGGTGGAAGATCTCAAAGGGATCTTTGGTGGTTGCCAAGGGAGAAAAAGTCGGTACACTTTACTTGTGTACTATTAGCACACAACCTTCAGCTTCTGCAGCAACTACAGAAGTTGACAGTGCGGTGTGGCACTACCGGCTTGGGCATATGAGTGCCAAAGGAATGCAAATCCTTCAAACAAAGAAGCTTCTACCAGGTTTGAAAGAAGTGGACTTAGAGTTCTGTGAAGATTGTGTTTATGGTAAACAAAAGAGGGTCCTGCAAGTACACCATCACTTGGTGGCTCATTGTACTATGTAACATTCATAGACGATGCGAGTAGAAAAACATGGGTTTATGTCATGAAGAATAAATCCGATGTATTTTCCATATTTCAAAGGTGGAAAGCCTTTGTGGAGAATGAAACAGGTACCAAGGTTAAATGCCTCATAACCGACAATGGAGGCGAATATTGCAGCCAATCTTTTGAAAGCTTTTGTGCTAGCAATGGCATTTGGAGGAAAAGGACAACCCCAAGGACACCTCAACAAAATGGAATTTTGGAAAGGATGAATAGGACAATCATGGAGCGAGCACGAAGCATGCGGCTACATGCAGGCCTACCGCTTGAGCTTTGGGCGGAAGCTGTAAGTACGTTTGTGTACTTAATCAATTGGTCACCCTCAACGGCATTGGATGGGGGAGTTCCAGAAGAGGCATGGACAAGTAAACCAGTAATTATGCATTTCTCAAAGTGTTTGGGTGTGAGGCTTTCATGCACATA
This sequence comes from Adiantum capillus-veneris, assembly GCF_014529385.1. Taxonomy (NCBI): domain Eukaryota; kingdom Viridiplantae; phylum Streptophyta; class Polypodiopsida; order Polypodiales; family Pteridaceae; genus Adiantum; species Adiantum capillus-veneris. The sequence goes on along the minus strand of NC_140956.1, from coordinate 135,523,528 downwards.
GATAGAAGCCTAAGATCAAAGCTAGATGCAAAGTCCAAAAAGTGTTTCTTCATTGTCTATAGAGAAGGTGACTTTGGGTATCGCCTATGGAATCCTGAAGATGGTAAAATCTTAAGGAGTACGGATGTAAGTTTTAACGAACAAAATATGTACAAAGATTACTTGGAAAGAAAACAAACAAAAGAAACAGGTGATGAGTACATGGAGCTTGAGGACGGTGAAGACTCAAGGACTGCAACGGAGACAATGTGCAACAACGTCAACCAAATGAGGAGCCTCAACCTATTCCCCGAAGATCTACAAGAGTAAGTAGACCTCAAGAAAGGTTTGTTCCTTCCTTCAACCATCTCTTGATCTCAGATTCTAAAGAGCCGGAATCATATGAAGAAGCTATGCAACATGAATCCAAAGAAGAATGGATGAAGAGCATGCAAGTGGAGATGGACTCACTACATTGCAACCTAACATGGGAGTTGGTTGAGTTGCCTAAAGGTAAGTGGGAACTTCAAAACAAATGGGTGTACAAGCTGAAGGAAGAAGAAGGTGGGAAGAAAAGGTACAAGTCTAGGCTTGTGGTAAAAGGGTTTTCTCAAAAGAAAGGTATTGACTTCAATGAAATATTTTCTCCTGTTGTAAAAATGAACTCAATTAGGTTTGTCTTAAGCCTTGTGGCTGCTCATGATCTAAATCTCGAGCAAATGGATGTAAATACGGCATTCCCTCACGGTGACTTAGAGGAGGAAATCTACATGCTTCAATCAAAGGGGTATGAAGTAAAAGGTAAGGAGAAAATGGTTTGCAGATTAAAGAAGAGCTTGTATGGTTTAAAGCAAGCATCAAGACAATGGTACTTGAAGTTTGATCGATGGATGTTGGATCATGGATTCACAAGATGCAACTCGGATCATTGCGTCTACACGAATAATTTGGGAGATGGGAAATTCATCATCCTAATGTTGTATGTTGATGACATGTTGATTGCAAATGCTAACATGCAAGACATAAAATACCTAAAAGAGGAGATGTCTAAATATTTTTCAATGAAAGATTTAGGTGCTACAAAGAGGATACTTGGTATGAAAATATCAAGGGACAGGACGAAGAATACAATAAATCTATCTCAAGCAGATTACATCAAGAAGGTACTAGAAAGGTTTGCAATGCAAAATTCAAAACCAGTTTCTACACCTTTGGCTGGTCATTTTAAACTAACGAAGGATATGTGTCCAAAGACACAAGAGGAGATAGCCTATATGTCTAAAGTTCCATATGCTGCAGCGGTAGGTTCTCTAATGTATGCTATGGTCTGGACAAGGCCAGACATTGCACATGCAGTGGGAGTTGTGAGTAGGTTCATGGACAACCCAGGTAAAGAGCATTGGCAAGCTGTGAAGTGGATAATTAGGTATCTAAAAGGGACAAAAACAAATGCTTTGTATTTTGGAGGAGTTGATATTTTTCTAGAAGGGTATGCTGATGCAGATATGGCAGGTGACAAAGATACTCGAAGGAGCACTATTGGCTATGTGTTCATGATTAGAGGCACAGCAGTAAGCTGGGCTTCAAAGCTACAGAAAGTGGTCTCACTTTCTACCATGGAAGCAGAGTATGTAGCAATGACGGAGGCAAGCAAAGAAATTTTGTGGCTTCACAGATTCTTAGAAGAGCTTGGATTCAAGCAAGAAAATTGTGTCTTGTACAGTGATAGCCAAAGCGCTATCCATCTTGCGAAGAACTCAGCCTTTTATTCAAGGACAAAGCACATTGAGGTGAGATATCACTTCATACGCACTCTTTTGGAAGAGGGACAGCTAAAGCTAGGAAAGGTGCATACAAGTGAAAATCCTGCAGACATGTTTACAAAGGTGGTCAACAAGGAGAAGTTGAGCTTTTGCTCATCTTCAATCGACATTCAAGGATAAGAAGCCAGAATGGAAAGCAGTCACAGGTTTGGTTTGGAGATCAGTCTCCAAGTGGGAGATTGTTAAGTATGGAGCTTGATTTACCCTTGTAATTTTCTGTGGTGAAAGCGCACATTTGTAAGGCCCCCATTATGAGGAGAAGCCATCGTGCGTGAAGGTAAATCACTCACCGGAAACCAAAATTTTCACAGTCAAAAACCAGGGGCAATTTAGGGGCCTCGGGGGAGGAAGCCCCCAAGACTTTTTTTTCCCTCGCCGAAATATTATGGCCGGACGACGGCCAGAAAGTGGTCGGAAAACAACCGTCGGTTGGTCGGTGGCCGATGGCCGGTAGTCAATGGCCAGTGGCCGGTGGTCGGAAGTCAATGGCCGGTGGGCCGGTGGACGAATTCAAAAGCGGACTTGCCTTCTCAAGGGTGGCCACACATGGGCGGATTGGAGGGTCCGATTTGGACTTATTCACACAAGGGTGGCTACACATGGCTGCCTCTCATGAGAGAGGGCAACCCTTTTGGCCTATAAAAGGAGGCCATTTCTACACACATTTCATATAGTGTGTGAAGTTGATGCAACAAGGTGAGTGTGAGGTGGTGAGAGTGAAGCAAGGCAAGAGCTCCATTAAGGGTATAATCCCTTTGTAAACTACTTCTTGTTTTGAAGTACTAAAGCCATTGAGTGGCTGCTTTTCCGTGGACGTAGCCCACATTGGGTGAACCACGTATATCGTGTGTACTCTCTCTCTCTCTCTCTACTCTATAATCTCGTGTATGTAAATCTGTCTCTCTCCATTAAGTAATCTACTCAATTATCTATTTAGCTACGTCTTATTTCCTAACAATGACAACAGGAGTGACCCACTCAGACTCTTTGGATATATAATACCTGCCTCGAGCAACCAGTGTTGATCTCCTGCCATAGAGCCTCCTTCTGAATATCTCCCAACCTCCTAAGCTTCTGTGATTTTGGCCTATATCCTTCTTTAAGTAGGATCTGATGCTTCACTCCTTTAGCTCCTCTCAGATCTTTATACTCTATTGCAAATAGGTCGTGATAGGATGCACATAGGTCCATATAGCCTTCCTTCTCCTACTTGGTTAAGTCTATACCTGCATACCTTCCACCTCTTTAGCCTTCAGACTACAAACAGGGGCTTGCATACCTTTCCTTGCAATGGTAGAGTCTACGGTGACTCCGAATAAATCTGTATCCAGCTTCAATAAATCTTTGTCGCTCTCCTCCTCTTCGACACTAGTTAACCCTTCATCATAAGTAGACTCGGTTTCATACTCGTAACTGTTGCTGAAGTCTTGATTATCTCCCTTGGCTCATGGATGAAAACGCCTCTCCTTGGTCTTCAGATCCAACACAATTTGTCCACCATTTTCTCGATCCGGCAAAGTAAACACCCTTGTCTCCCAATCTTGCTTGGCCCTAATTGCCAACTACCATTGCCTTCCCAATATAATTGGATAAGCCTTTTCTCCTACTTTCATGGAAAAAAAAATGGATTAAGCATTCAATTCCCATAACCTTTACCTTCACATCTTGTGCCACTCCTAAACACCGAGCCTTGGCATGGTTGGCCATCCTCATTCAAACATTAGATCTGACAACAGCTTTAATATCAATATCCCTCATAGCAGATTCTGTGATCACAGAGACTTGGGCACCACCATCAATGTATGTTTGAACATGCTTCTTCTTTTCAAGAAAAACATCCACCACTAGAAGCACATCGACCCCTTAAGGCTAAATTCTATACCGCATGCACTCTCCTCCTACTCGAGGAAGCCTGACGCTGGTTGACCACTGCCTTCTTAATTTAGGGTTTAATGCAAGCAACTGCCCAAAAGTGATGTTAGCCTTTTGATTTTGAATTTCTCTTACCATATCATATTCCGGATTACTGCGTCCCAATTGAAAATTCTTCTGAGTACTTCTTTGTCTTCATCTTCTTCTCCTTGGCTATGGATGCTCTCTACCTTTGTTCACCTTTTCTTTTCCCTTCTTTGCTCTAGTTTCACATTCCGTCTCGGTCTCTCTTTCACTTTGTGCTCTTTTGTTGGCCATAATATCAACCTCCTGCCTATCAACAGCAATAATATTAGCCCTTTGCACTTCATCATTACCTGATGGAGCCGTTTGTGCTTGGTTTTCAACTGCTTGCTACTCCCTTTTGGCCATTAAACTGTGCCTGACCCCTGACTCTACCAAACAGAGGATACATGCTGCCCCTTTTCCTTGGTGGGTGATGGAAATCTGGAGCATAATGGCCCTCCTCTCCACAATTGTAACATCTACTAGAAACTTTCCTAGCCCTACCTCTGCTTGCCCTTGCTAGACCTCTATCCATAACACTTAAACGCACTCTTGCATTTGCTCAGACAAATCTTGAACTGTACGTACCCATTGTTGAGGAACGATTGCTACCCCTAGATTGGGCTGATTCTCCATTTGAACTTCTTCTCTCGGATTTGAGGTTGGATCAGGAACCATCACTTCATACCCCAACGCACCTTGCTCAACCTTCTTTCTAATTTTTTGGCTCTTAGACCGTGCAATAGCAACAACCCTATTGTAATTCTCCGGGCCCTCAAAATTCACCTTTTCACAAACTTTGGGATGCAAACAAGCCATAAACGTTTCCAATTTCAAGTACTTACTACCATTGACCAACTGCATGGCCACTGCAAAGTCCCTCCAACACTCTTCGAAGTGGGCGAGGAAGACACCAAATTCCTCATTCACGTCCTGCTTCAAATTTTTCAACCTTGCATTCAAATCGATAGGAGATACCTCTTTTCGAAAATCATGTAGAAAACGGGCCCGCAACATTGGCCACATAAGTCTTGGCTCTCCTTCCAAAGCATAGAACCATGTCTTTGCTCTTCCCTGCATCAATAGCGGAATCGTTTGTATTTTTCTATCTTCATTTGGCATATGCAATGATAGCATATACAACTCAAAATCTGCCATCCACTCTTCCAGATCTTCTTCGGTGAAAATTGGTCCATAACTATGTGTTGCCATCTCTCCTTGATGGAAACAATTGTCTTTGATCAACACCGATGAGCAATCAGCTTCTCCTCCATGGGAGCACCAGAAGATGGAGAAGAGGAATATTGAACACACCCAGGACACAAAATGTTTGCCTCTCTATAGCCCAGGGATTCCACAACACCCCTAACCTCTCTAATAACACCTTCAAATTGGCTAATTTGCACTAAAAATTCCACTTTAGCATACGTAACAACTGCCTCATGTTGGGATTAAAGCCCAAGTGGCCTCTTATGCGGATATGGCCGGCCGCCCGCCTAACTCACTTACCTCTAACTCTTTGTATATACTAACATATTCTTTGTGAATACTAAGGATTTGGGAGATAACCCTTCTAACAGATCTCTGCGTACTGTACTGTGTAAGCTCACTGTGTGTGTGTGAGAGAGAGAGTCGATCCACGCTCCGCTCCGCGACTTCAATTGGTATCAGAGCCTTGGTTCAGTGCGGATTTGCGCAATCGCGCGCGCGCGCACTTTTCCGGCAGATTCTGGATCCGGAGTTCGAAAATTCACACTCGGCGTTCCGGGAGCGTTTCCAGCAGGCGACCTGGGGTTTTACCCCCCTTTCGAAGCCGTTTATGCCCTCAGAATTTCGTTCTGAGCACTACAGCAGAAGATAGATTTCAGCCGCAAAGAAATCCGTCTTGTGTAGATTGGCAAGCAGGAGGTGGTCGACATCAATATCGACATCGACGTACATCACTTATTCGTCTTCAGAGCATCATCTATAGACCAGGTACACATATATATCATCAGATATATATATTGCAGTCTGCATTGCTACTTCTTGTGCTTGCCAGGTTCCAGGGGAGGTGTGGCCATACGACGGCTTGACACCACTGGCATGTATTGCAGATTGATGTACTGTGATTGTGGGTCTGCTAGTTGTGAGTCACGCTAGCAGACAGACCGCCGCAGCGGTCATAGGACAGTGATTGGTCTATTATAGGATGTATGCTAGTTCTGGGCAGTTTGCTGAGCCATCTGAGAGGGTCGTGTGTGAGGTTTTTTGAAGCCAAGCACTGGGGGCTGGGTTACCCAGTGTGAGGTGGATTAGGTTGCTGGAGTTCCCCTCTACACGCATCCTCTTCGGCGACTTTTATCCCTTAGGATGTATGACTTTGTGTAGACACTGGATTGCATCTTATGCGTCAGGCCGTTGAGGCATTGTTCAGGGCTCAGTCTTGAGACAGATACAGGTTCTGTCATCGCCCAGAGAGGAGACAGTGTATGCTTACAGGACAGCATATTACAGGGATTTTTTAGATTTGTCATTGGTCAGCTATTTATGATTGTTTCTTGAGCTATCTTTTGGTTCCCAGAGCTCAGTTTACAGGGGAGACTCTGTCAAAAATTTTCAAAATACTGACAGTTCCTGAGGAGAGGTGTTCAGCTTGTTGATTATAGCTTGTTTACTGTGTACAGAGGCCAGTTTACAGGGGAAACTCTGCCGGATTTTTCTCAGGAGTAAACAGTTTGGCAGATATGGCATCTTCTCACAGTGAGACTCTTTACAACATAAAGAAGCTGGATGGCACAAACTTTCCATTCTGGAAGAAGCAGATTTGGCAGGTTTTGGTGCAGAAAAAACAAGTGAAGCCACTGAAGCTCAAAGGGGAGAGACGAGAATTTATGGCTCAAGATGAGTGGGAAGAGCTTGACGAGTTAGCTTGTTCCACAATCATGCTGACACTGGCAGAAAATGTTTACTTCAACGTAGCAGAAGAGACTACAGCGTATGGCGTATGGCAAAAGCTATGTGATATGTACGAGAAACAAAGTGCTGCTTCTCAGATTTACTGGCTCAAGAAATTGGTGGATTTGAAGATGAAGGAAGGGACAGCCATGTCAAATCATCTGAATGAATTTCACTCAATTTTCAGCCAGTTAACAGCACAAGAGATAGTCTTTCCAAATTCAGTGAAGGCTATGTTTCTCTTAATCACTTTGCCAGACAGTTGGGATACTTTTCGTACAGCGTTAAGTAATTCTGTCGCGCCAGAAGGTCTTACAAGTGCCAATGTAGAAGGCAGCTTGCTCACAGAGGAAGTGAACAGGAAGAACATTGACAAAGGCAAAGGCAATAGTGCTTTGGTCGTTCGAGGGAGACAACAGTTTAAAGAGAAGAAGGGTAAGAAGGCACAAAACCGAAGTAAGTCTCGTGATTCGAAGTCAAAGGATGACATAGAATGCTACCATTGTGGCAAGAAGGGTCACATGAAGCGAGACTGTACGAAGTGGAAACAAGAAAAAGGCAAAACAAAGAGTTTTGAGCAAGATGAAAAGAAGAGTTCAGTGAAGATTGAAGAGGTGAATGTCACAGGATCTGCTTCAGACAGTGATTCTGGTATAGCAGCTGGTGACATCTTCCTTACAAGCAATCTTGATTCTGTTTTCTTGACTGCAGAGGATGGACATGCTATGAGTGATTGGATTATCGACTCAGGGGCATCTTTACATGTTTCTCCGCACAAAGAGTGGTTTACATCATATGTGGCTACTAAAGACTATGTCAGACTTGGCAATGAGCAGGTTTGTGACATACTTGGAGTGGGAGATGTGCAGTTGAAGTTTCAGAATGGCTCTTCTTTATGGCTCAAGAATGTCAGACATGTTCCAGCAATCCGAAAGAGCTTGATTAGTACAGGGAAGTTGGATGATGCGGGTTATGTGACAGTTTTTGGGAACAGCGCTTGGAAGATCTCCAAAGGTTCGATGACTGTAGCACATGGCAGCAAGTCAGGAACTCTGTACACTTTACATGTTTCAGAGGTTAAAAACCATGTAATTAATGTGATTGAGCAGCCAAGTGTGTCACTGTGGCATCGTAGGTTGGGACATATGTCAAAAAGAGGAATGGAAATACTTTCTCATTATGGTTATTTGCCTGGCTTTTCATTTCAAGATTTCGAGTTTTGTGAGCATTGTGTTTATGGTAAGCAAACACAGGAACCGCACAGATCAAAGAGGAATCGTAGGGACGAACGGTTAGCTCTTGTACACAGTGACCTATGCGGACCAATGCCTAGTTTGTCACTAGGGGGAGCAGCGTACTTTTGTACATTCATAGATGACTATTCTCGCAAAGTATGGGTTTACTTCTTGAAGCACAAGGATGAGGTGCTCAAGGTCTTTAAGACATTCTTGCAGCTGGTGGAGAATCAGAGTGGTCAGAAGCTGAAGTGCTTGAGAACTGACAATGGTGGAGAGTACGTTTCCAAAGCTTTTCAAGACTTTTGTGAAGCAAAAGGGATTAAGCGGGAACTTACTGCACCATATAATCCTTCACAGAATGGGGTTGCAGAACGTATGAATAGGACCATACAAGAGAAGGTCAGAAGCATGTTGTCAAATGCTGAGTTGCCTGATGGATTTTGGGCGGAAGCAGTGGCTACAGCAGTCCATTTGATCAACAGGTCTCCTAGTAGGGTTCTGGATAAGAGTGCAGTGGCCGAGATGCTATGGACAGGCAAGGCACCTTCGTATAAGCATCTCAGAGTCTTTGGTTGTGAAGCTTATAGCCATATTCCTAAAGAGTTCAGAAATAAGTTAGAACCAAAGAGCAAGAAGTGTATATTTCTTGGCTACGGAGAATCGGGCGAGATGGGTTACCGGCTTTGGGATCCTGAGTCCAGAAAGCTTATTCGTAGCAATGATGTGCATTTCAATGAAGCCAAGTTTCACTCTAAGCCAGAGAAGACAGAGGAGATCAGAAGAGTTGTCTTCAGGGAAGATGGACCTAGTGCTAGCACATCAAGACAGCATGGTCAGGCTCAGGAACAGCCTATAGTGGCTAGAGAGGCAGAATCAGTTGTGGTGAGACGTTCTGAGCGTGTCTCCAAACCACCTGATCGTTATGTGCCATCTCTAAATTATGTCATGCTCACAGATTGCGGAGAACCATCTTGTTACAAGGAAGCATTACAAGTGGTTGACTCGAAAAAATGGCAGTTGGCCATGCAGTCAGAGATGACAGCTCTGCATAAAAACCAGACATGGAAGTTGGTTAAATTACCACAGGGCAAAAAGGCTCTACCTTGTAAATGGGTTTACAGGTATAAGATCACTGCTCATGATAGTCAGCCAAAGTACAAAGCAAGGCTTGTTGCCAAGGGCTTTAAGCAAGAACAAGGCATTGACTTTGATGAAGTCTTCTCTCCAGTGGTCAAGATGACTACATTGAGATGCTTTCTTGCATTGGTTGCTATATTGGATTTGGTGTTGCACCAAATGGATGTCAAGACAGCGTTCTTGCATGGTGATTTAGATGTGGAAATTTACATGCAGCAGCCAGAAGGGTTTGTTGAGAAAGGCATGGAACATTTGGTATGCCAGTTGTTAAAGAGTCTTTATGGCTTAAAACAATCACCGAGGGCATGGTACCATAAGTTCCACCAGTTTATGCTTTCTCAAGGCTACAAACGTAGTGAGTTCGATCACTGTCTATATACAAAGAAGGCTAAGGATGGCAGTTGGCTGATCCTTATTTTGTATGTGGATGACATGTTGATTGCTGGCAAACACTTGGAAGAAATTTCAGCTTTGAAGTCAAAGATGGCAAAATCGTTTGACATGAAAGACATGGGTGAGGCAAGTCATATACTTGGTATGCGCATTGAGAGAGACAGATCAAAGAAGTTGATTTGGTTATCTCAAACAGAGTATATTGACAAGGTTTTGCAACGTTTCAATATGGAGAAGGGAAAGGCATTGAGTGTTCCATTGCCACCATATGTGAAACTTAGCAAACAAGATTGTCCTGTGTCTGAGGAAGAAAAGGCTGAAATGGATAAGATTCCATATGTGTCTGCAGTGGGTAGTTTGATGTATGCAATGATTGCTACACGTCCGGATATTGCATTTGCAGTGGGAGTGGTTAGCAGATATATGTCAAATCCCGGCAAGAAACATTGGGAGGCAGTGAAAGGTATCATGAGATACTTAAAACATACAAAGAGTATGCACATATGCTATGGTAGTCAGGATTTGAGTGTCAGAGGATACACTGACTCAGATTATGCAGGAGACTTGGATAAGAGGAGATCTACATCAGGCTATGTCTTTACATTGGCTGGAGGTGCCATATCATGGCGATCTCGATTACAAGATTGTGTTACGCAGTCTACTACAGAAGCTGAGTATGTTGCAGCAAATGAGGCATGCAAAGAAGCTATTTGGCTTGGTAGATTGGTTGCAGACTTGGGAATCAATGCAGATATGCCAGAGTTATATTGTGATAGTCAAAGTGCTATACAATTGGCAAAGAATCCAGTGTTCCATTCGAAGACTAAGCATATTGATGTGAAGTATCACTTCATTAGGGAAGTACTTGAAGACAAGCAGATACAACTGCTGAAGATCCACACCAAGGACAATCCTGCTGATCTACTCACAAAGGGACTTCCAGGAGAGGGCTTTGTGCATTGTCGTGAGTTATTGGGCATTGGATAGATGGCAGCCATGTAAATCTTTGTACATTTATGTTCATAGATTTACAGTTACTTAAAGTGCCACATTGGACTTTAAGTGGGAGGTTGTTGGGATTAAAGCCCAAGTGGCCTCTTATGCGGATATGGCCGGCCGCCCGCCTAACTCACTTACCTCTAACTCTTTGTATATACTAACATATTCTTTGTGAATACTAAGGATTTGGGAGATAACCCTTCTAACAGATCTCTGCGTACTGTACTGTGTAAGCTCACTGTGTGTGTGTGAGAGAGAGAGTCGATCCACGCTCCGCTCCGCGACTTCACCTCACACCTTGAAAAAAAGCACCTTTCAGCACAAACACACCCACACTACTCAACTCACCCTTTCTAGCTCACAAGACACCCCAATTCTGCCCTCTTAATGACACCTCAAGCTGCAGGCAAACCCTCTGCAAGCACCGATAAGTACACAAAGAGCGAGAGAAAAGGAGGGGGATGGGGAGAAGCACCACAAGAAGTAGGGGGCAAATGTTTTGTATTATTGCATAGGGAGATAGTACAGTCAAGTATGCAGCTCAAATGGCAAGCTTGCAATGTACACAGGCTTGAAAAAACTCCAATCACTCTCTGGCAAAAAAGCCCTAAAAAAATCACTTCTATTTTCCTTTTTATAAGGCTTGGCTAAGGCTAAAAAGGAAAAAAAACAAGAGCTATCTAGCGCGTACAATTAACTAGAGCTTCCTTTAGAAATTTCCTTGCATGCCCACCACTTGGCATTTTCTTGGTGTTTGGTATCTGCATGGTGCCTCTATGTTGTGTCCGCTCAATTTTTCAACCTTGTATTTGCTCTTATGGATACCTCTTGGATAAGCTCTCTCCTTCTTGCTTTCCCTTTTAGGCGTTTGAACTTCTTCTTATCTCCAATGGGCGGGATAGGCCTCTTGGCTAGCTCCTTGAAGCTTCCGACTCTGACTACCGCCAACCTTGCTACACTTCACAATTCTCCAAGCCATCGAATCGAGGCCGCAAAAATTGATCAAATCATCTGCTATCAACTCCGGATAAGTGAACGCATCTTTTGACTTCAATATCACTCCGTTCCAGTCTTTGTTTGACGTGAAATCAATTCCTGCTAGCCATGTATGATGCCTACCTTGCTGTAGAACTTTGTCGGGGTTGAAAAGACGTCAGATGGCACGATTCCCTATGTAGTCAAGTGGGCACCAACCTAACCCCCGACAAAAATTTAACTGGCCATAAAATGGAAACCGGGGCTCTGATCTATAATCTGAAAAGACGATTTGGGCTCCATAATTAAAGAACTACACACCTGTACCTTGACTTCCACTTGGACCACCTGTCCCTAGCTGCCATGTCTGGCAAGAATCTGCAACACTGAACCTTCAACCTTCAATAACTTGAGCTCCGTAGCTCGGTTTGATGAGCCGTCTGGACCTGCTCCTTCAACACTTCAAGCTCTTGATTCCTGGACCCAAAATCTTCACTTTGCACCTCCTTCATTTTCTCCCCCAATTAGCCCCTCATGGAGCCTCCCTTGGCCTATAAACCGCATTAGGCATATATTTCCGCTGCTGCTTGTCAGCCCATGATTTTCCTAGCTACTCCAACCTTCTAGAGTCGACACAGTTTGGATGTACCAACGTGCTATATATCAATAGAAAGAGCTTGACGAGTAAATTCTAACTGCCAAATCTCTGCCAAGTTTAGAGTTGATTTGCAAAAAATCTACTGCATGGCCGTTTTGGACATGAGAGAAGAAGTCAAACTCCTTATAAGGCCCCTTTGTGAGTCCAAACTTTCCCTAATGGAAACTAGATGGAAATCCCCCCCCATGAAGTCTTGCTAAGTTGGATGTCTTATCCATCTAGCCTAGACTGACCTAGACCAATTGCCTATCCATTGTGAATTAACTGAATGTAATCTCCAACAATAGATTTCTTCACAAGGGTCATCCCAAGTGTAATAAAACTAATATCTAATTTTCCTAAATGATTTTCTCATGTTAAACTGATCATTTAATATGGGGAAGTGCCAGGGAGGAAAAAGATAGAATATTGGTTAAGCTGGCAAACCGGCCACAGTAGGGATCCAAAGGAGGAAAAATAGGGATCCAAAGGGGGGCTATCTGTAAAAGAGAAATGTGCAGCAATGGGCTTAAAATACCCTAAGGTTCATCCCATTAAGACTTCCAAAATGCTAAGGTTCAAAAATTCAAAGGTTGTGTCCAAAGGTCAAACATTAGGGAAATTGGATGCTTTGTGTGTGCCCCAAAAGTCTTCATGCATCCCTACATAGGAGGGGGCGAGACCTAGTTGTAGGAGATGAGAGAGAAACTCCCACACACACACACACACACACACACACAAGCTCCCTTTACACAAAGGGAATGAGGGACACATGTCAGCTCCCTAGCCCAAATGCCCACAAGGTGTACTCAAATCTTATTGGATGACCTTGGAGGTGGACCAATGAGAATTAGACTAGATTAAATCTAGTTTAATCATTTTAAAAACACTTTATAAAATAACCAATAAGAATTAAGCTCTCTACAAGACTATTGGACAGTCTCCCAAGGGCTCCAATGAGCATTCAGCAACCCAATGGCTTGCCTGATTCCTATTGCCCAGGAGGCAAAGGGATCCAATGAGAGTTTAGTTGCATTTATCGATTACCTAAAGCTCTCACAAAAAGTAAAATGGGGCCACATGTCAGAAGGCTAACACTTATGCTACTTAATTTCCATTGGCTGAGGCTGGGGAGGTCCAATAGGATGTGAGCATGAGCAAATAGCAAGAGGGGTCGACCAAGAGAGAGAGGGGGATGATTTTTCAAAGGAATTATTGACCTACACACACATGCAATCTAGGTGTGAAGCAACAAGAGACTCTCTCTCCTTCTCAAGCTTTAATGGAAAGCTTACCACCTACTCCAAGCTTGTGAGAAGGGAGGCCTACACCAACAACTCTTGGCTTTGTGATGCAAATCCAACAAAGAGCCAAGCTTCAATGCATGCTCATCTCCTTTACCATGCTAATTACTAAGCTAAGCTATGCTAATATGAGTGATTATCTGAGAAGATGTATATCTTTCTCGTAAGAATACACCTTCTTCCTCTCCATCTACTCTCATACCCCGCTAGTTCTCACCATCTTTGAAGGTGTGTGAGGTCTTGGGTCTAAGACCGTGAGGGAATTGATGTTGTGCTTAATAAGTGTTATGCTTAGTGCTTGAAGTTTCTATCTTCATATCACTAGCTAGTATTGAAGGAACACAAAGAATTGTATTGTAAAATGTCTCTCTTGATGGGAGAAACCATAGTACAAAGCCTTTTGGAGGGGGGACCGGCTCCATGCAAATCCGGTCCTCAACTATTATCAATTTCTTAATTTCTCTCTCTTTTGAAGTATTGTTCGTTCTATCTAACTAGGTGTTATACTTTTTGTTTCTCTCTCCACCCAAGCACTCTTGTTATTCTCATTAGGAATCTATTCTAATGAAATGCTCATTATGTTCATGCTATTTTCCGCTACACACAAGTTACTAGTCCATTAAATGTTACATTGTTATTACAGCACAAGGTTTCTCTTTTCTTGCTCAAGAAGGGAGGTCCTCAAGCTAGCTATAATTGGTTGGTATTATTAATTGCACGTAAGTTAGTAAAATATGGATTTTTTAGCCTTGCAGTGCGCCTGCCTTCATGCAGATAACCGGGCATCACCGTTGAGAGCTATGGTCTTAATAGTGGAGTCCTACAAGGCTTGCCTACGGCTTAACCACTATTGATCTATTAGAAGCTTGACAGGAGCCAGTGCTGTTTTGGTGTTGAATGACCCTCTCTTCTATTCCTTGCAATTAGTGGTATCGAGCCACGGGTACGGTAGCTTGAGTGCTTTTTCTAAAGGGGTAAAGAGGAGTAGCAACTAGGGCTTGAAGTGCCAAAGTACACCTAAAAGTTGTTAGAGTGGCTGACAATAGTAAAGAGAGTGAAATCAATGTTGATAACTTGATTTTGCTAATGAGAAGGCTACTAATGATGCCCCTATGATTGTTAACTACTTGTTTCTAGGCTTCAACAAGCTATGGGTAATCCATCCCTCCAAAGTGAAGTGCAACGGCACCTTCGTGCTCATGAAATTCTCCAAGCTCCCCACCATGACGAGAGAGCACCTAGGAAGTCTCCTTGTGAGACTTCCAAAAGAGGCCTCTCTCCGATTTGGGAAGAAGAACAGGATCCATACGAAGGGCTCAAAATTTACTCCTTGATGACGCATCAGGATTCTCAAAAGAGAAATCAAGAGCCTCCATCGAAGGAACGAGAAAGAAGTGAGTCTCCCGCCACCTCGGTGGAGATGGCTCCACGAAGACGGCGGGCTCAACGCTCTCCATCACCTCCAAAACGGAGAAGACCATCGCATACTTCTCCACACCCTACTTCAAAGAGGGATGACAAAAAGCAAGAGAAGAAAAAAGAGAGAAAGAGGACACCCTCTTCTCCATCTTCTTCATCCTTTTCCTCTTATGAAAGTGATGGTGAAGACAAAGAAGATCAAGGCAGAAAAAAGGCAAGAAAGACGTCACCCTCTTCTCCATCTTCCTCAAATTCTTCACCTTCTGAATAAAGTGATGGTGCAACCTTTGAACCATAAAAAAGAATAGGCCATGTTAGAAGCTGGACACACCCCACGGCATCTAACTACTCGGCTGACTATTATTTTTGTAATTATTCATTCATTGAGGAAAACCCGATTTTTCACCTTGTAAATATTGGGACTTACAGAAGTTTCCAGATTGTATCCCAGTTTTGATAGTTAGATTGAGTAGATGGTTGATTTTGGAACTTTAGGGTTTGAGAAGTTGTAAGGTATATATACCACTTTTTGACCTTAATGAAAAAACCTTTTGTCATTTTAAAAAAAGTTTGAAGTCTGTGAGTAAGCGTACTGTGTACGAGAGAGAGAGTGTGAGCTTCGTCTTGACGCTACGTGTGCTACGGTGGTCGGAATCGAGTGCGGAGAAGTGCAGCGTGTTGCCCCCGACTAGAGCTACGCGCCGATACCAACATTGCGCGCGTACTGTCCAGCTTTGGGAGCTCCTTCTACGAGCTTCATCGGTTGTTTGGGTGAGCATATGTTATCTGATTTCGCATTGCAGCATATCCACGTGTTCACATTGAGTATAACTACACATTAGGAACTTCATATTTCGGAACCAAAGACCTGCAGATTACGTGTTTCTGCACCGAGTGTTTTAGGTCGTAATTTTGGTTCATAGACCTTAGGGAGAGTGGCCTATAGGTATTAGTAGGGTCTCCTTCAAGTTCTATGGTGTTTCGAAAGTGTTTGATGGGTGTTAGGCTCTAGCAACCGTTGTAGGAAGTTTCCTCTTTGGCACTCTTGAAGGCTGTGACTTAGACAATTGGTAGAGACCTCTGTAGGAATTAGTTAGGATTTGGTTGAGTGTAGGTTGACACCTTATGCTTGCTTCCACGCGCCTGCGGGTCGAGCTTTGTCCTTAGCTGACATTACTTGTTAGGTGAGTTCTTGCTGTGCTGACGTCCGTCGCGGCGTACCCGTCAAACATTGGCGCCGCTGCTATCGGGGACGAAAACCTTAGGTAGGTGACCGAGACTAATCCTTGAGGATTGGAAATTTTGGCTTGCCAAAAGGCTCGCTTTACATTTAAATAAGATCAGAGGGTGGAGGACTCTCTAGGTCTTAGAGGGAGTCTAGGAAGCGTGTGGTTGAAAGCCTAATTGAAGTCCAAAAGTTACTGTGAGTGTTTCTGATAGATCTACAGAGAATCAGGAGCATTCCTGTCAAAAAAGACTTTAATTTTAAGACAATAGACATCCTACGCGTAGGATGTCTACAGGCCAATCTGGTAGGAATTTTGAGATTTTGAGTTGACCAATGTGTTCAGAAGGTAGGGTTTACCCTAATTTCAACTGGAAAGTGGAAATTTGGCCATAGATTGACAGGATGACGCCAGATAGACTGAAATTGCTAGACATCCTACCCAAATAGTGCCAAAATATTAACTTGAGACCAAAACCATAAGTTGGCTGTATGAGTATGTCTTGCATAATATATTGAGTGACTGAAAGGGGTTTCACCTCATTTGGGTAAGAAAATTGCGTTCAAAGTGGACTTTAGCACTTTTGACTGAAAAAGCAAAAACAGCTGAAGATTGGGACTTTTGACATCCAAATCAAAATCTAAGCATACCACAGGGATATTGACATCAAGGGGAAGCTGTGGGACAATTCTGGGGTCAAACAGGCCAAAACGACATCCTATGCGTAGGATGTCTTCTAAGTGATTTGAGACTCCAAACTGAATCCTGAGTATACCCAAGTGATCAGAAACTCAAGGGGAGCCTGGGCTTTGAGTTTGAAGCCATTCTGATGAAAAAGACATCCTACACGTAGGATGTCTAATGCAAGAGATTGAAGCCAGACTTTGACTTTGAGCATTGTAAGGTGTTATATAGCCTAAGGCAAGCCTCCTAGTCAATTTTGGTCCAATTTGGAGTTGATTAGACTGATCAATACCATCAACAAGCCTTCGGAACAGATTTCTGACTCATTGACTAGCTAATAGGTGTCCAAATCAAAAAGTAAAAGCAGTTGTAAGCTCAACACAACAAAGGGAAACAACAGTGCAAAAATCCAGGCAAAACACAGCAGGAGACATCCTACGTATAGGATGTCTATTGGGACATGCTGCAGAGAAAATTTGACCTAGCCTAGACAGTGAGGTTCCATTTGGCTTAAGGGTTCCAGAACTTCTTTTAGAAGTGAATTTGGACCTTGTTTGCCCATTTGACGAAGCAAGGACTGAATTCAGACTTTTTCGCGTAAATTGACCAACATCTGAGGGAAGTACTGTTTCAGATTAGCAAACCTAATCCAGAACATCAGCACTGTATAAAATACAGTAGTGGTTGAGATTAACTCTCCACTTATACCAATCATTACTAGATAACCTCTAGCAGATAAATGATTTGATTCAATTGCCGAACTTAAAACGCTTGTGTACAGGTATATTCAGCAACAAAGCAAGAAGTTGTGCAGAGACTGACCCATTGCCAGGTGAGTGGTTGGAATTGTGATAAATTGCATTGATAAGTTTGATGAATTTAAGATCAGGAAGATACATACCAGAAGGTGGCAGGTGACCAAAGTAGCTTAGTGTCCACCGAAGAGAGTGTAACGCAGGCAAGGCTACATCCGCTAGCACCGATTATTGAGTAAGATAGTGATACTGACACTTCGTCAGACAAATCTTTCTTCCTGATGGGTAGTCAACAGCCAGGAGGTTTCACCTATGATGGACACATGCGAGGAGGAAGCACCTCCCAAAATCCTTTGAATGATTCCAGGCTCACGGTGATCTTCTTGGAGGGAACAAACTCAAGAGGAGCCCTAGTCTATTCTGACTATCGAGGCCGCAAGTGCATTTGTATCCAAGAGAGGCCAGCACAAAGATTGGAGATAATCCGAGTGTATGATGATGGAGATAGGTTCCGAGACGAAAAGGGGAACCACTATTTAATAGTTAGCAACCCTGAAGATTACAACAGATATGGAGATAACGTGGCAAAAGGGAAAATGGTTTCAGAAACTCAAGAACCGCCACCAAACATTGATTGGCCCGGAGCTATTTTTATGTATGATAAGAAAACAACCAAGATTCCAACTTATAACGAGAATGTGGGAATCTACAAACAGGAGAGTGAGGGTATTGTCTCTTACTTTCGTAGCAAAGAACCATACGTAAACGAACTAAGCAAAGACAAGGTTCTTTACTTATTCTCTTATGAAACTGCTACGGGGAAGGGCATAGTTTTCGTTGATAGATACGGGCGAGAATACCAACGTATTCTCCCAGAGGAAGTAGAAAGAGCAACAGGTCCAGGAGCATCAGCATATGCCCCTGAGGAAATGCCGAGAGCCGCCCACACCCCAAGCAAGTCAACAAATCCATTTTCAGATGAGTATGACACTACCTCACATTCCACCAAACCACAAGCATTCAACAACAAAGACCAACCAGCAAACCAGCCATCATTGCAGGCATGGCTTCGACAGAGTGCAACAATGGAACCAGAACAAAACCGAGATGGTTATCAAGCCGCACGAGGGCTCAGGGATTTGCAAGAACCACCACACTATTCAAGGTATCAAGCAGAGAGTAAGCCAAATACACAAGGGTCGACAGAGCCTGGAGGACCACCCATGGAACGAGTTCGAAGAGAAGAACCACCTCCAGCGATAACCGTTAGAAATTATGGCTTAGGAGCACCACTGGGAGAGGAACCAACCTATTACAGAAGGCTCGAGGAGGTGTATCGACTGGGACGGGGTGATCCAATGATGAGGTTTGTAGACCATCGCAGAATTAGACCTTCTCAAGTGCAAAAATGGGTAAACAAAAAATACACAGGAAACAGAGACCCAAGAGATCATGTAGCAGCCTTTGTGCGTGTACTTAGAGCCGAAGAGGTGTTAGATTTTCCTACCCAATTCGCAGGGTTTGGACTAACCCTAGAGGATGATGCTGTAACTTTGTTTGACTCTGTGGAGTGTAGTGACTTTGAGTCGATGGAGAAAGTGTTTGACGAGTTTATTGAGGAATTCTCTCAAAGGGGAATAGCTCATAATACCGTCTCACAAATCCATAAATTCAAACAAAAAGATGGAGAATCCGTACGGAAGGCAGCCCTAAGACTAAAAAGATATGTTAAGTTCTGTCCTGTTGAAGAACTGCCAACTCAGCCCAGACTTATGCTGATATTCATCCAAGGACTAAGGAATGTAGATCTCCAGAAAGACTTACATATGAAGAGGAGCACGACGTTGAATGAGTTGACCAAGGAGGCTCTGTACCTTGTGGAAAATTGTGCAGTCTACAAAGAAGGAGAGTTCAAGGACCTTGATGACGATTCATCTTCACAGCAAAGTGGAAGCAAGTCTTCCAAGACAGCACAGAAAGGCGAAATAGCGGTAAACCAGGAGCAGCTCGTAGATGAAGTGCTAAAATAGATCAACTTGTACGCCAAACCCCAGGCTAAACAGTCCAAGTGGTGTGCTATTGAACAAAAATGGACAAACCATGGGACCGAGGAATGTTATTATAACAAGGGATATGTGAGGGAGAGACCTTACGCTCCCCAAGCTCCAGTAGCTTCCCCTCAAGTTCCACCGATACCCAGATATCAAGCAAGCAACTTACCAGGACCTGTAGGTGTAGAAAGACCACAATCGGTGTTGGGGTAACCATCACCCCTACCAGGTTTACAACCAGTTGGTATAAGATACACACCAACGGTAACTGAATCAGAAGAAAATGCTTTTGTGCCTATGCATGCATATTATGAAGATCCCAATGGATATGTGGCAAACCTTGTCTATTATCCACCGGAATAACCCTCGACACCAGAACCATGGAGCATGATAGGGAATCAAGGACCACCAACTACTGCACAGGACGCAGGAGAAGGAAGATATAGCTAAACACTGATGTTCATAGCCAATGGAGGCATGGGCGGATAGAGACAGGATTACCAACAAAGAGGGGCTCAAGGAGCACCTCAACAATCCAAGGGACCCTGTTACAAGTGTGGAGAAGACCATTGGCTGAGAGACTGTCCTCATGATGAAATCATTAGAGTCAATGCGTATTGCCCAGAATGTGGAATTACTCATTTGATTCCTGATTTCCCTAAAAACCCGAGCAAAGGAGCAAAAACCACCCTGAACATGTTAGAAACAATACCCTCTAGTGGAGGATCAAAAAATGAAACAATCATACCTATTCAGGCGGTAACACGAGCCCAAGCCCAAAGAAGGACGAACGAACCCATAGTTGAAGAACCAAAAACCGATGCCCAAAGTTCAGAAACGAAAAATCAGAGAAGCACTTGGAAAGCTAGAAAGGCGCGTAGGAAAGCCAGGAAAGAACGAGAGCAAACAGCCCTATCCGAGGAGTTGAAACATACAAAGAACAGATTGGAGCGGTTAGAGGATCTAGCTAGCTTAAGCTCACACACCACAACAGCCATAGCACCCAAGGAAATAGCAGAGCCCAAAAGTGCAGGATCAGGAGGATCTATACAGGCAGACAAGGTAAACGAGCAGTTGGATGCACTGCTACAAGCTTATGAAGCTCGACTTAAAAAGAACCAAACCCAAGAGCAAAGGTGGATGACTTATCCATATGCAGAAATAGAAAAACAGAGGTTGGATATGTGTAAAAAGATGATCGAGATGGCTCAATCATTGATGGAAGACCCGTTGGGTAAACCGGCAAATTGTCATGATGCACCAGCTCCAACCCCTATCCAACCAACATTAGAGAAACATGAAGAAACAAAGGAAGGACTCACTAATGATTATGAGTCCAGAGGAGAGCCTATCGTAGTGCCAAATACCACTGATGGGGCAAGTGACGGGTTCCATCCTAAAATATTGGCAGAAATGGGTAAGGACGGTAACAGTCTAGATGATCTGTGGAAGAAAATCCGAGAGGCCAATGAGGCTAATAGGATGAGTAACCCCATGAATAGCACGAGAAACGAAAAGAATGTGATCTTACCTCCTATTGAAGAATTTGAGGCAAGATCGCAGATGAACATTGGATGTCTGTACCATTACCGACAGTCCAACAACAAAATTTTGCGATAAGAATGGCTACGATGTGCTACCCTATTACATGGTAAGCGTTGTACCAGAAAAAGAGACGGTAGAACCTCCAGAACAAGAAGAGTTTTACAACTCCTCTGAACAATTGGAAGTAAATGAAGATGCAGATAATGAGTGTTCAGACACCTCAAGTGAGCGTGGAAATGAAGCCGAGAATATCAAGTTTTATGATTTTGCTAATCAAACACCCTAGACGCCAAGAATACTATAGGAGGAAAAGAGCAGGAAAGAAAGCAAGAGAAAACCTGATGCACAGGATAAAAGGTAAAATTCACTATTTGATGCTTGTAAAAGCAGAGCATTGTGTGAAAGATCAAATATCAGGAAGATTCTCAGAAAATCGAAAAGAAAGAACGCGAGAAGAAATAAAACATGTACGAAAAGCTAAAACAGAAACAAAATCACAAAAATCTGAAAAATAAGAAAGAGAAACAACAAAAGACCAAGAGTGGACCAAACTGGAGCGTAAACAGAAATACCAAGAACTGAAACGGTCTTTGAGAGAGATATGGACTATTGAAGAAGATAGTGATGGTAAAGGGGAGTCAGAAAAGGGCAACATGAACGTACCAGCACACTATCGAAAATTTACTATCTAAGATAGAAAAATCATCATGACACCACCAATCAGGGAGAGAACCAACCAAGAATTTTACGATGGGCCTGAAAATGAAAAAAAGATAGACCTCGCAGTACCAGGTGAAAAGCCTCAGCCGGTCTATATAGCTAACGATTTAGAGCCTGAGGAGGAAGTGCAGCTAACACAACTTCTCAAGAAGTATAAAGATGTGTTCGCTTGGTCCTACAAAGACCTCAAAGGAGTTGATCCATTGATATGCCAACATACAATTCCTTTGAAATCGGATGCAAAACCTAACAAACAACGTCCTTATACATATAATGACCCATTTGCTAAACGAATCAAGGAATAGATTGATAAACTGATGGAAGCGGAATTCATCTATGAGATTGAACATATAGAATGGGTGTCACCCATTGTGGTAGTTCCAAAAAGAATGAAAACTGCGGGTGTGTGTAAACCTCAAGAAGGTGAATGCAGCAACCATAAGGGATAATTATCCCTTGCCAATCACAGAACATGTACTGGAGCGAGTGGCCGGGAAACGGTCTTATTCTTTTCTGGATGGGTTTTCAGGATACAACCAACTAGCAATAGCAAGGAAAGATCAACACAAAACAGCTTTTGCCACAGAATGGGGGATTTATGCGTATCGAGTTATGCCATTTGGCTTAACTAATGCACCAGCCACTTTCCAGAGGTTAATGACTCACGTATTCAAGGAATACCTAAGAATATTCTTAGAGATTTACATGGATGACCTGTGTGTACACTCTCTTCTGCGAGAGAAACATATAGACCATTTGCAAAAGGTCTTTGAAAAGTGCATAACATATCGAATCTGTCTAAACCCGGAGAAATGTGTATTTATGGTTAAGGAAGGACGAATCTTAGGACACATTATCTCAAGAAATGGCATAACCACAGACCTAGACAAATTCAAAGTCATTGTAGACCTGCCCAGGCCTACTAATGCGAAACAAGTGCAATCCTTCATGGGACACTGTGGATATTATCAAAGATTCATATACATGTATGCGGTTATCACACAATCTCTGTATCGGTTGCTAGTCAATTTCGAGTGGACCAAGGAGTGTGAAACTTCATTCCAAAAGCTGAAGGAAAACCTTATATCAGCACCTGTATTAAAGGCACCAGATTGGGAAAAGATATTCCATGTGCACATTGATGCTTCAGCATATGCCATTGGAAGTATTCTAGCTCAACCTGGAGATGGAACAATGGATTTTCAGGTTTGCTATGCGAGCCGACAGTTAAACAGTGTAGAAAAGAACTACACAACCACCGAGAGGGAAGGGTTAGGAATGATTTAAGCTGTAAAAAAATTTCGGCATTATTTGCTTGCAAACAAATTTTTGTTCTTCACGGATCATCAAGCTCTTTTGTACCTAGTAAATAAACCTTGCAATACAGGAAGAATCGTACGCTGGTTTATTATATTGCTAGAATTTGACTTCACAGTGATGGTCAAAAAGGGTAAAACTCATCTGCGAGAAGATCATCTTTCTGGTATGTAGATGATGACATACCAGATGCTTATCTTTTCAACATTGAAATGGTACCCAAATGGTCTCAGGAAATTGTTAGCATTCTTTCCTTCGAAAGTGAGTTTGATAATACGGAATGCAGATCCAAACAGCAAACAATTCGACAAACAAAAAACTTCCAATTGATAGCAGGACGGCTGTATCATCTTGGATCGGACCTAATCCTACGATTATTTATAAATCCGGAAGAATTCGTGTGCTACCTTGAAGAGGCACATGTCCAGGGTTGTGCGTTTCATTGTTCAACAGTGAAAACACACCAGAGACTGAAACAGTTAGGGGTTTATTGGCCAACTATGTATGTGGAAACACATTCTCATGTTACCAATTGTACAGTATGTAGTGCCAAACGACCAGTGGATCACGCAACTTTGTTTCAGGTGAACATAGCACCTGCATGGAATCAATATATTATTGACTTCTTAACCACCAGGACGTTCCCTGAGAACATCACAAGAGCACGGGGAAAAGCTATAGAGCTGGAAGCTCGTGACTTTCAGTTAATTGGAAACCAACTCTATAAGCGGGGGAAGGACAATCAACTTAGAATCTGTGCAAGTGAAAGCGAATACCTGCTGATTCTATAACATGCACATAGCGGAATAAGTGGAGGCCACTTTTCGGGCGATAAGACGCCAAAAATTATCTTAACCGTAGGAATTTGGTGGCCTACATTGCACATGGATGCCGACGAGTTTGTAAAGCGTTGTGATGCGTGTCAACGCACCAAGATACCAATAAAAAGAGATGAGATGCCATTAAGGCCAATGATGGGGGCAAGGGCATTTGCAAAATGGGGCATTGATTTTGTGGGACCTATATCACCCCCTGCATATCACACCCATACCCAATATATCATTGTGGGTACGCGCTATCTCACAAAATGGGTCAAAGCCAAAGCAACACAAAAAGCTGATGCACGCACCACGGCACAATTTTTGTATGAGAATGTTTTTGTATGTTACGAGTTACCCATAGAAATTGTTAGTGACCGTGGAACACACTTTCTCAATGAAGTCATTGAATATCTGCTAGAGGAATTCATGGTCATACATAGGAAATCAGCACCATACCATCCACAGGCCAATGGGCAAGCTGAGGCCACAAATAAAACACTATGTACGGTTCTCACTAAAATAGTGTTAGACTCAAGAACAGATTGGGATCAACAACTACACTCAACACTATGGGCATACAGGGTAGCTTACAAAACATCAATAGGAACAACACCATACAACATGGTGTTTGGCCTAAATGCTATACTACCCATAGAGTTTTTAATCCCAACTCTAAGAGTAGCAACAAGCTTGGAATGGAGAGGGCATGAGCTCTCTTCAAGGATTGATGATCTTGAAAAGCTAGATGAACTCCGCTTGCGAGCTGTCGCTTCAATATATGCTAAAAAGAGAAGACAAAAGGAATTTTTTGACAAACATGTGCGTACCAAAGAGTTCAAAACAGGTGATTACGTACTTGTTTATACCTTGAAGCGACATGCCAAAAAACTTAAAAAGTGAGGGATGGGACCATTTGTGATTAGTGATCTATCACAAAGTGGAGCTGTCAAGATTGCTACATTAGCAGGTGAAGAAATGCCAAACTGGATTAGTGGATTTTCTTGATTCGGGTGCTCAAGCAAATTTTATCTCTTACGGATTATACCAACAGCTCAAAGTCACAAATCAACTTCATCCTACTCACCAAGTGCTAGAAAGTAGCACATCACACCCATTGACAACATTGGGATGGACTATATTGCATGTACAGATACATCAATATATCTATCCACACAAATTCTATGTGGTGACAGATGAAAGCACACAACACCCAATGATGCTAGGGTAACCTTGGCAAAAAGCATACCATGTGTAGATAGATTGGAAAGCAAAGGCTGTCAAAATTCAACATGAACATGAACGACAGGTGATAGCTTTTGCTCAGCAATACCATCATGATCAACTGCAAGCCATACAATCACTGGCAACAAAGACAAAAGCACAAATGCATTCAAAGAACAACAAGAAACCCGAGACCAACAACCAAGTAAAAGCCAACCATGCTAATTACAGACAGATGAAGCCGCCGGCCACAATGCAAAAATCTAGGCTATCAAAACAAGGTAAACAAGTATGGATGCGGAAGGATAGAAATGCAATGGCGGAAAAACAACAATGTAACAAACGGATTCCAACAAAGCAAACAGTTCAACCCCAAACCAAGGGCATAAAACAGATGTGGATACCAAAGAAAATGCTTAGCAATAATCCAAATGTCACTCAGATTTGGATACCAAAGCAAAAGCAAAAGGAACTACCTGTCGTACACGCAATAATGGAAGGCAAAGAGCGGCATTTCAAAAAAAGAAACCGATATATGTGGATGCCAATGAAAGACAAACCAGTGGCAAAAAAGAAAGAGCCAAACCATCTACAAAAATCGACAACAAAAAAATACCAGTGGAAAGCCATAGCCATTACATCCCAGCCAATTCTATCTCTAGACACAGCTACGACTCCATCAACAGTGTCGGCAAAGCAATTGCTTCTTGCCAAAAAGACAATTAAATAGAGAGCAGTAGAGTTACAGCTGTTACTTGCAAAGAAAGCAGGAAACCTCGACGGCGAATGCCAATAAGCATTTTGCTTATTCCCTTCTCTTGCACAACATTAATTTTTCCATGCATTGACCGAGTATGCATAAAATAGGGCCACATTAATCGGCCAGGCATCAGCACAACTTTCTCAACCTATGCACGGCACATACTCTGAGGCGAAACCTTGTCGTCCGGGAGGACTCCGGCTAGGAGGGGGGGAGGCATTCTAGAGGCACTCTCAAATGCGGAACCAATAACAAAAACAGCAAAAAAGGGCATGATTTTCGACTATTTTAAGGGTTGACGTTTGATTGCGAAATTTTCTGGAGTAACCCAAGCACATATGCCCTTATACAGCATGAATCTACAGGTATATGGGGCCAAACGCCAAATCAAGCCCCTAGGTGTGTGTATATAAGTAGAAATAGCCATTTTTCGGGCAAAATATTGGTAAAACGGAGAAATCCGGCCATAAAATGCATGTGAGTATATATAGTGTGTTGCGGTGATGTTTATGATTTATTATTATTTTTGGGGATTTTTTGGGTTTGATTTGCTATTTTCCTTTTAATTTTTCTAATTTTCGGCAGAAAAACTTCAAAAATACAAAAAGCAGGTGAAAAATAGTCGTAATGAAAAACAAAAAATATGGGGATGACCAGAGACTAAAGGACAACCAATGGTACAGTGGGGATGCAATTATGAGACTAGAGCAAACGGAGTCCAAATCAAGAAAGTTTTGAGCCTAAACCGCATCTCACAGGAAGATAGGAGCACATGTCAAATTTCATGAAAAGTGGTTTGGGGACCTCCATTATAAGAAATTTTCACCCCATTTTTAGCTCATTCTCACTATTGACCTTGTGGAGAGAGCTTCTGCCACCTAGAGCGGATCGACCTTCCAGTAGCTTCTACAACGCGCACGTCTACCCGACTAGCTCCAGACATGAGAGGTAGGCTCACCACCTTGAGCTTTTCACGCATGTTTGTCATTATGTCACGAAAACTAGCGTAGAGGTCACACACAAAGCGAGCGGTAGAGACCTGCAAGTAGAGACGGCGGCCTAACGGCGGCTAACCCGAAAGCAACAAGACTTCATCGGCAGCCTACCCTAGTCTAGGAGACCAGTCCTGGATAGCCAAAGGCAGTGGGAAACCATCAGGAAAAACCCTAATTCCCAGAAACCCGCAAGAGGTCACCAAATGGGAAATCGGCGAAACGGTGACCAAATGCTACCAAAATTAATGGGTAGGAGCATCTCGACATGCTCGACAAGTCTATATGACCCGCATGACCAAAAAGTGACTCGAAGCGGCACTAAACCTCAGAAACGGCATCAGACACACAAAGCGTCAAAATGCACTTGCGGCCAAACTGCAAGTCCGTTTGCCACCAAACTTCATGAGCGGCTTTCCTAGACCGTCAACAACCAAGTCCTATGGTGGAAGACCACCACAAATCATCAAAGGTATGTAAACACAACCACGGGAGCTTCTAGAGCGACAAATTGCCAAATGGAGCTCCGGTGAAGCCAAAGTCGACAAAAACCATACGGCAAGGATCCCCAAGGGATTGGGAAGCTATGGAGACCAACATCGAAAACTTTCATCGCCAAAAACCACTCCAAAAGTCAGAAAAAGGCTTCGGAGGCTCTGAAGTCCACAGAGGGAGTTATACTCTATCCATTTGACTTTTTTGTTGAAATTAGGCTCAAAAGGGACTTAGGGGGGCAAAGGGAAAGCACTGGGAGCACTAGCACTGAAAACATCACCAGGAGACATCCTACGCGTAGGATGTCTCAAGGGCACTTTTTGGCACAAACCTCATCAATTTTTTTCATGCACATGTTCTGAATGACATTTACAAGCCATACACCAAGTTTCATAACATTTGGACCAGATTTGACCTCATATGCATGGAAAAACGCAAAGTTAGGGCATAGAGGCAATAATGGGCCATTGACCTACCAAATCTTGTCCAAATCTCATGAAACTTGCACAACACATTCACATACACATCAGCAAACAATCTATGTGGTCAAGGAGTCAAAATGATGAAAAAGACATCCTATGCGTAGGATATCTAATGGACCTTTTTGGCATGGAAGGGATGTTTTGTTATTTCAGATCTAATTACCTCATCATCAAGAGCCCATATGTCAAGTTTGAAGCCATTCTAATCACTTTTGACCCCCAACACCTTCAAGATACACTTTTGAGCCCAAAAACACCTCACAGAGCCCTACAAGCATCAAATCTTATCCAAATTCAGATCCAAGAACATGGCCATGTTCCATAGGCCAAGGACAACCCACAGAACAAGTTTCATGCAATTATGATGAAAAAGACATCCTACGCGTAGGATGTCTCCAGCATAAATTTAGCCTTCTGTGCAAGGAATGACATCATGGGAGCCAATACCATGGTGCAATGAGCCCATATACCAATTTTCAACCCAGTTGGACATCAAATGCTACCTATGATGGACATTCTACCCAAATTGTGACCTAAAGCCTGAATCAGCCCAAAAATCCACTTTTTGATATCCAAATTTAAATCGAAGCCTATAGCCATGCTCCATGAGCCTTACACTACCTGCATGTCAAGTATGAACCAATTCTGAAGAAAAAGACATCCTACGCGTAGGATGTCTAAATAGAAATTTTTGGCCAGATTGGGACTGTGAGCACATGCACAGCTTCACAAGTTCCTTTTAAGCTATAATTTCAATTTTCAAGTCATTTGGATAAGTAAAACTCAGTTTCGCAGCTAATATGGAAAAAACGCTAACTTTGGATTACTGAGTGCAACAGGATCTATGGCAGCCTCGAAGTCACCAGCAAAGAAGAAAAGAATGACAATCAAAGATTATCTCGACGAGGTGGAACCCTTTGTCATTCCAGAAGGAACATTAAAGCCCACCAGCACATGGATACAAGAGGATCTGTTAGAGTCAAACGACCTAAGGATCTACCAAGGAGTGTTCAAATACAATGAAGGCAATATAATAGAGCTACCAACGCTGCCAAGAGAGCTCAATGAATTTGTACGAAGCAAAATGGC
The DNA here is from genome assembly GCF_014529385.1 of Adiantum capillus-veneris. Lineage (NCBI taxonomy): Eukaryota > Viridiplantae > Streptophyta > Polypodiopsida > Polypodiales > Pteridaceae > Adiantum > Adiantum capillus-veneris. Next base: position 135,494,591 of record NC_140956.1, on the reverse strand, counting down.
CGGCTACTTGGAGAAAATTGGCCTCCATAACTACTTCGAAGCGATACCAGCAAGGGTGGACATCACAAGAGTATGGGAGTTTGTAACAAGCATCAAAGAGAATGGAGTGGCCAAGGTGACAGATTTACAAGGCAGACCAGATACAGAGATCATAATCACGGAGCGGGTTGTAGCCCATGCACTAGACCTCTCCAATCAGGGAGAGAGTGTGACAAAAAGAAGGGATGAAGTCAACATGTACAAAGAGAAAAAGGCAAATTACACCTTTGAAGACATTGCCAACCCAAAGGTGGCAATCATGAGCCAATTATACAACCAGTACTTCCACATGTGCACGAAGAGGCCACAGAGGTACAGGATGCTGCCAGGTGCAATTGCCACAACGTTTACTTGGGCAATGACAAAAGGCACCCCAAAGATAATCAACTATGCGGCATACATACATGACAGCTTGGTAAAAATGGGCAACAAAAAGCCAACCTACATAGTGCCAGGAGAAATGATAACCAAGGTGGTTTATGCAGCACTACACGCTAAAGGAAGGTGGCCTGATCCCCCATCTCAGAATGATTGGCTAAGGGTAAAAGAAGACAAGGAAGATTAGCCACAAAGAGCACCAAGGGTGTCTACAAGGTTGAAAAGACGGCTAGAGCCAGTTGAAGAGGAGCAACCCAAGCAGAAGAAAGGAAAGAAGGAGTCTGCTCAAGTGCCGGCCAAAGAAACCAGGTCTTAGAAAGTGGAAAGACTCGAGAGGCTGATGGAGAGTTTCCGAGCAGAAAGATCCCTCAAGGGTGATTTAAACGAACTCTAGAAGGCATCTCTCGAGTCTATGTCCGGATCATCCAGAAGAGTGCAAAGGGACCGCTTTGAAGATTATATCAAGAATTTCGAGATTCTTGATGCAGCAGCGGAAAACATTCCCCATGTCCCTTTCACCGAGGAGGAAGTGGAGCAGATAAGGCAAACATTGCTAGATGAGCAAGAAAGCCAAGAAAGGGAAAGGAAAACAAAAGCAGACAGAGATTTAAAGGGCAAACCGGCAACTTTCCAGATAGCCCTAAACCCATCCCACAACCATCACCACCACCATTACCACCTCCTAGCAGCCCTCCACCAGAAGATAAGGAGGCTGAGGACAAACAAGAAGAAAACCAAGCTGAGGAGCAAGAGCAAAGGCAAGAACCTGAGCCAAAGGAATAGGCCAAGCCTGAGTCTGAACAAAAAGGACTAGATGAGGCCTATTATGCATTTTTGGACCTGCTAGCTGTAGGCTATACAAGGGAAGAAGCCGCCACAGTCGCATTCGACTTGGCGAGGACAGGGCATAAAGAACAGATGCAAGGCATTCGGCTAGTGGAACTTAAAGAAATTTCTACAAACACTGTAGACCTGCACCCGTCCTCCAATGACTGGGACGTGGTGATGACAAAGCTAGCTGGAATACGAGCACAATCTATGGCATCAGAGAAAGAAATGATAACTCTAAAGGCCACCGAAGAAAAGACCAAGATGGAAAGGGATTCTCTGCAGGCACAAAGCCAAGGGCAAAAAGAGAGAGAAGCTGACCTCCAGGCCAGTTTGGCAATGGCTCTACAAAACTGCCAAGCAAAGGAAGAAGCAAACGAGGCAGCAGCAAAAAGAATACAAGCAGCTGAAGAAGAGTGTCTGCAGCTCAACAAGTCATTACGAGATGCTGAAAAAGAACAGGATAATCTGACACTACAGCTGGCAGAAGAAACAAAAGAAGTAGAGGCCATGAGAAATGCCAAGGAAAAAGCAGAGATAGAACTAGAAGCAAGCTTGGATGAAGTCCTTGAGCTCAAGGACCAATTAAAAGTCAAAGATCAAACCATCCAGAGGCTACGAGCATCACCTGCTAGAGTTAGAGCTACAAGTTCGACTCAAATCATTTCCGAGAGTCAAATATATGAAGAGCAGATGCAAGAACTTCAGAAGGAGCTGACTCTCGAGAAAAAGCAGAGGTTAATGATGGATAAAGGTTCTATAGCAATGCAAACAAGAATGGAGGACAGCCAAAAAGCCCTACAAGAAGAGGTGGAAAGCATAAAGAAAAAGCTCGAGGAGGCGGAAAGAGTAAACGTTGAGCTTAATGACCTCCTCATAAATATGGGCGGAGAAGCTGAAGCAGAAAAACAAACACTTCTCAGGAAAATTGAGGAGTTAAAAGGCCAGCAACAAGCAGAGGCAGAAAGCTCAGGGCCAGCTGCCAATGAGGGCATGGACCTCGAAAATGTGGCAGATCCTGTGGACACACCCATGCAAGAGGAAATCATAGCAGGTTCCTCTCAAGAGCCGCAGGATCTAACACAAGAAGAGGAGGAAAAGTTGCGTAAGAATATAGAGGCAGAGCTAAGAGAAAGCACAAAGGAAGCCTTGGAATGGGAGCAGAGGGTCTTCAAATCTATGACCATTCAGAAGATCGACGCCAACAATCTCAGGCGCGAGTGGATTCAACCCTCTCTCCCGTATCCATTGCTAAAATTTGAGGCAACAACAATAAACAAGCGAATCAGATAAGAGCCAACGGAACCGCTCTACAATGCAGACACCTCGAGGCCAGAAGGAGTTAAGCTCATAGTGGATTCTCAGCCAAAGTGGAGGAAGGCTTGGCTTACCAAGTACCCACAATACCTAATCCACTTGGTAGAGGCACCTAAACATATCAGAGACAACCTCAGCTTCTGTCCTCTACCAAGGGTTAGGACATGGAAGGCACAAGAAATCCTGCAAAGAAGCCAACCCACTTGGCTGAATTACCCAAAGCTGCCAGGCGTGAAGGCAGGTGAGAGAATAAGTGTCCAATACATGGTGAAAACCCTAACAGGCGCCATAAAGTTGTTCACTGGCTCACCTGACCTTACATGCATTATGATGAGAAAAATCTGCAGAACCATCCTAGCAGTGTTCGAGACCTTCAAGCCACGCCAGGTGACCGACAGCATATTCTTCTTTCAAGATACATACAGATGTGCTTAGGATCTGTCAGGTCAGCCTTCCAAGGAGGTGATACATGCGTTGTACCAAAGAATCATGTTTCTACCATCCTATCACCTCCAGGCTTTTGAAGAAGCATTTTATACGAGATTCTTCACCATGCACACAGATATCTTTGGCCCAACAATGCTGAACCTACATGCAAGGTACGAATCACTGCTAAAGATGCGGGAAACCATAAGATGAAGCAGCTGATCCAGGCCATGTCGGGGACGACATGAATAAGGAGGGGGGGGGATGTTAGAAGCTGGACACACCCCACGGCATATAACTACTCGGCGGACTATTATTTTTGTAATTATTCATTCATTGAGGAAAACCCGATTTTTCACGTTGTAAATATTGGGACTTACAGAAGTTTCCAGATTGTATCCCAGTTTTGATAGTTAGATTGAGTAGATGGTTGATTTTGGAACTTTAGGGATTGAGAAGTTGTAAGGTATATATACCACTTTTTGACCTTAATGAAAAAACCTTTTGTCATTTTAAAACAAGTTTGAAGTCTGTGAGTAAGCGTACTGTGTACGAGAGAGAGAGAGAGAGTGTGAGCTTTGTCTTGACGCTACGTGTGCTACAGTGGTCGGAATCAAGTGCGGAGAAGTGCAGCGTGTTTCCCCCGACTAGAGCTACGCGCCGATACCAACATTGCGCGCGTACGGTCCGGCTTTGGGAGCTCCTTCTACGAGCTTCATCAGTTGTTTGGGTGAGAATACGTTATCTGATTTCTCATTACAGTATATCCACGCGTTCACATTGAGTAGAACTACACATTAGGCACTTCAAATTTTGGAACTGAAGACCTGCAGATTTCGGCCAGACATCCTACGTGTTTCTGCACCGGGTGTTTTTGGTTCATATACCTTAGGGAGAGTGGCCTATAGGTATTAGTAGGGTCTCCTTTAAGTTCTATGGTATTTCGAAAGTGTTTGATGGGTGTTCGGCTCTAGCAAGCGTTGTAGGAAGTTTCCTCTTTTGCACTCTTGAAGGCTGTGACTTAGACAATTGGTAGAGACCTCTGTAGGAATTAGTTAGGAGTCGTTCGAGTGTACGTTGACACCTTATGCTTGCTTCCACGCACCTGCGGGTCGAGCTTCGTCCTTAGCTGACATTACTTGTTAGGTGAGTTCTCGTTGTGCTGACGTCCGTCGCGGCGTACCCCCGTCAAACAGGCCATAGGAAATCCTATGTTGCGTTGAAGAGGTCATCCAAACTCAAGAAGTTCAAATAGGGAGGGAAGAGAATCTCTTTTCTTACCAAGGATGGAACCTTTGGTGCTACAGACAAAGTCTTGGTCTTTATCCAACAGCTCGATGCGACGTTTGGAGATGAGGGCTTCACGGAGTCCTCTAAGCTACACCATGTAGCTATGCACTTTCAAAAGTCTTCCAAACAATGGTGGTCTAGCTACGGGCCAATGGCAGTGAAGCTCCACGAACATGGAAAGATTTAAGAGCTTCCATTATGAAGCAGTTTTTGGCCACCGATGCCAAAGAAAAAGTACTCACCGAATGGCGAAGCTTGAAGCTCTCTCCCAATGAACTCATTCACAAATACATAGACAAGTTTTGGGACTTACAACTTAAAGCCACTGTCTTCAAGAAGTTGGATTTTGGAGAGAAAAAATAACAATTTTGTGCAGGCCTAACTGAAGAAATGGTGGAGTATGTCAACTCCCAAAGGCCACGCACCATATCAGCAGCAGTTATACACCATTCTATGGTGGCTTCTTGAATCAATTTCCAAACGGGGTCTAAAAGAAATTCTAAGCCCACGAAAAACAAGGGTTCCAATGAGCCTAAGGGGATGGACAATGTCCAAAAGTCTCCTAAGGGCAACTCCAACAAAGATAAAGATAAGTGAGTTTACAAAGGCAAAAGTAAATTCTCTCTTGAAGAGCTTGAGCGTTAACGCAAGGATAATTGTTGCTTCAAGTGCGGCGAGCAAGGGCATGTGTACCGCACTTGTCCCCAAAAGAACACCCGCCATGAACCTCCTAGAGCTACCTTGGTCAAAATCCAAGAGGAAAAAATTCACCACAAAGGATCTCCTCTATGCCATGCTTGGGGGAAGGTAAGAGAACATGATGCTTTTATTCTCTTTGACCCTGGTTCTACTCACAATTCTATATCCATAGAGTTATCCACCAAGCTAGGCATACAAGCCTACGAGATGGGAGATGTCCTACCCGCAGATGGTGCTTTCAAGGGGCAAGAAGCTTCAATCACTCCCTTAATCGAGAAATTGAGGCTCCATGTCCAAAGCTATGTGGATAAAGAGGACTTCTCTGACTCTTCTCTCAAGCATGAGTATGTAATCCTAGGGGCACCATGGTTTGATTGCATGGCTGCCAATGTTAAATTCCCTAAAAGTAGAATCTCCTTTAAGTTTAGGGAAAAAGATATGTACATAGATGCTAAGGAAATGGGTAACACCATACCCAATTGTACATACACAAGCTTTCAACAAGTCAATAAAGAGCTCTATTTTCGTGTACATGATTTTTGTTAAAGATTCTCAAAATGAACCTAATGTTTTGGCAAAAGAAAATATACACAATCAAAGTTATCCAATTTTCTCAAGGGGTTTCAAGATGTCTTTATTGACGCCTTCTGCTCTGAGTTACCTCCTAAACGAGGTAATGATGACCATGCAATTGAACTTCTTCCAGGAAGTTCACCGCCTAAAAAACCTCCTTATAGAGTTTCTCAAGCAACAAGAGGAGATTATGCGGAAATTGCATGAGTTAGTTGAGAAGGGCATGGTTAGGCCTAGCTCATCGCTATTTTGTTCTACTGTGCTATTAGTGCAAAAGAAAGACGGCACATATCGCATGTGTGTCGACTATAGAGCACTAAATAGGATCACTATCAAGAATAGGTTTCCCGTTCCACGGGTAGAAGACCTATTTGATAAGCTACAAGGGTCCACCTACTTTAGTAGGATTGACCTAAAAAGTGGCTATCATCAAATAAGGATAGTTGATCAAGACATTGTAGAGACCGCATTTCACACTACGTTTGGTCTTTACAAATACATTTTCATGCCTTTTGGCTTGACCAATGCACCAGCCACATTCAACCACTTGATGGAGAAGCTATTCAGGCCTCACCAAACCTTTACTCGAGTGTTCTTTGATGATATCATCATCTAGAGTCTAATTCATTAGAAGAACACAAGAAACACCTCCAGGTAATATTTCAAGTTCTAATAGAGAATAAACTTTATGTTAATCAAAAGAAAAGTGAATTATTCAGTATTTAGGTCACATTATCTCTCAAGATGGCATCCAAATGGATCCATCAAAATTAGAGGTAATAAAAGGATGGCATACTATAGATGCTTCATAGAAAAGTTCTCACTAATAGCAGGACCATTACATGACCTAACAAAGAAAAATGTTAGGTATACATGGTTTGCCAAGGACAAAAATTCTTTTGAAAAGCTTAAAGAAAATCTTATCTCTCGACCTGTGCTTACACTACCGGATCTCTCAAATCCATTTGAGGTCCAATGTGATGCTTGTGGTGATTGCCTTGGAGCTATTTTTCTACAAGAAGGGCACGCCATAGGCTATGAAAGTCTAAGGCTCGACCCTGTTGAGCAAGCTCTAGGCATATATGAAAAGGAACTCTTCACAGTTCTACATGCCTTATACTCATGGAAGCACTATCTATTGGGGACTCCTTCCATTCTGCAAAATGATCAAAAAAGTCTTAAGTACTTTATGACGCAGACCAAGCTTTTCAACAAACAAATGAGGTCATCAAATTTCCTTTTGAAATTTCATTTTCATATTGCTCACGTTGCTGGCAAGCATAATCAAGTAGCCGATGCACTCTCAAGACGGCCGAGAGTGAATGTGGTTTCCATAGCAACTCACAATGATCTATCTTTTATGATAGATGAGTATGCTATTGACCCCAATTTTAGAGATGTGATTTCAGCCCTTGCACTAGGGAAGAAAGAGGAACCATTTACTTTACAAGATGGTTGTCTTATTCATGGCAATAGACTATGCATTACTAACTCACTCCGTGAGAAAGTAGTGTATGAATCTCATGCTCCTCCTCATGCGGGGCATAGAGGGATTCAATCTACCCGAAAGGGGATTGAAACATATTTCTATTGGCCTAGAATGTGTGGTGTGCCAAAAGACAAAGTTTTATAGAGGGAAGCAACCTAGTTTTCTTCAACCTTTGACAATCCCGAATTTACCATGGGAGAGCATATCCATGGATTTTATCTTTGGATTGCCTAAGTCTATCCATGGGAATACGGGAATATGGACGATAGTAGATAGGCTCAATAAACAAGCTCATTTTATACGTGTCAAAATTACTATCAAAGCCCATCAAATGGAAACTCTGTTCATTTCACAAATCTTCAAGTACCATGGCTTGCCAATGTCTATAGAGATCCTAGAATGACTAGTAATTTTTGGAAGGGTCTCTTTGAGAATTTAGGAACAAGACTAATTTTCTCTTCGGCCTATCACTTGCAAACGGATGGCCAAAGTGAAATAGCTAACCTAACAATTCTCGATTTACTAAAAGCCTATGTAATGGAAGTAGATCAAAGATCCCAATGGGAGAAGTACTTACCCTTAGTGGAGTATGCCTACAATAACACTGTACATACTTCCACGAGAAAAGCACCTTTTGAGGTAATTGAGGGAATATCAAAAAGTCCCCAATTGAGCTACTTAAGTTACACGGGAAGATCTTCGCTGCAGATGAGTATAGCCAAGACCTACAAGAATCTTTCCAAAAGATTAAGGATGCTATCTATATCTCATAGCAAAGGCAAAAGGCTGCAATTGACAAGCACAGAAGAGTCCAAGCCTTTAAAGATAATGATTGGGTCTTGCTCAAATTTCCCAAGGCTCGATTAAGGCACACGACGGGCAAGAATCGTACGAGACACCAAAAGTACTATGCTAAGTTAGCAAAAAGGTACTATGGTCCCTTCCAAAGTCTTAGGCAAATCAATGAGATGGCCTATCAACTCAAGTTGCCCAACCATTGGCTCATACAAAATGCTTTCCATGTGAGCCTATTGAAACCTTACAAAGAGAGACACCTCAAGAATCAACTATTGAAGACCCACCGGAGATTGAAGACCAAGAAGAGGCGTTGCAGCCCGAGTCCATTCTCCAACATTAGGACAAGGTACTAAGAGGCGGTAAGACTATCCGATGATATCTTATTAACTTTAAGAATTATCCTTTTGAAGATGCTAGATGTATGCAAGGCATACAATTAAAGGATAACCTAAACCTTTTCAATGCTTATAATGCTTCCCTAGAGTAAGAAAATGTACAAATGTTAAAAATGAGCAAAGTTTTTGTCTTATAAGACTCTTTTTTTCTTTATTGTGCACAAAAATAAGATAGTATGCATGCTTAGATCAAGTTTGTGGAGACGACATCTCCCAAACACCGAGTAGATCTTGTCACTCTACTATGGAAGATTGATAGGACTAATGTGCAGACATGCTTGTGGCAGCTTAGGCTCTCAAGCACCAAATGGACTATTCATCCATTCTGGAACGATGTCATAGGGTAACATAGGGATCCTCTACCCGCTAGAAAAAGGGCTAATGAATATGCTTTATCGTCTCTACCCCATAGTCGAGGATGATTATGATTTCAAGAGAGAGGTAATGTCATAAAAACTAATATCTAATCCCCTTAAATGATTTTCTCATGTTAAACTGATCATTTAATATGGGCAAGTGCCAAGGGAGAAAAAGAAAGAATATTGGTTAAGCTGGTAGACCGGCCATAGTAGGGATCCAAAGGAGGGAAAATAGGGATCCAAAGGGGGGGCCATCTGTAAACAAGAAATCTGAAACAATGGGCTTAAAAGACCCTAAGGTTCAGCCCATTAAGACTTCCAAAATGCTAAGGTTCCAAAATTCAAAGGTTGTGTCCAAAGGTCAAACATTAGGGACATTGGATGCTTTGTGTGTGTCCCAAAAGTCTTCATGCATCCCTACATAGGAAGGGGCGAGCCCTAGTTGTAGGAGATGAGAGATAAACTCACACCCACACACACACACAAGCTCCCTTTACACAAAGGGAATGAGGGACACATGTGAGCTCCCTAGCCCAGATCCCCACAAGGTGTACTCAAATCCTATTTGATGACCTTGGAGTTGGACAAATCAAAATTAGACTAGAGTAAATCTAGTTTAATCAATTTAACACTAGGTTGGTAACCTAACAGGACATAAAAGTGTCCTTTCAGGGTTTTGAAAAAAACCTCCAAAACCATAGTAGATCCACTCATTTTGTAAAATCCTTTCATGAGGTTATAGTTCAAGGCCTACTACACATGGAAAAAATAAGAGACTTGTAAAATTTCTCATCTTTTGGTCACACCAAGCCTCCAAAGTTGATGGACCAGTACATTTTCATCAAAACAGTCATTTCTTACGTTTTTTTGTATAAAAATAAGATTAGAGATTTTTGTAGGACTTGAGATAAATTCCCTCGTTAACTTCAATGGGTTGGTGATCAAAAACATATGATTGCTTCTCACTCACTATTTTTTGTTTTGCCAAAAGAAATAGGTACAAAAAGTTGAATTTTTACCATTAAACAAACCTATCATCAAAGTTTCTATAGCCACGCTGAATACAAATAATATATGCATGTTTTCTTAGTTCCCTATTGTCCTTTAGGTTCATAAGGAGCCATGGAGCATGTCAAAAGAATAATACATCTCTTACCAATGGGAATCTTGGGGACAAAGATGAAGTGCTAAATACAACTAACATGAAAAAATTGGGTTCAACATTATGAGTTGTAGAATCCCATAGAAACTATTGAATAGCTAGCCAAATTTGATCCTTATGACTAGATATGGTTACTACCTACAAAATGCATATAGTTGTCACAAGAAACTAGCAATATTGAAAAAGCTATACTTGATATACTAGAATGTTTCATTTTCTTCTATAATAGAAAAAATCAACCATCATTGTGTACGATGAAAAATAGGGTATTAGGTGCCCCAAAACTCAAGGAATATTAGCTTTATGCTACAATATGCCACATAGAAAATCAAAACTACATTTGGATATCATGAAAGCCACCAAAAAAATCATAAAAGAGCTAAAGTTGGCTAAAAAATAGGATTTGACATTTTTGTAATTTGGTCATGACTTACAACTTTAACATTTATTTCTCCCTAGAAGCATCAGGACATGTTGAGGACTACTAAAGATAGTTCTCTAGCATTATAGACCTCACAAACATGAATTCTAGAGTGGTATAGTTGCAAAAAGTTGAAAAAAAACCAAAAACAGGACCCATTTTTTCACACAGTTTAGGTTGTGAAATGTTGTGCAAGGACAAGGTTAAAGATGGAATTGATATTCCAAAAAAATGTCGAGTTTTTTTCAGCTCATGAGACAACTTTCTAGATACATAGCACCTCAAAATCCATTTTGAAACTCTTGACATAATTCAAGGAAAATGGTCACTTAATAGGACATAAAAGTGTCCCAGGACATAAAAGTGTTCCATTACCAACCTAGTGTTAAAAACACTTAATAAAAGAACCAATAAAAATTAAGCTCTCTAGAAGACTATTGGATAGTCTCCTAAGGGGTCCAATGAGCATTAAACAGCCCAATGGCTTGCCTGATTCCTATTGGCCAGGAGGCAAAAGGGTCCAATGAGAGTTTAGTTGATCTATTAATTACCTAAAGCTCTCACAAAAGGGTAAAGGAGACACATGTCAAAAGGCTATCGCTTATGCTACTTAATTTCCATTGGTTGAGGCTGGGGAGGTCCAATAGGATGTGAGCATGAGCAAATAGCAAGAGGGGTCGACCAAGAGAGAGAGGGGGCTGATTTTTCAAAGGCATCATTGACTTACACACACACAATCTAGGTGTGATTTTTCAAAGGCATCATTGACTTACACACATACACACACACACACACACAATCTAGGTGTGAAGCAAGAAGACTCTCTCTCTCTCCTTCTCAAGCTTTAACGGAAAGCTTACCACCTACTCCAAGCTTGTAAGAAGGGAGGCCTACACCAACAACTCTTGGCTTTGTGATGCAAATCTAACCAAGATCCAAGCTTCAATGCATGCTCACCTCCTCTACCATGCTAATTACTAAGCTAAGCTATGCTAATATGAGTGATTATGTGAGGAGATGTATATCTTTATTGTAACAATACTCCTTCTTCCTCTCAATCTACTCTCATACCCCGCTAGCTCTCACCATCATCAAAGGTGTGTGAGGTCTTGGGTCGGAGACCGTGACGAATTGATGTTGTGTTTAATAAGTTTTGTGCTTAGTGCTTGAAGTTTCTATCTTCATAGCACTAGCTAGTATTGAAGGAACACAAAGAATTGTATTGTAAAATTCTCTTGATGGGAGAAACCATAATACAAAGCCTTTTGGGGGGGGGACCGGCTCCATGTAAATCCGGTCCTTAACTGTTGTCAATTGCTTAATTTCTCTCTCTTTTGAAGTATTGTTCATGCTATCTAACTAGGCATTATACTTTTTGTTGCTCTCTCCACCCAAGCACTCTTGTTATTCTCATTAGGAATCTATTCTAATGAAATGCTCACTATGTTCATGCTATTTTCCGCTACACACAAGTTACTAGGCCATTAAATGTGCAAAGGCTTTGATCTGCAAAACAATGCTTACTCTTATCTCTCTTTATCTCTCTTTGTCTCTATTGTGTAATCCTCTCTTTATCTCTCAACCCTAAACCCTCACTCTCTTTCCATCTCTCTCTCTCTCTCTCTCTCTCTCTCTCTCTCTCTCTCTCTCTCTCTCTCTCTCTTATCCTTGTCTCTCCATCTTTATTTCTCACTCTCTCTCTCTCTCTCTCATGCTAATTGGGTGCTTAGCACCCAGTTAGCATGTGTGTGTGTGTGTGTGTGTGTGTGTGTGTGTGTGTGTGTGTGTGTGTGTGTGTGAGAGAGAGAGACAGAGAAAGCGGGAGGGAGGGAGGGAGGGGGAGAGAGTAAGGATAAACAGGAAGAGAGAGTATATTAAATGATTCACCTAGAGTTCTTCCAAAACCTTAAATTTGCAATGCATTAATAAAATTCTCTCCATGCCTTTATATAGGCATCCACCTTCTAACCTTTGATCTTACTCTCTATCTTCACTTCTAAATATCTCTCTCTCTCTCTCTCTCTCTCTCTCTCTCTCTCTCTCTCTCTCTCTCTCTCTCTCTCTCTCTCTCTCTCTCTCTCCTGCAATCATGTAATTGGGCACTTACTATGTGTGATTACAAGAGAGAGAGAGAGAGAGAGAGAGAGATTTTATTATCGTCCTCGGAGGTCTAATATGATCTATGGGACCAAACCTACATGTGATGTAGTATGTGTATGGCTGATGAGTGACTCTCGATGTTCCAAAATTGGGGTGATGAGAGTTGCAATGGAGAGCCCACACTATGGCTAGGAGAGGAAACTGTGTGGGTCTAAGTTATGACTAAAAATGTGAGAGAAGCAAGTTCGGATGTGACCAAAATCTGAGCACTCTAGTAGTTTGTGGTACTTAGACTCTCAAACTTGTGGTGAGCATAATGTGCATAGTCCATTTTGACTCTTCTCCATTGCCCGAACGCCCTTTCTCACATTGAAGGAAATGGGGGCTAAGCCGAATGGCTGCAATAGTATGTATCACCGACAAGGGGATAGGTTAAATCATGTAAGTGTGAGTACGGTTTCCTATTTCAGTGAAGAACATGGTTTTGTAGTTGGGGGAAATATGGGCGGTGTAATGTATGAAGCGTGACCCACCGAATTTCTCCCAAGCCGTAATACATTGGCATTGTAGAAAAGCTTCATTCACTTCGGAGTCAATTGAAGCATCATGTAGCAAGTGTAATGCATCCCATCTCCCAAACCACTTCTTTATGTCGTACATCCATCCCGTGCTCAAGATCTTGCTTTTATGCATCTTTTGAATTTTTCTACTTGCTTCCCATGCAATTGTAGGAAGTCGATGTGAGGGGTTTTGATGCATCTTTATCATGTACTCCACAACCCTTTCCATGCCCACTCAGAGGGTTCACCGTTCAGTACCTCCCTACATAACGTGCGTTCGCGGGGTATTAAAAAATCTCTCTTTTAACATGTCTGAATGAGTAAAATGACCCCTTCTTTTAGGAAATTTTTCCAAAATTGAATACAAAAAACCCTTATTTGAATGTATCTTTGTTAAATTGCCTAGATTTTTTGCATTTTAAAACCCCTCCTTTTGAACTCACATTAGTGCACACCCGAGCATGCCCATAAACTCAATTGGAAGAGATCCCAACTCAAGAAGTAGGAGCGAATATGGTGTTTGTGTCTTAACTTGGAGAAAATTTGTAAGAAAACGCTTTTGGACATTCTCAAACTCTTTCCAAGTAGACTTTGAGATGCTCCCGCCCCACACTTCAACTCCATAAAGAAGAACTGGTGTCAGCAATGCATCAAAGAGATACTTCTTGAGAACCCAACACTTGATGTTTCCCGCATTACACATGTTCTCAAATACATAATATTCTCTCTTTCCTACTTTCAAACAACACATATGAAATTCATACCCCTTGTGATTGGACGGAACCTCAAGGCCAAGGTACTTAAAGCTCTCAACAACTTCAAGTGTCTCACTGTTGTACACAATGCATGGCTTCTCCTTATGGTTGGTTTTCACAAGAATAGCCTTTGTTTTGGATTCATTCACAATCAGCCCACTATGCAAGCAAAAGTTCTCAAGGACAACCCTAAGCTTTTGTGCATCTTCTAAAGTGTATGCTAGAAGCACTATATCATCCTCATACAACAAAAGCATGATTACTGCATTGCAAATAGTGACCTCTTCAATGTCTTCTTCTTACATAAAGTCAAGTACCATTTGTTCCAATTGATTGATGCATAGACCAAAGAGAGTTGGTGATAATGGACATTGTTCTTCAACCTCAATAGTGCTTACAATTTTTTTTTGAAATTTCTCTTCCCATGCGCAATTGACAAATCACCTTCTCATAGATTCGAGAAACCGCAAGCATAAACTCACTTTGCACTTGGAGTTCTTCCATCCTTGGGGGGGCGGGGGGGAGGGGGGGGGGGGGAGGTAAGTGTGAATGAAGGAAAGAATAAATGAGGTATGGCGGCCGGTAACAGGTAGGGGCAAGAGAGAAGAGCTAGCACTCAACTGTGGATGCTCTAACAAGCACACACATAAAGCAGGAAATGATCATCTTGGCATGGTGACCCTGTTCGGAACTAGATGCACTGAATGTTACGTAGAATTATATCAAAAGCTTTCTTAAAGTCCACAAAACAACAATGCAATCGCTTGCCTTTCAACCGCCTTTCCTCCATGAGAACACAAAGAGTGATAAGGTGATCAATGGTGCTATGGCATTGACAAAAATCGCATATCCTTTTGAACCTCGTCATTCTCTTCAGCCCAATCACTCAATTTCATCTCCATTATGCACCCAAACAACTTTGCCATAAGAGACACGATCATTATAGTGCGATAGTTGTTACATTCTTTACATTCCCTCCTTTATGCAAAGGCTTAACCCAATTATTACTCCAACCATTAGGCATACCATGTTGAAGTGCAAGGTTGAACATCTCACACATCCACTCATGGGTCAAAATCTCTCGTCCATTTGATCATCTCCGGGTTAATACCTTGAAGATCCCCCACTTTGCGAGTGGCCAACTTTTCAAGCCCACCAAAAACATCCTCAATAGTAAAAAAGAGGGCATACATGGGAGCGAACCATAAAATGGCATTTTTTCAGCATTTGTTTGCTCCAACCCGCTTACCCCTCAAGCTTCTCCAAAATCTTCCACATGCATGTGCATTTTCTTCGACCTGAAAAATTTGTTGCTTTACTTCCCATCTTCTTCTCTTGTTTTGAATCAATGCCTTGTATGTATGCAAATGACTTTGATAGCTATCTTTGTCTATAGTTGCATCAAGATTTATTAAGGACTTTCAAGCATCTTGACATTCTTTATCAAACCACCTTTTGCGTGATCTATCTTTGTTGATACCGTTGAGATGCTTTATGGCAAAGCATTCTTCAGCACAAGGACAAATAACTTTCTTGAGAGCTTCCCATTTACTTTCCAATGGTGTGTCATATTGAAGCTTTCTCAACCATAATGTTTGCTCAACCATTTCAATGTACATTGATGCCTGTTTGAAATCCATACATAGTGATAATTTCTCTTTCCTTTGGTGGCTGAGATTATTATGCTTAGTTTCTTCTCCACATGAAGGTCAATACATAAGGTCCGATGGTCAGATTCCGCGGTCCATTGGCCAAACAGAAAACTCTTTATGTGATACATGATCACTTCGGAGCGTAGCACATAGTCAATCACATTGTCCCCATTATATTTCCTACATGTAAATCCATTGGTTCCACTCCATAAAGATACACCATTGACAATGAGCATACCCATGCTATTACACATGTGTAAAAATAACTTTCCATAGTGATCCGGCTCTTTCTCATCCATTGAAGTACGATCATACAAGTGAACTTCCTCCAACTCCCTTGAAATGTATGGCATATCATATTGTTGAGTATCATGTTGCAATGTTTTTGTGTGAACATTCATATCCCCAAATACAATAACATCACCTTTGCGTTTGAAATAAGAAATATCCTCTTCTAAATCAAAAAATGGCTAATCTTTATCCATGCAAGCATAAAAGTGGAAATCATGATGAGGAATGTAGCAACCGGCTACAAAAATAGAAGCTCTTTTTGGTGTCATAATTTTCAGCCATACATAACGTTTGTACTTGTCATCTTTCACAAAATCTTCCAATCCTTTCTTAAACATACATGCTACCCCTCCTTGCCATCTTCGTTGCTTGAGATTCTTTGACCACATCAATGAATGTACATTGTAATCCTTCAAGCTGTTAATCCTTTGTGTATCATGCTCCCAAGTTTCCACAAGAAGTACAACATTGGCTTTGCTTGTTAGTTCAGCAATGCCAACCCCTGCATTCCAAGGATATCTGTTTCAATTCCAAAATCATATTTTCAATTGTAACTGAGTCTCATAGGTCAAGCATCCCTATTTTCTTGAGGGACTTGCCTCCTTCTTGGTAACATTTTCTTTGTGAGAGATCTCCTTCTTTTTCTTATTCTTTTCATCATATGCCTTGTGAGGCATATTTTGTTGCTTAATAGTGCGATCTTCACATACAAAACATTTTGAATTTCTCAAATAGGTCCATCTATTATCAAGGATAATCTTTTGTTTGGTCTCATCCGGCATGGTGCATACAATTGGCCATTCTCCACACACACACACACACACACACACAGATAAGGGTAGGGAGTGGTTACTTAAATAGCACTCAAAAGAGAGAGAGAGAGAGAGAGAGAGAGAGAGAGAGAGAGACCTCTTTAAAGCCTACACAAACAAAGTGTTGTTCAACACTATGTGAAATTATATATATATATCTTGTTAAAAAGAAGATTCTCCTTGCATCCTCCCTCCCCCCTTGTTACCTCTCTCACTTGGTGGAATGAGAGAGAGAGAGAGAGAGAGAGAGAGAGAGAGAGAAAGACAGAGAGAGGGAGGGAGGGGGAGAGAGTAAGGCATCGACAAAAACCTGCTTGTCCCTTTGCACGCTTGTCATTCTCTTCAGCTCAATTACTCAATTTCATCTCCATTATGCACCCAAACAACTTTGCCATAAGAGACCCAATCTTTATAGTCCGGTAGTTGTTTACATTCTTTACATCCCCTCCTATATGCAAAGGCTTAACCAAATTAGTACTCCAATCATAAGACATACCATGTTGAAGTACAAGGTTGAACATAACACACATCCACTCATGGGTAAATTCTTCCGTCCATTTGATCATCTCTGGATTGATACCTTGAAGATCTCCTGCTTTGCAAGTGTCCAACTTTTCAAGCCCACCACATATATCCTCAATAGTACAAAAAGGGGGCATACCTGGGAGTGAACCATAAAATTGTATTTTTTCAGCATTTGCTTGCTCATATAATTTCCTACAATGTGTGTACATATCCACAAGACTCAAGTTACCAGAATTCTCAACCCGCTTACCCCTCAAGTTTCTCCAAAATCTTCCACATGCATGTGCCTTTTCTTGGACTTGAAAAATTTGTTGCTTTACTTCCCATCTTCTTCTCTTCTTTTGAATCAATGCCTTGTATGTATGCAAAGGACTTTGATAGTTGCATCAAGCTTTATAAAGGAATTTCACGCATCTTGATATTCTTTATCAAACAACCTTTTGCGTGATCTATCTTTGATAGATCTATCTTTTGCGCGATCTATCTTTGTTGATACCATGGAGATGCTTTATGGAAAAACATTCTTCAGCACAAGAACAAGTATTTTCTTGAAAGCTTTACATTTAGTTTCCAATGGTGCATCATATTGAATCTTTGTTATCCATAATTTTTGCTCAACCATTTCAATGTACATTGGTGCCCGTTTGAAATCCATACATAATGATAATTTCTCTTTTCTTTGGTTGAGATTATCATGCTTAGTTGCTTCTCCACATGAAAGGTCAATACATAAGGTGCGATGCTTGGATTCCGAGGTCTATTGGCCAAACATAAAACTCTTTATGCGATACATGATGGCTTTGGAGAGTAGAAAATAGTCAATCACATTGTCCCCATTATGTCTCATACATGTAAATCCATTGGTTCCACTCCACAAAGAGACACCATTGTCAATGAGCATGCCCATGCTATTACACATGTGTAGAAGTAACTTTCCATAGTGATCTAGCTCTTTCTCATCCATTGAAGTACGATCATACAAGTGAACTTCTTCCAACTCCCTTGAAATGTATGGCATAGAAAATTGTTGAGTATTATGTTGCAATGTTTTTGTGCAAGCATTCATATCCTCAAATACGATAACATTACCTTCACCTTTGAAATAAGAAATGTCCTCTTCTAAATCAAAAAATGGATGATCTCTATCCATGCAAGCATAAACGGGGAAATCATGATGAGGAATGTAGAAACTGACTACAAAAATGGGTGCTCTTTTTGGTGTCATAATTTTTAGCCATACAATTGATACAAAATCTTCCAATCCTTTCTTAACCATACATGCTACCCCTCCTTTTCCTCTTTGTTGCTTGAGATTCTTTGAGCATAGCCTCTTGCCATTGATCCTTTTGTGGTGCAGAAATAACTTCAGTATAAGTAATGGGATCTTCAAAAGTAGAGAGAACAATGTTAACAATATCATCATCATAAACATGACATGAACCATGTTCGAAATCAATAGACAGATCAACAAAATATCAATATCATCATTGGCAACATTTGGAATGGATGGTTGTGAAGCAAAAAGATGCTCTATAGGAAGAGTTTTATCATCTAAAAGAAATGAAAAATCTTGAAGCAATGATTTAGTATCATTAGAATCATCCATGGAACATGAACCTCCCATAAGATGTTCGTTAAAAGTAGCATCAAGATTCACAATCACTTTCTTGGAGGAAGGTTCATAGAATGAAATAGCCTTTGGAAGTGTCAGAATATCCAGTAAAAATAGCTATAAGACCAAGAGCATTAAGCTTTGTTTGTGTTTCTTTGGGAACATGAATTTAAGCGATACATCCAAAGGCTCAAAAACGAGATGAAGAAGGAATGTCACTTGTCCATGCTGTGATGGGTATCTTACCAGAGGGTGTAGTAGTAGGAAGATGATTCTAAATAAATATTGTTGTCAAAGTAGCTTCAACGTAGAAAACACGCTATAACCATGAATGAATCAACATACATCTTATAGCATTGAGAATAGTGTGATTCTTTTGTTCATCAATGCCATTCTGTTGAGGTGAATATGGAATATTGTGTTCATAATGAATTCTAGTGTCATTACACGGTAACTCAAAAACTCTTCAGAAATATATTTTTCTCCATTGTCACTACAAAGCTTCTTGAGGCGACGACCAATTTAAAGTTCCACAGCCTTGTGGAATTGTTTGAAAACAGATAAGGCCTCAAATTTTTGTCTAAGTAGAAATACAATCGTACACTATGAGAAATCATCAAAGAACGTAATGAAGTAGCAATATTGTGATCTCTAAGAAGGTAGAGATCCACATATATCAGTATGAACAAGATCCAATATGTCATGAGAATGAGTTGTATTTGAGAGGGGAAAAGGTTTACGATTATGTTTTCCAAGAGCACAAAACTCGCAAACTCCCATCTGGGGATGACCTTTAAAATCCATGCCATGAACAAGATCATGACGCTGAAGATCAAGGAGTTTTGAGAAATCAGCATAATCAAAATGGTGATGTCATACCTTGTAATCATGATCACTTGGAGCACTGACAACATTCTCTACAACATCATTGAGACAGAATTCAAACAAATTACCATTTTGAGAAAAAATGGCTATAGTCTTTCCATCTTTCTCAATTTGGCATTTGGTATGATCAAATCCAACAAAGAGACCAAGATCAACAAGTCTAGCAATTGAAAGAAGACTACCTTGAAGATCTGGTACATGTAATACTCCTTGCAAAATTTGTGTGAAAGAAGATAAGGTACCAAGATATAAATCTCCAATACCCTTTACTTGGCAAGTCGTATTATCAACAAGATAAACAACACGTTAACTAGTAGTGGATGATAGTTATGGAGCCACTTAGATTGATATGTCATATTTCTTGTAGCACGAGCATCAATAATAAAAAGTGATAAAATCACGTATATGAAGTATTTTGTCTAGAGTAACTGAAATAAGATGCAGCTTATTTCTGGTATAATATTGTCTTAATGTTCAATAGCATATGCTCTATTATAATCTGTGCCAAATTGACGCTTATAGCATGTATGAGTGGGGTGATTAGATTGTCCACATTATTCACAAGAAGAATAATAATCTCTAGATAAAAGTGATTGTTTAGTGGTAATATTGTGTTCGTCATCATATTGACATGCCCAACAATCATCTTTAGTATTGCCATTTATGTTGCAGTAAGAACAATACTCATTAGGAAACTCGAGACAAAATATTACCACAATGGACACCTCTGTAGTTTCCTCGTTGAAATGGATGCCTTTGAGCTTAAAAAGCATATTTCATCTATTGTGATTTAGTATCCTCTTGTGAAATCATAGTTGTATCATGACCAAAATTACGTCATTCTTGACATTGAGAGTATTCAATTAAAGACATGCAGGCTTGGTCAAAGTCGAGACCATCTTTATTAGAAATAATGGTAACAATGTTATCATAGGAAGAGTCCTTCACTGTGTCAAGGAGAAGTGTAATCAGTTGTTTTCGAGGAACAATATCGTCGGCAGTACCAAGTCGATTAATAATGAATTTGAAAGACTCAATATGTCCCATCATGGCAGTACCACTTTCATATTGTAACTTGGAAATCAAACCTCTCAAATAAAGTATTTCTGTAAAGATTTCTTCTGAAAGTTTGCAATAAGGTACTTCCATACGTCACGTAAAGTAAGCAGTTCATACACATCAAGCAAAAGGAAATCTGGAAGAGAAGAAAGAATATACCATCGAGTTGCTTTATCACGTTGTTGCCAATAGGTATGTGAAACATGCCAGTCTTCAAATACAGGCCCTTCAGTGAGATAATCCCGTTTTCATGATCCATATCAATAGGCTAAGATGGACATACACGATTTCTATTAGACAAGGGGAACTAGAACCTAGGAGTCCACCTCCCAACCACCCACTATATAGCATGGCTGCTAGCCCTTTGCCCTAGTTGGACTCCCTTTCCACACAGCCTAGCCCGGCCTTTCCCTTTTCTAGTCCAGCCCTTCCGTTGTCCAGACATTACTCCCCCCTTAAGAAGAGTTTTTGTCCTCAAAAAAAAAAGTGGGAAACTTCTTCTTAAGAACACTAATGTTTTCCCAAGTGGCACCTTCTTCAGGTTGATCTTTCACTTGATTAAGGCTTGTTGACGTACATGATGACGCGTACATAACTCATGATAATGGAGAACATGTTCAGGTTCATGCGGTAAGGTAGGAGGTTCAATGAAATCTACCAAAATTTGTTGGTCAATGACATTTTCGTCCCCATGTAACCACTTATGTAAATGGCCTACATGAAACACC
Source organism: Adiantum capillus-veneris (assembly GCF_014529385.1). NCBI lineage: Eukaryota > Viridiplantae > Streptophyta > Polypodiopsida > Polypodiales > Pteridaceae > Adiantum > Adiantum capillus-veneris. Next base: position 135,473,438 of record NC_140956.1, on the reverse strand, counting down.
ATATGAATACAAGAATGTGTGGTAGCAATCATTTCTAGGCACGATCACCTACTCGCTTGAGTATTTTGAAAGGCCCACAATATTGGGGAGATAATTTAGGTGTTGGCCCATTTTTCAGACTTTCTGAATGTTCTGGCACATGTAAAAATACGTCCTCCCCTTCCTCAAAGGTAGCTTGCCGACATTTCTCATCAGCATACTTCTTATACCGGTCCTGTGCTTGTCAGACATTTTGACGAGCAAGTTTCAAAATATCCATGTGGTCTTGGGGAAAATACTTAACATGTTGGAGCTTTTTGGTTGCGAAACCCACCATAACTGGTGACCTAGGTTGAAACCCATACATGAGTATGAAAGGACGAAATCCAGTTGTGACATGCTTAGCATTGTTGTAGGCAAACTCAAGAATATGTAAGTATTCTTCCCAGTCTGACTATTTTTTGCTAACGTATGCTCTTAGCAGATACTCTAGCACTTGGTTAACTCGTTCAGTTTGACCATCTGTTTCTGGATGATCAGTTGTACTGAGGTTCAATTGTGTATCCAATCGTTTAAACACAACCCTCCAAAAGTGACTGTTAAACTTGGGATCAGGATCACTGACAATGATACTTGGCAAACCATACAAGTTGTATAGATTGTCCACAAATAACTTGGCTAATTCTGGTGTCTTAACCATTGATTTGGTTGGAATAAACTTACATAGTTTAGTCAACCTGTCTATGACCACCCATACCAAGTCATGACCTCGTACAATGGTTGATAAACCCACAATAAAGGCCATAGAGATACTTTTCCATTTTCCATTGGGAATCTCCAAAGGATGTAAGAGTCCTCCTGCTCCAGGCGCTCTGCTTTGTTAACTTGACATTTTTGGCAATGTAAGACATAAGCTTGAACAAAGCCATGTATATTTGACCAGTAAAACTGTCGTTGTACGAGAGCATAAGTTTTTCTAATACCAGGGTGCCCTACACTTGGACTATCATGACATTCATAAAGAATTTGGCACCGAATGTTTATGTCTGTCAGTACACACACTCTCCCCTTATAAAGTAGGTACCCATTGTCGATGGTGAAATTCTTCCATCACTATAGTTCATCACTTGATAGAGGAGAACTAGGTGTGGAGGTTAACGTTACACTACCATCATTGCAGTGAGAAGGATCCCTTATTTGTACATGGCTCCACACTTTGGAATATGCTTCATCATGCTCGTATTTGCCTTTGAGAGAATCCAAAAATTCACTATGAAGTTCCGTGAACAAGAGAGAATTGATCTCTGGCATACGACTTAGAGCGTCAGCCACCACATTGTATCGACCTTTATGATACCTGAGCTTGGCATCATATTCCTGAAGAATCTCGGCCCACCTGGCTTTCCGACCCTTCAAATCCGTTTGTTGTGTAAACCATTTGATGCTTTCATGGTCAAACACAATCTCAAATTGAGCACCATACAGATAATGCCGCCATGTTTTTAAGGCAAACACTATTGCACAAAGTTTGCACTCATAAGCAGAGTAGTTCTGCTGAGCTGCATCAAGCTTCTTGCTTTCAACTTCAATTGGCCGTCCGTCTTGTAATAGGACTACTCCAATAGCACGGTCACTGGCATCCGTTTCCAAAATTAATGGTTTCAAATGATCGAAAATAGCTAGTATGCGAGCTGTAGATAATGCATCCTTGAGCGTATCAAAACTGTGTTGTTGAGTGGGTCCCCACTAAAAGGATTTGCCTTTTCCTTTCAGTTGATCGGTCATGGAAACAACAATATTAGCAGCGTTTTTAACGAACCTTCAGTAAAAACCTACAAATCCCAAAAAAATCTATAAATCTTCCAAATTTTTCGGAGAAGGCCATTTCCAAATGGTATCCACTTTGGATTGATCCATATATAGCCCATTCGCTGAAATAACATGCCCTAGATAGTGAATTTCTTCTTTCAAAAAATCACAGTTAGAATCCTTGGTATATAACTTATTTGTTCGTAACAACTCGAACACCTGCCTGAGATGTTGTAAGTGTTCTTCTTCAGAAGCACTGTAGACTAGAATGTCATCGAGAAAAACGATGACAAATTTGCCCAAGTACGGCTTCAAGACACTATCCATAAGTGTCATGAATGTTGCGAGCGCATTGTTAACCCAAAGGGCATCACCAAAAACTCGTAGTGTCCAAACTTGGTTTGGAATGGAGTTTTGGGTATATCAGTAAGTCAAATACAGACTTGGTGATAACCTGACCACAAGTCTATTTTCGTAAAAAAATGCGAGCATGAGTGACTTGTTCTTAATCGTAACCGCATTTAAGCCACGGTAGTCTACGCACATGCGCATATGCCATCTTTTTTCTTCACTAATAGCATAGGAGAAGCCCATGGTGAAGAGCTGGGTTGTATAAACCCTCTGCTAAGGTAGTCAGCAAGCTGACGTTCCACCTCAGTAGATTCAGAGTAACTCATATGGTAGGGCGGTTTACTAACAGGTTTACAACTTGCAACCACATCGATGCTATGTTGCACCGATCGTGTCAGCGCGGTAATCTTGGTGGCGAATGATTAGGAAAAACATCTTGAAATTCTTTTTAATAATTTTTGTAACTCACTAGCAACTTTTTCTTGTTTGAAAGTAGCCATTGGTGGAAGAGATGAGAGAAAAGCATGCGGCGCAGATTCGATGTCGGAGAGAAAATGATACAGTGAGTAACACAAGAAAATTTGATCTATTGCTCAGCTGTACAAATCAATGGTGAAGAAGGTACATCCTTCTCTCTTAACAACAACAAATGTGCGCCATGGGATTCGAACATCAAGATGTTGTTCTCATAGCTACGCTTCACTGATGGTCCTAGGCTATGCAACCACTCCCTACCAAGGACCACCTCTGCCCTCTCCATGTTCATAACTTGAAAATCCAAGGACGTGGAGTAACCTTGTACTTACAACGGAATAGCTTGAACTTGAGTATCCCAAAAGTTTGGTATCATGTCCATTCATCATTGCTACCTTGTAGCGGTGGGTACTTGGAGTTTGAGGCAATTTGAGTTTTTTCACCGATCCGTAATTGATAAAATTGTGAGTAGCACCGTCATCTACCAAGATTCACAACTTGTGACCTTGCAGAGATCCGTGCAAATGTACTAACTCATGTGGTCCAAAGGTTTGTTTCCACATGGAATCTGTGAGACAGCATTCATGCACCACCTCGGTGTGTTACTTCCACTGTAGAGAATCGTGAGGAAGACTCAAGAGGCAGCAACTGCACCGTGTGCACTGCTTTCCCCTTGCCATGAGCAGCAGATTTCCCCTTGGGACAATCCTTTTTTCCATGACCACTTCCTAAACATTGAAAACATAATTTCTCTTTCTTAGCTTTATCAAAGTCCTCGGACTCTTGACCCCTTGGGTTTTTAAGATAATTCTAAAGTGGCTACTATAAATTTCCTTTTACTGTGCCCATATTGTGTGCGTGTATTACCATGTGTATTAGCAGGCATGTGAATATTATGTGCTTTCTTTTCATCTGGATCATCGTGAATATGTGATTTTACTATGGCTTCCTCAAGTGTTTTAGGGTCTTGGGTCTTGACGTGCTTCTTAAGCTCTGGTGTCAGACCACGTATAAATCCCCGTACTTGTTGAAAGTTATCTAGGCCTTCCAACTTGAGGATAACATCTCGATAGTGAGATATATATTCAATCAATGATGAGTATTGGCGCATGGAACACGTGTCCCAAGCCGTCCAATTCCGATATGCCTCATTTGTAGGCAAAACTTCTTTACGAAACATAGCTTCAAAATCTTCCCAAGTCTGTAGTATGATATTATTCTCCTTGAGAGACATCGACCATTTGTAGGCCTTGCCTTCCAGAGTTAGGCTCGTTTGCAGAGCTCTGATTGCTTCCGGAGTACGCCGTAAGGTGTGAATTCCATCCCACTTGTTGATAAAGATATTCACTGCATCCTTATTGCGGTCTCGGTCTTCTCCCTTAAAAGTCGGTGGTCTGGTGTTTTTCAATAGCTCATCCACCTCTTTTGCAGTTAGAGTGTGCAAAGTATCAACAGTTGGTCCTTGCCATTGATTAGAAGGTTCTTGCCCTTGTGTAGCAACATGCTCATGCATGTGTGTGTCAGCAGGACCCTTGGATTGTTGTTGCATTAATTGAATCACTAATGTGGATAGTTTAGTGATATTTTCATTTAAAGCCTTAAAATTTTCATCCATGACTGACATGTGTGTCTAAAGTGCAGAAAATTCTTGAATGTCGAGCAATTCATAAGTGTCATCACCTACCGTAGCGTCATGGGCACTCTCCATGAGAGCATTCGGCCGTGAGCCATCATTGGTAGGATCAGGCGTATTTTGCTCGAAATCAAAAGTCATATTGATATAGGAATCCATGGCAACACAGTGCGGTGCAAGGAATAGCCAAAAAAATACTTGAGATTGAGCACTTTCAAAGTGTAATTAGCCTTGCTAATCCCATCTAAGTCAATATTATCCAAGTGTTAATTGATCCAAAATGTCCACCGTGTAGGGAATTTCTTAATCCCTTGTAGCCGAATAGATTATGCATTTGACCGTAATCAATTTTGAAAAATAACGTCACTTGAGATGGTTTGATTAAATTTCTGGTTTTCTGCAGCTCGTACATAGAGAATTGGTGTGGGTGTGTGTGTTTGCCGGCCCTGCCTTTGATTCCCTTGGATCGATGCTTACAACTTACCAACTCCCAAAATCAAAGCTCCTTGCTTGAGGCGGGGTGTGTGCCCCCTTGTGTCAATAAAGTCCTAGGGCCAAAGGCCTTAGGCATTTTGTAATGTGAACTCAAGGCCTCATAGGCGCCATGATGGACTGCAATAGCACGCGAGGAGGTTGCGAGAGATATGGTGGTCGCTGTAGGGCGAATTCGGCTTCAGCCCTGGGTCGAGTTGTGCTCCCCATCCCGGTGCGATGACGTAGAGCCTGCAAGGGCACCGTTTGGTGCAGGTCCCAACCTCGGTGGCTTCTCCTTGCAAGGGTAGTTGCCCACGCTTTTCTGTCGTCCTCCTCACAGAAGGTGAGTTCCACGCTCCCTTGACCCCGACATGCAAAAAACGCATGCCAATTGTGTGTCTCCCCTCCTCCATGGCTCTGCCTTTCCCAAAACAGAAACCTTTCTCTTGATACCAATTTTAGACAAGGGGAACTATAACCTAGGAGTCCACCTCCCAACCACCCACTATATAGCATGGCTCCTAGCTCTTTGCCCTAGTTGGACTCCCTTTCCACACTGCCTAGCCTGGCCTTGCCCTTGTCTAGTCCGGCCTTGCCGTTGTCCTGACAATTTCCAAGGAAACTATCATAGAGTTCATCACCTTCAACAATTAACAACATTTTTTCTTTCCAAACAAGAAATTCTTGGCCTTGGAAATGAGGAACAGAACGTTGGCCAGAAGGAAAGCCGTTCACGAGAATAGTCATAGCCATATCTGGTTGTGAGAAGATATATAAGATAAGATCGCAAGATCTGCACACCATATATGGTGAAGACTGCAATTGAGGACAAGAGAAATATCATGATTGTGTTCTACCAAAGATAAATGCAAGAAAGATGCTAAAAAAACTTCCAAAAATGTAAGGGACGTCACCCAAAAAAGTAGAAAAAAGGAGATGTTAATAACAAAAGAGTCCTCGAATAGAGTGACATGAGACGCGACGTGTGACTCAAGATTGACTGCCACAATATGAATACCAAAAGGCTAAATTTTCTCAAAAAAATGAGAAAATTTTTAGAAAAACGATTGCAGAATCTTCACAAAGACGCAGGAGGACAAAACCTGCGTCAAGCTCGATTGTAGTAAAAACAACATAACTTTTTGCTGCGAACTTTGATTAATGAAAACCCCGGACTCAAATCGAAGAGCGCAAGGAGACAAACAAGTTTTGGATGAAAAGTACAAATTGCACTACGCTCCATCATGCTTTACTTATTTCTTTAGGTTTTGAGCAAAAGACCCCCCAAAATTGAGACGAAGTTGAGGGTGGCAAAAAACAAATCAACAAGCAAACCTAATCAACAATTTCACCATATTGATTAGCAATAAATGCCACACAAAACACTTATCATATTCTTCTTAACAAAAAATAACCCACAGTTAACAAGAAACAATCCTCAAAAACAAAATTTGTAGACATTCTGAACCTTACATGCAAATTGCATACACATACTCTGATTTGTCACCATGAATTGAATCGTTCTGTGATCATTACCTCTCCGATATCATGTTGAGACGTAGAAACAAAGAGAGAGATATACGAAACATGAGACACACCATGTACACTCCTAAAGACTCACTCATACTGAGGACAAGATACAAATATATAGGTAAGACCAAGTTGAGTACAGTGAGCCATATATAGCTCCAACACATTTTTGTGTGTGTTTGAATTGAAAAATGTGTGTGTGCATCATATATATGGTGTTTATATTATTTAGATTTCACTTTTATTTACTTGCGTGCATGTTTATGTAAATGTGTGTGTGTATGTTTATGTGAATGTGTGTGTGCATGTTTATGTGAATGTGTGTGTGTATGTGTGTATGCAACAAAAGAGAATGATAGAGCAAGAAACACTTGAAGAAATGTCATCAAACCTGTAAACACACACACACACACACAATGTTACTCACACGCACACAAAAGTGAACAAATCTACTACCGATATTGAAAAGAAGCTTATCTTATTGATAGGGGGCATCGTAGGAGTAGAAATCTCAAGTTCAGCAAGCCATGCGGAAGCAGATCTACAGCAAGTGAGGAGGAGGAGGGCAAGAGAGGAAGAGAAAAAAGAGCGAAATGCGCAGGAGAAACCCGCGGGTTCTATTTTTGCAAAATCCATCGGTACAAGTGCCAGTATATGCATCAATATTGATGCCAAATTAGGTGACAATATACACATCAATATGGGCACCGATATACGTGCCAGTATAGGCTTCAAAAATTTGGAAATGATTTAAAAAACAAAATTGATCTCCCTCGAGATTTACCTACACATATACCGACGCCCGCTATTGACATTAAAATTTAAGCGACCTCTTGTAGTGCATCCTTGTAATCATGATATCATATTCTTTTCTTTGGAAAGTCTAACTAGTATTTCATGTATCAAAAATGAAAGGTTTCTTTTGCCTACATGCATGAGGATCATGGCTCCAATATCGATGAGTAATTTGACATACTTTCTTTTGTCACTTTGTGTTTATCTTGTCTCACCACTGGATTATGTAACTCAAGCCAAAACAGGCTAATAATATATGGACTCCTTGGGTAGTGTATGGCATTGACAGCTATCTTAGAGACCATGGCTCAATTATTGTCACCTCAAAAGGTTTGGCTTCATACCTTATTTCTCTGGAAGCAAGTGGGAAGCCATCAATCACCTCCATATATTTTGGACACGATTTTTCCACAAGCACTAACCTTTGCTGCTTAATGAAGTCTTCTTTGATGAAACTTACACCTGTGCCACTATACAATAGATATTTCACATCCACTTGGTCTTCTATTACATGAATCCTTTTTGGTATTGTGAGATTTGATATTGCATTGTGAGAGCTTTTTCCTAGAGTCCTAGAAAATGAGTCAAGGAGATGAAAGGTGGAATTATCCCAGATGTAGTGGTGCAAGACTATAGAGCTACTTGAAGCTCATTTCATGAATGAATAACACAAGTCTATTTTGCATTACATCTCTCTTGTTTATAGTGATCTTGTGATGGCTTAGCAAATACTCAAGATCATGTTTATGATTCCATATTAATTGATCTTGGAACCTTATTTTCTTGAATGATAATCTATCCAATACCCGCTCACTTGTGTGCACTATGTTTATCTTTCATCCACCTTAGCTAGGACGATCCCATTCCCATCAATAGGAAGAGAGCTTCTTGAGTCTTATTTTGAAAATGGTTCAACCCAACAGTCTCTAATAGGACTAGAGTGAACATTTTCTAAACATGATGGAAAACTTTAATGTTTTATACCTTATATGAGACCACCAAGACCCTCAATAGAAACTCTCCACCCAATCATAGCCCTTTATAGGCACCCCCTTGGTTGCGTTCATCCATGGCCTCTCTCTCACACAGTACCTTTCAAAGTCTCGAGAAATCATATTAAAACTAGAAGGTCTAGATGAATTCCAAAAGATACAGGGTTTTAATAGGGGCCTTGACAAAGACTATCGTCTTCATGTCAAGACCCAATATCCAAAAACTTTGGAAGAAGACATCAGTCATGCCCAAAGATATGATGATGACCAAGAGAGGAAAGGAAATGTTCCTACACTAAGAATAATTTTGCTAAGAGCCAATGGCGAGGTAGATCTCCCGCACGTTCCAAGAGGAATAAGAGACAATCTACCTCTCCACGCTGGAGAGGGGGAATAGGGAACACACCCAGCACACCAAATGTCTACCTCTCTATAGCCCAAGGATTCCACAGCACCCCTAACCTCTCAAACAACACCTTCAAATTGGCTAATTTGCACTAACAACTCCACTTTATCACACAGAACAACTATCTCATACCTTGCAAAAACACCTTGTAGCACAATTGCACCCACTCTGCTCAACTCACCCTTTCCGACTCACAAAACACCCCGATTCTACCCTCTTGGTAACACCCTTCAAGCTGTAGGCAAAGGCAAACCCTTTGCAAGCACTTGCCAATACACAAAGAGCAAGAGAAAAGGAGGGGAATGGGGAGAAGCAGCATAAGAAATAGGGGCAAATATGTGGTATTATTGCATAGGGGAATAGTACAATCAAGTATGTAGCTTCAATGGAAAGCTTATCACTACACAGGCTTGCAACTTTCAATCACACACTCAGGCAAAAAAGACCACCTTGGTCAAAGACCCCAAAAAATGAACATATATCTCCTCTAATAGGAGTGTGTCTAGGAGACTTAAAAAAGAAATAAGGGGTGAGCGTCCCCTCTCGTGGCCTTCACTTAGATCTCTTTTTGGAATTTGTTTTGCATTGCTAGCACTTTGCATAGTTCATTTTTGGAAACAATTGCATGGTGTACACATCTTCCTAATGTCCGCCCAACTCCGCCGCCCGGCTTGCTCCTCTTGGGCCTTTGAGTTCTCTCTTTGGCTTTGCTTGATCTTTGAACGGCCTTGGCCTTGCTCTCCCTTCACTGCGGGATCAACTTCTTCCATGAGGGGGGGAGGTAATAGCGAGGTCTCTATTGCCCTCACTCTTTCCTTCAAACATTTGGGGCCCCAACATAGCCATGGGACTCGCCTTTAGGGCGGACCTGCCACATCATCAACCACTCCACGTGGTCTCAAAAAAACATGTACCTGACACCAAGCTCCGACACATGTCTGACCCTCCCTCCCGACAAAATAAAGTGGAGGACTTCACCATATAACCCTACACCTGGTGAGGCAGCCACTGCATAGCTGTGTCTACCATCTTTTTCATCAACCATAACTTACATACCTTCACAGGAAGCAAAGCCACTGCTTGAGATTCTTCTTTCTCCACCCTTGGGCATATCAACCGCATTGGAATCTCCATTGTCTTTGGCATCACAACCTCCTCTTTGGCCGCACACTCCGTTCCAGCATCATCAAGCCCTTCCTCTTCAAATGGCCCTTCAAGGTCAACCAGTACCTCTTGCTCTTCAGCTGCATTTACTTGTTCTTTGAGCACCTCTTCTACCGTTGCATCAGGCTTTTCTTGGGAAGAAAGCAAATCAGTCTCTATTGCATCATCCTTGTCTTCCTCCATAGACACAGTTGCTTTACCTTTCCTGGAAAAATGTTGCACCACCATGGCACCTTCTACCGCTACTTTCATCAGCACCACCATTAGCATGGCACCACACACTACCTTCACTTGCATCCCATCATCTGTAGGCCTAGACAACACCACTTGGCTTTCATCAAGAATCTCGGCTTGCTCTATTCCCTGCTCTTCTTGCACATGGGCTACTACCATATCATCAAACATATAAGAGGGCAGCTTTATCTTTACCAGTTCAAGTTCATCAGATTCCGTCTCCCCGTCATAGGATGTGAACTCATCCACTCTATTCTCCTCGCTTGTCTCCCAGCTAATTGATCTTGTATCATCATCATCACCGAAATCATATACCGACTCCGTATCTGCATCTCCTTCCGCTTGCTGCTCCACAAAAGCTTGACCTTTTTCACCGCTTTGCAAACTTTCTTCATCAGCTTCTGAACCCTCGGTATCTGCATCTTGATTGCATTCTGCTACCTTTTCATGCAAACTCTCCACAAGAACATGCTTTATCTCTTCAATTCGTACCGGAACCTCCACATCTGCACTACTTTTTCATCTTGGTTCACCTCGACATGGAGCTTCTCCTCGTTGACAAGCTCTTCCACCCTCGGCACATGCACATCACATACTGGAAATCTCCAAGGAACATAGCCAATAGTAGGTCTTACCACAACACGCTCTGCATTTTGAACAATTGGACGAAAGAGCACTTCTCTACCTCCGCAACAGGCATATAATCTGTTGGCTTTAACACGCCCAGCTCTAACTTTTGCTTCACCTTTTTGCTCTTTATCTTTGCCAGATAGACCATGTCTTCATAGGTATCTGCACCATCTTCGACCTTTTCTCTAATCCTCGGATGCAAGCACTCTAACAGCTTTGACAGCTTCAAAGATTGATTGCTTTTGACCCCAGTAGCAATCTCTAACTGCTTCCAACAGACTTCAAATTTCTCAATGAAAATAGAGAAATATTTACTTACATCCCAGTGTACCGCCTTCAGCCTTGCACCAGCTTTTTCCGCCGTAATTACCTCTCGAAACCTTTCCAGAAACTGACTCTGCAACCTTTGCCATGATTCTTGATCACTGCTTTTTAAACCATCGAACCACACCTTGGTTCATCCTTGCATCAATAGCGGCATCGTCTGTACCCTTTTTGCATCCGTCGACATATGCATCGACAGTATCCATAACTCAAACTCTGCTAACCAATCCTTGGGATCTTCCATGATGCCATTTGGGTAATTGTAGACCGTCTCACAAAGATGGGTCGATTCATTCCCACTAAGACTACGGTTAAGACACCAAAGTTAGCACGTCTATTTGTAGAGCATATATATAAACTCTATGGTCTTCCAGCTAGTATCATTAGTGACAGAGATCGAAAGTTTGATAATCACTTCTGAAGAGCTGTGTTCCAAAATTTGGAAACTAAACCTTAATCTAAGTACGGCTGATCATCCAGAAATGAATGGTAAAAAAGAAAGAGTTAATCAAGTGCTAGAGGATATGCTACGAGCGTACGTTAGCAAGAACCAAACCAATTGGGAAGACTACTTATCTATATTGGAATTTGCTTATAATAATTTAAAGCATGTGACTATAGACTCTAGTCCATTTATGCTTTTTTATGGATTTCAACCTAGATCACCCGTTACGGTGGGGTTCGCTAAGGAGAAGATACAACAAGCGAGGGATTTTCTCCAAGGCCATTTTGACATGCTTCGAGTTTCTCGACAAAATGTTAAGCAAGCTCAAGATTGATATAAGAAGTACACAGATGAGCATTGTTGTCTTGCTACTTTCGAAGAAGGAGACAAGGTTTTCCTCAAAGTTCCAGAGCATTCAGAAAGTCTGAAGACGGGAAAAGTTTCTAAACTTTCACCATGCTATTGTGGACCATTTACCATTCTCAAACATCTAGGTCAAGTGGCCTATAAGTTAGCTCTTCCAGAGCACTCATGAGTTCATCATGTTTTTCATGTTAGCCGTTTACGAAAATATCTAGGACATAATGATAATGTCATTGACACAGGTGTGTTGGTTCAACTTATTGCACTGCCAAGAATTCCTCATGAGCCGAAAAGATTTTGGATTCTCATGAGCATTGCACTAGACATCATGTTAGACAACAAGTGCTGGTAAAATGGCTAGATAGACCTAAAGAAGGTTCTACAAGGGAGAATGTCTCCGCACTTAAGAAACATTTTCTTACGTTTGTTTTCGAGGACGAAAATGATTCTCCAAGGGGGGGGGTAATGTAAGGACATGGATCTATGGGCAAGGCCACCGGCACGGCCGGATAGTGTGTACGCCAGGGGGAGGCTATAAGATAGCACGGTTCGGTGGAGACTAGCACACGCATTACCACCGGCCTTTCACGCTTCCATGAAAGTAACTTGCCAATATTTCGCATCAACATACTTCTTATATAGATCTTGTGCTTGTCTAACATTCTGACAAGCAAATCCATATGGTTGTGGATGACATCCTTGACATGTTAATGCTTTACATTTTCCAACCCCACCATAACTAGTGACCTAGGTTGAAAAGGGTACATGAGCATGAAGGGACTAAAACTAGTCATGACATGCTTAGAACTATTGTAAGAAAATTCAAGGATACGAAGATAATCTTTCCATTCTGATCACTTCTTTCTAACGTATGCTCGTATCATATCCTCTAGCACTTGGATAACTCGTTCACGGTGTTATGTTTAGGTTGAAGGTAGAGGGTGAGAGTGAAGTTCCAAAAAAAAAGGATAAGGGTTTGGCATGGTAGGGAGGGTTAAAAGGTGGGTCCACTTAGATGGTGTGTTTCATGAGTATTGTTACCATATACATGTGGTAGTGATGTGTGTGAACACACTAGGACCGCCGGGGCATTTTTCCCTCTTTAGGAGGTTTTTTCCCCCGAGCATTGTATATACGTCCATCACTCTAGTGCTATCTATCTTTCCATTGCAAACTAAGTAATACACTCTCTATTGTGTGCCTTAAGCTTCCTTCATCTTCTCCAAGCTGTGTGCGTTTCTCTGCAACCCTAATTCCAACAATTGGTATCAGAGCAGGTTGCATCCTCCCGGGCTTAGTCGCCAGCTACTCTAGCACACGCCTGCTCACTTTCTCCGATTTCACTAAACTTTGGCAAGTGTTCACAGGTCAACAAAGATTTGGGCCGGGCTCATAGAGCTCAGTCTGCTCAGATTTTTTATTCGGGCTCATTTCGGCCTCCGTTTCCACTACAGGCAGTACTGCACAGACTATTTTTTCATTTTGTGCAAAATTTTTCTCAGTGCCGTTTTCTACATAACAAGTGCGTCATAGTCTTCTACGGTTTGTGCTATATAGCACGTATTGTTCCCGCTCCGTTTCTCCTATTTTTGGGCAGTTTTCACATCATGTGCAGCATTTATCGTGGCTGACAACAACAGAGATGTGTTCAAGATGTTTGCTGTTGAGGACAGGTTGGATGGGGACAACTACCCTATGTGGGCTTATATGATGCAACATGTTCTTGTGTCAAAGGGCATCTAGAACATTTTGCAGGGCATTGATGTATGTCCTAGTTCTGAGAATGTAGGCGATGTTGAGGATGTTGCAGGTCTTTCTGCAAGGGTTGATGCTATTAGAGTTGTTTTTCCTACGGTAGAACAAGCTCGTTGGGATGTAAAGGATGCACAAGCTCATGCATTGATTGCGTTGTCTGTGAGGCGCACCATTGTTCCTCACATCTGTTCAGCAAAATCTGCAAAACAGGCTTGGGATATTTTGGTTGGTCTTTATGCAAGTCGCAATGAGGCTAAAATTGCTTTGCTGCATAAAGATCTGGAATCAAAGATTATTCATGAGAAAGATGATATGGACACTTTCCTTGCTAGTGTCAAGGATATCAATGAGCAACTTATTTCTGCAGGTGAAGTTATTTCAGACAGTTCCCTTGTGCAGACTGTTCTTGATGCCTTACCAGATTCCTACCAGACTTTTGCTAGTACTTGGAGACTGATGACCCAAGGAAATCCTGAAGTTATCAAGTTTGATGCATTTCGCACATTGCTGTTGCAAGAGTCACTTTCTAGAAAAAAACAGGACTAGGTCTCTCAAAGAAAGGGTGGTAACAGCAATGCAGCCACTTATTATGGTTCTACTGCGAGTGGCAAAACTTCTATTCCCAATGCTTTTGCTGGCAGCACTTCGTCTGGCAATTCTGGTGATAAGGGCAAAAAGAAGATGCATTGCCATTATTGTAAAGCTAATGATCACTTGATCAAGTCGTATCCTCAATTGAAGGCCAAAGAGGCACTACAAATGCTAGTTTCACTACAAATGCAGTCATTGTTGAGTCTTCTGTAAAAGGAGACTGTAATGCTGATGTTGATGCAGAATGGGCTTTTAGCGCAGAGTGCACTTACAATCTTGCTGTCCATGATGCATGCTTGTCAGTTGCTGCAGATTCACATGTGTGGTATTTCGACAGTGGTGCTACAAAGCATATTACCTCACATCGTGAATTGATTACCTCTCTCGAGTCTGTCCCTCATGGGAATTCAGTCACTTGTGCCAACAATGCCTCTTATCCGGTTCAGGGAGTTGGAAAGACTGTGCTGACTACTACAAATGGCAGTTCCTTCACACTTGTTGATGCACTTTATGTACCTGGGATCAATAAGAATCTCTTGTCTGTATCCGCACTTGCTAGACTTGGACTTGTAGTCAAATTTGTGGATGACAGATGTACAATTCATGATCTCAGTTTTGGTGATGAAATTGTTGCATTTGGCCTTTTGTGCCATGGGCTGTATAAGCTCACTTTGTATGACAAGTGTGGAAAAAATTTTGCAAATGCAGTTGCAAATTCAAGGGCTATTTCAGATGCAAAACTTTGGCATGCACGTTTTGGTCATCTGAATTTTGCCAGTTTGCTGCGTTTGCAGAAATCTGATATGGTTGCTTCTTTGTCACCTCTTGAAGCACCTGTTAAACATGTTTGTGAAGGCTGTATTTTGGGTAAGATGCAGTGTTCTAAGTTTCCAAAGGATGGTTCAATTCAGGCCACATGCAGGTTACAGCTTGTGCATAGTGATGTTTGTGGGCCCATGCAAACTCCGTCCTTGGGCAATTACCTTTACTTCGTGGCTTTCATTGATGATTACTCCAGGCATGCATGGGTATTTCCGCTTAAATTAAAGTCAAAAGTTTTAATGTGCTTCAAAAAAATTCTGGCTATGGCTGAAAATTTCTCAAAATGTACTATGGGCACCCTCCGTTCCGATCGAGGGGGGGAGTATATGTCTCATGAATTCAATGTATTTCTAGCTAGTCGTGGGATAAAACACCAATCTACAGTGCCTTATACACTTCAGCAAAATGGTGTTGCTGAGAGCAAAAATAGGTCACTTACAGAAATGACACAATGTATGGTCAAAAGTCAAGCTTTGCCACATTCTTTTTGGCTTGAGTCCATCATGTGTGCCACTTATGTACTAAACAAGTGTCCTACAAAAGCTTTGAAACCTAGTACTCCATATGAAGCATGGCATGAAAGAAAGCCTTCTATTGAGCACATGTGTGTTTTTGGCTGTTTGGCATATGCTTTGGTGCCACAAACACAGCGCAGAAAATTGGATAATAAGGCTGTCAAATGTTTTTTTTTTTGTTATAGTGCTAAAAGCAAAGGTTACAGGTTGTATCATCCACAAACAAAACGTATTTTGGTTTCACGAGATGTAATGTTTGTGGAAGATTCTCTTCAGCCCTTGTTGTCATGTACTAGAGACAGTAATGTAAGCTCACAGGATGTTTATGACACTTTGTTGCCTCTTTTCAGTGGTGGAAATACGAATGTAAGTTCCGATGAGGCAAATGTACATCCTATGAGGGTTTCTAAAAATGTTACAGATGAGCCTATTACTGATGCAGATGTACATGATGTACTTGATGAGGAAAGGGCTAAAAATGAGCAGGCTAGAGGTATGCCAAAATGGCTGGTGCACACTTTATGTGCCAGTAAATTGGATGCACCTTTGTCTAGCCGTACTCGTTCAGGCTCTCGCCATGCATCTTATGCATCATATTGTTATGCTTTGGCTGTGTCTAGCTTACATGATGTTGAGGAGCCTCTGTCTTTTGATGAAGCACAAAATTAAAAAATTGGATGGTTGCCATGCAATCAAAATATGATGCACTTATAGAAAATAACACATGGAATTTATGTGATTTGCCTCCTGGAAAAAAGGCCATTGGTACGAAGTGGGTTTACTAGTTGAAATGCAAGTCGGAAGGTGAGATCGATCGCCATAAGGCTCAACTTGTTGCAAAGGGTTATGCACAACAAAAAGGCATAGATTATGAAGAGACCTTTGCTCCCACTTGTCATATGACTACTGTGCGTTTTCTATGTGCATTGGCAGCTCATTTTGGTTGGGATGTATATCAATCAAACATTGTTACTGCTTTCTTGAATGGTAACATATTTGAGGAAGTAATGTATCCTCGCGGTTTTGTCATAAAAGGACAAGAGGACAAAGTGTGCAGATGTAAGAAGGCTTTGTATGGGTTGAAGCAATCTCCTCGTGCTTGGTATGAGAAAGTTGACACTCATTTGGTTAAACGAGGCTTTCGTAACAGTCCAACAGAAAGCACATTGTATGTAAAGAGTGAGGGTGATGTACTTCTCATTGTGGTTCTTTATGTCGATGATTTGTTGATCACTGGACCAAATGAGAGACATATTGCTGAATTTAAGGCTGATTTGAACGCTACTTTCAAGATGAAAGATTTGGAGATGTTGCATCATTACTTGGGTATACAGTTTAAGTAGTATGATGGTGGTATTGCCTTGTGTCAAAAAAGTTACAAAGAGACATTGCTATGTAAGTTTGGACTTGAGGATTGCAAACCTATTGCCACTCCCATGGAAACAGGTTTGAAGTTGAGTCTACATGATGCTCGCGATCCTGCTGATGTCACTCTTTACCAAACTTCTGTTGGCTACCTCATTTATGTATGCAACACGAGGCCGGATATTCAGTTTGCAGTCTCACAGGTTAGCATATTTATGCATAGCCCATGGTCTAAGCATTGGCAGGCTATCAAGAGGATTTTCTGCTACCTTAGTGTCGCTTTACATCTTGTCTTGTTTTATCCCAAGGGGGGATTATTGCCGCCAGACTTACATGCTTTTTCAGACTCAGATTGGGCTAGTTGTTTTGACACATGAGTGTCCACAAGTGGTTTTTGTTTCATGCTTGGCAGTTCATGTATATCATGGTTGAGCAAGAAGAAACCTATTGTGGCCACTTCGAGTTGTGAGGCTGAGTACAGGGAATTCTTCACAGCTACGGTTGAGTGTGTATGGCTCAGACACCTTATGGCTGATTTGGATGTTGGACAAGACACTGCCAAAACTATCTACACTAACAGTCAGAGCGCATTGGCAGTTGTGAGGAACCCAGTTTTTCATGCTCGCACAAAGCACATTGAGGTGGATTACCACTATGTCAGGGAGAGGCTCTCAGCAGGAGAGATCAGCTTTGCTTATGTGCCAACACGGGACAACCTTGCATATCTTTTCACAAAGGCATTGTCTCGTGAGAAACTTGAAGCTTTCCGCAAAGCTTTGGGCATACTCCCCTTTGTGGACTGATCATGTCCTCAAGGCATGGCACTTCCCTTTACTCATGTGCCAGCTCTTGTTCACCGCATCACTCCATGGGGGGATTTGCTACCATATACATGTGGTAGTGGTGTGTGAACACACTAGGACCGCCGGGGCATTTTTTCCCTCTTTAGGAGGTTTTTTTCCCCGATCATTGTATGTACGCCATCACTCTAGGGCTATCTATCTTTCCATTGCACACTAAGTAATACACTCTCTATTGTGTGCCTTGAGCTTCCTTCATCTTCTCCAAGTTGTGTGTGTTTCTCTGCAACTCCCTAGTTCCAACAAATATCCATGCATAACCCACTTAAACTAGAAGTGTGTGGACTTGATGATTCATGATAATTGTGATGAGAGATAGAGAGCCAAATATCTATGATAAGTGCATGGTTGTTGGAAATGTATGCTTGCGGATGTGTATGCATTAACAATGGACGATGGCTAAGTGAAAGAAAATTGTTTAGCTGATGCGTGGAAGGGTTGAATGACTTTTCATGGGTGGGTTGTTGGATTTGTGACCACAAAAAAGGGTAGGCT
The DNA here is from genome assembly GCF_014529385.1 of Adiantum capillus-veneris. Lineage (NCBI taxonomy): Eukaryota > Viridiplantae > Streptophyta > Polypodiopsida > Polypodiales > Pteridaceae > Adiantum > Adiantum capillus-veneris. Next base: position 135,455,432 of record NC_140956.1, on the reverse strand, counting down.
ACGCGTTGCCAACTATCAAAATGGCATGAAGTGCCACAATTTTTGTTCCTAGTGTGCATGCGCACAGGTGGTTGGTATAGGAAGTTGCAATTGGCACCAATTATTCTTCAAGATGTCCATCTACATTGTTGAAATGATTGTCATTGTCATTATTATTTGTGTTGGTGCTCTTCTTGCTAGCTGACAATGCCATCTTTTTAAATTGTCGTTACTAGGCAATTGAGTCATACATGGAAGATAGATAGGGAGCCAAGTCCTGACTCCCATTTAGCTACATAGTGCCACAATTTTTGTTCCTAGTGTGCATGCGCACAGGTGGTTGGTATAGGAAGTTGCAATTGGCACCAATTATTCTTCAAGATGTCCATCTACATTGTTGAAATGATTGTCATTGTCATTATTATTTGTGTTGGTGCTCTTCTTGCTAGCTGACAATGCCATCTTTTTAAATTGTCGTTACTAGGAAATTGAGTCATACATGGAAGATAGATAGGGAGCCAAGTCCTGACTCCCATTTAGCTACATAGAGCAAAGCATAACCCTTGAAAAAAGAAAAAATATTATCTTTTGAATATTCTTGTGGTTGATATGTGGTGGGTTCCCGATATTTGAGGATAGAATTAGAGCCCATTTGTTGGGAGATTTGCATCAAGCACATCAATTTCATCCCTAGTTTGAGCTCTGTCACCTATTCAACCAATTACCCCACCATCTAGACCAGCTAGAAGCTCTACCTTTACCCAACCCTATCATGACTCAACTACTAGCTGCACCGTCAACTCTTCAAATCTCTTCTTACTTCGATCATCCATAATCCCCATTGACTCCATCACCAAAGTTTCATGGTTGACCTTTAAAAGATCCCGATAACCCTATCAAAAATTTTAAGACGGAATGTCAACCCTTAATCACTACCTTGAAGGGAGAAGTGGCTACATGGTTCAATGGACTAGTTGCCTAATATGTCACTAGTTTTGATGATTTCTAGTTAGAATTTCATGGTTGAGTTTTGCAAGCCATCAAAACCTTATCTATTCCATGAGCAATTAACTCTTTTAGGAAACAACCTATGGAGAGTGTTGAGCAATGTAGTAAGCATATCAAAAGCTTTGTTGAGCATTAGTTTACCACCTTGAGTATTAATCCACACAAGATTTTGGAATCTGTTATGCTAGGATAACACCTACAAGCACGATGAGGTCAGGTCCACAACTCACCACCCATCCATGAGAAAAATGAGGCTTTCCCCCTCATTCTCAGACCCTTTATAGTGTGGTATACTTTTCCACATTGGCCTGAGTGCCCAAAACTATGGTCGAGTGGTTTCCCCCTCAACCCACCCTCCTGGATCTATGACCAAAAGGGCGTACACCTAGATACATCCATGACAAGCTATGTGACATTATCCCCCCTAAAGATATTTTGTCCTAAAAAATAGCATAGGAAATCTCTTGGCCAATAGTTAAGCCAACGTTTTCAGCAAGAAAGCCTTTCCCAAATTGCAGCTTCCTTGTCCAAGTTTGTCCACTTGGTTCTATAAAGTCAAACAAAGTTTCTTGAGGAACTACATTCCCCAACCCATGAACTGGTTTCTTCAGTTTACTAATGTGGAAGATAGGTTGAATTTGAGAGCTCTACAATAATGTAAGTTTATATTCTACATCCCAATTAGCAGATGTCTTAGGACAATCTTGTGCACTATGAATGCTTTCCTTTGATTCTTTTAGCATGTCATTCATATTCTCAAGAAAATCCTTGACAAATTCAATCTCCTCCTTTAGACCTATAGTCATTGGAGATCTTGGCTAGAAAGCATACATCAACTATAATGGTGTAAATCTAGTTGTTGCATGTTTGGAACTATTATAATAAAATTCCAAAATCGCTAAGTATTCTTCCAAGTTGCATTACTTCTTACTTACATAAGAATGAAAATATCCTCTGGGATCTGCTTAGCCCTTTTGGCTTGATCATCAGCCTATGGATGATCTGTTGTACTCCTGATCGGAGTAGTATCCGTTTTCTTGAAGATTTTCCTCCAAAAATGACTATTCAACTTTCAATCTCTATCTGTGACTATATCTTAGGGTAGGCCATATGTGGGACGCATGTCTAACCTCACTATCCTATCTTATTACAGTATTAGCGAGAACCACGATTAATTTGTCAAACCATGGAACGAAGCTGACTCGACTAGTGCATAGAGGCTACAAGAGGTTGTCAATCTCTTGGAAAACATCTAACAACTCGTATCTAACTCAAGCTACACTCAAGTGACTGAAATCACCAAAAGCCAATCGCTCATTGGCAAGCAAATCACATCCGTTATAGCATCAAATGACATCCAAACGTAACAAAACTTCTAGGACAAGTTTATAAGAAATAAGCACACATGCTTATGGTCTCAAACCCCATTTTAGGTCAAGTTCCAAAATTGCGATTATTAATAGCAGTGGATTCTTGACCTAGTTGTTTTTGACAAAATGCATCTAAATGCTTAGCAATGATGCCCCAATACCCCGCCTATGCTTAGTTTTCGATTTAAAACTGCAAATTCCTAGTTATGATGAAATAAGGCCGCGGGTTGGCGACGTCAAAAGCTACGAAATACTATGAATGGCTTACGTCAATGCGTAGAGCTCTTACCTGCAATTGCAATGCAACAAACGCAATCGCAATTGACAACCAGAGAGTGAGTAGGAAGCGCGAGAAGGAGAGAAGTGAGCGCCCTTAGCTCATGCTATGTATTTCTTATCCAAAACTTATAAAAATCTTATAAAAATTGGCTTTTATACCTTAGCCAAGGTTTTTGGGTGGTCAAAACAAATAATCTGGAGTTCTACCAAAGCTGCGTGATGACTGGTTGATACAATCTGGAAGCTTGTAGCCTCAACTCATTAATTATGGAGTTTATCCGAGAAAATAGGAGTTACAATATTCCCGATTTATCAAAATAATAAAATGTTTTACAAAGAGAACTCCGAAAAATGGTGTCCATGTTAGCGTGCCTAACATTCCCCCCGTCCTCGCTTGTGTCGTCCCTTCACACAACTTTATGGGCTTAAATAGTCTTCAGGTTGATAACTGGCGAAGTGGTCTTTAAGCGCATCATGTGCCTTCTGGTATCTGATTCTTCGTTCTTTGTCGGGCACTTGCAAAAATTGCATTGTTACTTGATTCTTCAGCTCCACCACTGAGTATCCTACAAACCTGGATGCTAGGTTGCTTATCACCGTTGCAAATATCTTCGTTTGCTAGGTGAAGAATCTAGTGTAGAATGCTTCTTCAAAGGCTAGCACATTATTCAATGGCAAGAACATCCGTAAAGGACCTCTTCTGAAGGTTGCCCACTCAATCGTAGCATAAGCCTTTGTTTCCTTCCAAGAATGATAGCCATGGGGCTCCTATTTGCTGAGGCTCATTAAAAACTTGTATAGATGCTAGCAACATTCTGCAGATTTTATACAACATGGCACAGGAGAGATCTGGAAAACTCTTGAAGAAAGACATGGCGCTCGTTAGGGTTTTCACCATGTATTCCTCCGTCGCTTGGCCTCTCTCTGGAGCTGGTAGCCTGGGGAAGTTGAGCCAAGTTGGCCTCTTCTTTTGCAGTGCTTCATGCGCTCACCATGTCCTTACTCTGGGTACAGGATAGAAGTTTGGATCTCTTTGAAGGGTTGCAGGTGCTCTTGTGAACAGAATCAGGTATCTCGGATTCTTGTTCAGCCAGCTTATCCTCCACTTTGGGTGGTCTTTATCTATGCCATCTTCTTGCATATCCTTGTGCATCCTTTCTTTCACCTGTAATAGTTCTACTTTGATGAGAGGGTACGGCAGGGATTGTTGGTGCCATTGAGCGTTGATCTGATTGGGAGTGAGTTGAGTGATGTTGACAGAGTGTAAAACTCTCAACTCCCAATCCATTGCGGCTTTCCACTGCTCATCCACCTCTAGGGTGATCTTCTCCTTCATTGTGTCTTCTTTAGCTTTTGACAATGCTAGACCATTGGCACTATGTCTTCATCCGTGATGGTAATTTGAAAATCGTCATCACCACTTGGCTCTGCTGTTGACTGTGTCTCAAACTCTGCAAACGAAACCGAGGGTATGTCTATCTGTGGTGGCTCCGAAGTGCCTGCCTCTTCCTGCATGTCTGGTTTTCCATCTCTGAGGAGTTGAGTTCTGATATTTCCTTTAGAAGCTCCTCCTCTCTCTGAACCCGCATCAATGCCAGGTCCCTCGCTATGATTGTTGTAACTTTAATTCCAATTCTAGGTCTTTGTTTTTCTTTTCAAGTGCCTTATACACTTCGTTAGTTCCTTTGATCGAGGCCACGGCTGGATTTTCTCTGATTGCTATTAGAAAATGGTATGATCATTGATCCTCTGTTCAGATACTACAGAGAAGCATTGGCAACATCTAATTGCACCTGAATTTTCTAAGCTGACAGAGATGTCGTAAGAAGTTCATTCATAACTTCTGTCAGCTGCTCATCTTTTGCTTTGCAGGCATCAGATAATTTAGTGAGTAGATCACCTAACTCCTCCATTTCTTTTTATTGTTTATCTCTGGCCAACTGATGCTGTTTGGCTTCTGCCTTCAGCTCTTACGCCTGCCTTTGGAGATCAATGATGATAGTCATCCTATCTTCTAGCTCTCCTTGGAGAGCTTCGATCACCATTTCAAGTTCCTTGGCCTTTGTGTTGCGGTTTAATGCTTTTGAACAGAGTCTCTCCTTCATTTCTTGCATCTGCCATGCATATTCATTGACATGTACTATTATTTCATCATTTGACTGCCACTCCTCCTATCGTGCCAGCTGAGATGTTCCTGCAGCCTCATGTGTTGCTTCTTGTTGCATCATAACCGCTGGTGGTTCTTGTGTGGAGGTAGATGGTCGGTCTTCTTCTTGGCCATCCTGAGGCTTTGATGCCTCGACAGTTTCTAGCTGAGTAGAAGTAGAGGGTTTTGTCTCAACCCTTGCTGTCTCTTCAGGTGCCGGCCTTTCTTCCTTTTGTGGCTCGGGTTCCGTCTCATGTGCAGTGGTAGGCGCTTTTTTCGTATCTACTTCCTTATCCATCTCTTTTTCAGATCTACTTGCTTTTTCCTCTTCTGGCTTTTGAGTATCTTCAGCTGCCTCCTCTGGTTCCGGCTCGACTTCTTTTTCTTTTTGTTCGTCGAGGTGGTCAGCCTCTTGTGCTGATTGTGTTTGTTGGGTGGACTCAGAATCTTTCTCTTTCTTAGACTCTGCTTCTTTATTGGTGTCTTTGCCTGCATGTGATGGTGGTGGGCTAGGCATGGGATGGTCTTGTTGTTCCGAATGCGGTGAGATGGGTCGACGAGATCCATGACTTTGCTCTTGGCTAGCCGTTTCCTTGGCTTGCCTTTGGTCTTCTACTTCCTTGGCTTTCTTTGCAGCTTCTTCTGCCTCCTTCAGCTTTAGAGCTTCAGCCTCTCGGTACATTCTTTCTAAATGCTCTGTTGGATCATCCGCCTTTTTTCTTGTATGATGCTTTGTTCGAGGGCCTTTAAGTTCTGCAAGTATCCATTTTTCTGGGTCCTTCCCTCGTGCTTGCCTACTGCACTGGTATGCCTATTTCTCTCTTTCAAAGTGCGCTTGTTTTTGAGCTGGCTCTTCTTGGTGTGCGGCCACAGCTTCTCTTTTCATCTCTTCTCTCTGAGATCTCTTTTCTTCGTTGTCAGAGCTTTCGCTGCTGTGCCATTCCAGCGAGCTGTCAGCTGACTCATCATCAAATTTATATGATCTTTTACCTGGCCTTGTAGCTCGTGGAGAGGGTTGTGCTACCAATATCCATGTATTCTGATCAGGGGCAGGTGGTAGGCTGTCAACCATGCTGATGGCATGATATGCTATTCGAGCCAAGACCTCTGGTGCACCCAAGTATGTGATTTTTCCTTCCTTCTTGGTGCCCTTGAAGGTTGTCAAGACATACTGCACGTGGTCCACTGATTGCCTTGTCGTTAACTTGAGAACCTGAGTGAATGTGGTGGCCACGGTGTGATTTGGTGTAGTGTAACCTTGGTGGCCTTTTTGCCAAAAAATGGAAGTGTTGGTGGTAGAAATGGGCTGGCTCTTCCACCTGTTTGTGGATAAGATCGATGAGAATAGCCGTGGCTATCTCTTTGGTAGATGTACCTGTGGTTTTCCTGTCTCTTGCCCGCATGGTCATTCCTTCAGTGGGCAGTCTGAGTGCCTCTACCACTATCTCTTTTGTGATCACTACTTCGACCTTGTTCCCTTGGATGTCTGATATCTGTGCGGTTCCATCTTCTTTGATGGTGGATAGAAGCTCGTAAGCTTTCTGAAAGCCCACTCCGCAAGGCTCTTGTTCGTAGAAATTCCTAAGCCCCAACCTGCGGTTAGCTTCTTTTGTCTCTGGCTTGGTAGATACATCATAGACTTCTTTGGGCAGGAGTTGCAAATCCACCTGAGGCCCCTCTTCACTCTTGAACCTGCTAGTGAAGACCGTAGTGTGGTGCTCTTCCAGTTGTTCTCTGGAAAGGTAGGATTCCTTTGCTGCTTTGACTCACTGGGGGTCTAGTTGATATGCGGGTAGTCCTTGTAGTTTCTCTTTTTGGTTTAGCTTCTTCTTGGCCCTCTCTGCTTCTTGCATTGCTCCTCTTCAGCGAATAGGGTGCAAAGTTAGCAGACTAACTCGGGGTCTAGTTGATACGCGGGTAGTTCTTGTAGTTTCTCTTTTTGGTTTAGCTTCTTCTTGTGTAAGACAAGGAAAGCTAGGGTTTGAGAGTCCACCACCCATTATATAGGAAATACCCTAGCCTTTTTCCCTAGTTAGACTCCCCGTTCCACACCGCCTAGCCCAGCCCTGCCCTTGTCTACTAGTCCGGCCTTGCCGGTGTCCTGATTACTCCCCCCTTAAGAAGATTTTTTGTCCTCGAAAACAAAAGTGGGAAACTTCTTCTTAAGAACACTAATGTTTTTCCCAAGTGGCATCCTTCATGGATCCAACTGTTTGGTTGACCAAGACACGGTTCCGCAGGAGGTTCAATGAAACCAAGAGTAACATCTTGATTTCCCACATTGTTGTCCATTTTCAACGAGCTTGTGTTACCGATTCCTATCCTATCACAGTGTGTAGACTCCAGTTAGAACACACATGAGTATGCAAAACGAGTTTTCACTTTCCATGAAAGTAACTTGCTAACATGACTCATCAGCCAAGTTTAAGTCCTTGACTTTTTTTCCAAGTTCAGCAGTAAATAACCCCACTACAACTAGTGTTCAAGGTTGAGAACTTGATTTAAACATGAAGAGACTACACCTAATCGCAAACATGATTAAACTTATGGTAAGAAAACTCCAAGTAGAGCGATAAATGCTTACTAATTGGATCATATGGTGCTAACGTACGCACTTGCATATCCTTTAGCACAAGATTACACTTTGTAATCTACATATCCCCTTGGACAAGTGACAATACCGAACTTTGTTTCCCCCACGGTCTACAACCAGTCATTCTAGATGGCTAAACGGGAATCACAATATCATACCATGTTGCTGACAAATCAACAGTTGGCTAAATAACCATTGTGGTTAATGTGAAAGATTCACAAACACCCAAATCGAGCCATGATCTCTATTGGTGATTGGTAGACCGAAAAGTTAACTCATTGAGATACTGCACAGAGAGTGAAAAATACTTCATAAGAAACAAGTTGAGGAATATGCATGCCGTTCCAAATCAGCCTTTGCTAAACACTAGGGCCCATAACACCTAGTGTGCATGCATTTAGCAAAAAACAGATCTGAACCTATATATCCAGGGTGATCCTTGCCAATACTTATGGCAAATGTGATGCACTTAGCACACATTAAAAAGGAATGTAAATAGGTCTGAAAAGAACTATATACTTTCAGTTGCAATCTTGTGCAAGCCTTGCTGAAACGTCTGAACCATAATAGAAGGTGAAACAGTGATCACTTCTAGGTACACACAATGAAACTCTTTCATTTTCTATATGTATAAACAACCATCTGTAATGTTGTTTAGCAATACTTGTAGCTGAGCAAGTCATTCTCAGTATCTGGCCACCACTGAAATTTCTCCTGATACGTCGTGCTAAAAATGGTCTAGAATACAGATTTGACCAGCACCCTGGGACTTTGTCGTGACACATATTTGAAATAGTGGAGCCAATGTTAGTCCAGAGACTCATATTCTTCACATGTGGAGTATGTCTCATGTGAGGATGTGTAAAAAAGAACATCCTTTTACAAGATGTACTTGTGTGTGGAGGTAACTGCAAACACTCTATGACGGGAGTGAGAGGGACCCTCATTATCCTTGCTCCACACTGGCTAAACCCAACTCCTTGAGTCCCTAGACCATGTTGTATCCCATGTGACAACATGTTCCAAATCGAATCCTACAAGTGGATTCATAACAGCATAATGTACATTGGACACTACGGCCCAAAATACTCATTTTGACATTCCCTTGGCATGGCCCTGAAATATTCAAGAGTATTTAAACGACTTGAAAAAACCAAGCTATGCATACCAAAAACTCGACTAGCACCAAATCAATAGATGTGTACCTGGAGATTGAATTGAATGTTCACTTACCCGTATTCAAATACAGAGAAACACGTCATCCACGTTGGAGAGGGGAAATAGGGAACACACACAGCACACAAAATATCTGCCTCTCTATAGCCCAGGGATTCCACAGCACCCCTAACCTCTCAAATAACACCTTCAAATTGGCTAATTTGCACTAACAACTCCACTTTAGCACACAGAACAACTATCTCACCCCTTGCAAAAAAACATCTTGTAGCACAAATGCACCCACACTGCTCAACTCACCCTTTTTGACCCACAAAGCACCCCAATTCTGCCCTCTTGGTAGCACCCTTCAAGCTACAGGCAAACCCTCTGCAAACAATGGCCAATACACAAGGAGCGAGAGAAAAGGAGGGGAATGGGGAGAAGCAACACAAGAGATAGGGGCAAATATGTGGTATTATTGCATAGGGGAATAGTACAATCAAGTATGCATCTTCAATGGCAAGCTTAACACTACACAAGCTTGCAACTTTCAATCACCCACTCAGGCAAAAAAGCCCTCAGTTTTTCACATTTACATTCTTTTATAGGGGTACCTCTAGGAGGTTCAAAAAAGAAATGATGGGTGAGTTTCTCCTCTCGTGGCCTTCACTTGTAGCTTTTTTTAGATTTTCTTGCATTGCTTGCACCTGGCATAGTTCAATTTTGGAAACAATATTTGTATGGTGTACACATTTTGACTCCTTGTCCATTCAATTTGGCCTCCCGGCTTGCTCTTCTTGAGCCTTTGAGTTCCCTCTCTCGCACTTTGCTCTTCCCTAACCCTTTGGTGGGATTGGTCCCTTGGCCGGACTTCTTGAACCCTTTCTGACCCGCTTTCTCTGCTTGTGCGACCACTTTCTTCCACTAGGGGGGGAGGCAATAGCGAGGTCGCTATTGCCCTCCCTCTTGCCTTCAAAACTTTTGGGGCCCCTAGGGCCGCGAGACTCACCACTAGCACGGGTGCCACGCCATCACTATCAAACCGACTTTCCTCACACCTACGGGCACACCACCGCGCCGCCAGCAAAGGCCAAAACCACCCCAGTGGGCCACGCACAGCGCCCGGCAGGTCAGCCACTGCGCCGCCATAGCCAACGCGGAGGGAGCTCCCCTCTCTCCTCCCTTGTGTACTAATGGCTACTCACGGTCCAATATATATAACCTGCGACCCTGCTGCCTGCGACTATGCATGTGGGCTATTACCCTGACATGTGGAAGCGATGGGTGAATCCACCAACTTCAACTTCCAAGACCATGTAAAAAAATGCCCCTCCTCATTATTTTTTTTACCCACTTCATAATCTTGCCATTTTCTACTGAGAAACCCAATGATTAGAGTAAAACCTCCACCCAATCACCTCGATCATCATCTTTGATTCCCCCCGTGCTCGTCGAATTCCAACTCCCCTGGGTTCGCGATCCAAGGCGACCAAAAACTTGAAAAATCATCTGCAAACACTTTGTCTTCATCTGCCCTAGGTTTTCCCGAGCCATAACTCGGTGCCTGAGGACCGGAATCACGTGCGGTGACTTCGTGCTAACTCCACATGATGTACACTATCATTGAGAACTTTGGTGAGGTCCAAAAAGATGCCAGATGGAATATCCTCCAATGCAGCCAAGTGGGCTCAGACCCGACCCCCGGAAAAAATTCAATTGAGTGTATCTTGCTAACCAAAGCTCCGATTCGCAAATTGAAAAGACGGGTAGGCTCCATGAAGTGAGATACACACCTGTACCTTGACTTCCACTTGGACCACCTATCTCAACTTTGCATCTCCTTCATCTGCTCCCCAAATTAGCCCCTCATGGAGCCTTCCTTGGACAATCCATGTAGTGCAAGAGTATCAAAAACTCAACTTGAGTGTCGCTCTAGAAACATATAGTGCAAAAATGACACCCTAATCCTACGAAATGAAGAGACTCTTGCTCGTCCATTAATGTCGATGTGGTTGATGTGCACTCCACTGGGCAAATCCGTTCAATCCTAAGAAAAATCACCCAAGGAATGCCAATAGTTGGGTCTTACCCAAGATCTAAGAATGACTCTTAGCCAGCCTGTGTGTGGCTCATAGCCATTATGGCTAATGTAGATGGTGTCTTGCCCTATTTCTAGCTGAGAGTTAGAGCACCTTGGCTCAGGCTGACTCCCAAACAAACATGTTCAAAAGCTCTTAGGAAGTTTTCATTATTCTTTGAGAGAAAATAAAGAGAGAGAGAGAAAGAGCATGCAAGTTGAGGAAGGTTTCTTAACCTCATGTAGTGCGTACCCAATCCATGTTTTCGTGTGCATCTTATGCTTGGATTGCAGCTTATTCTATAAGCATACAACCAGCTGTCTGTATGATGCTCTCATTGAGAGAGGCAGCATAAAACACAAGTCAAATCTTGATTGTCTACCGTCTAAGGGTCGTGACTGTACGAGGATGACTTAAATAGGACACCTTGTCGGTGAAACAAGTCCAAGTTTTAGGTTTATTTTAGTGGTGTTTTGCGTTGACAACAACCAAAAATCATGTTAAACAATCCAGAACTTATCTTGTCCTTGACAAAGTGTCTGGTGTTATAGCAGAAGCATAATTCATGATGTGGTGGAGTTCAATCCACTTGGCTAGCATGCCTTACATGCAGGATGGTAAGCCCTTGTTGAGAGTGATGGCCTCAACCATGAGAACCAAAACCATGAGTACCTTTCACAGTTGAGACTGGTAGGGATCCTGTGAGATGATATTCCCTAGTGTGCTAGTTTCTTGAAGCCTTGCTGCATATGAAATGGCTAAAGCACTTTGCTTTGCACAATGCGAGTAATTGCAAAGTAAAGTTTAAACAGGAGAAAGCAAGAAAAACTTAAACTTGGCTAACTTGGTCGTTGTTGCTGCAACCATTGGTCATAAAATTTGGAAGGAAAAACGCGTTCCAAAACGGCGTATAGCCATACCTGCTTGGCCTAATTACTAAGACAAAAACTCGCTCCATTGAAAACAAGCCCTAACAATTTTCTTGAGAGCTTCTTGAAATGGTCGTTAATGGTTGGTCCTGTCTAGCACCTGCTACCTCATGTATCAAGATTAGCAATAGGCTGTGCTGACCTCGATGAGATTCTCCAGCACTACCATGCTCTAGCCTTTGCAAGGCTGGACAGAAGCCTTGTTATGAAACTCAAGCAAAGATACTCTTGACTGTTTGGTAGGTTTGCAGGCTGTGACAAATGGTCGGCCATGCCGAGAAATTTTGCCTGCTTTGCCCATGGAAGTAAGCGAGAAAGAAATTTGCATGACAAACTACAGGCCTTACCTACACTTTCCTTTATTGTAGTTAGAACTCGTTCTAGGCATAGCCAGAAAATGGTTCTACCATACAGGTATAGAAATGTCTCCATTGAAAACAAGCCCTAACAATTTTCTTGAGAGCTTCTTGAAATGGTCGTTAATGGTTGGTCCTGTCTAGCACCTGCTACCTCATGTATCAAGATTACCAATAGGCTGTCCTGACCTCCATGAGATTCTCCAGCACTACCATGCTCTAGCCTTTACAAGGCTGGACAGAAGCCTTGTTATGAAACTCAAGCAAAGATACTCTTGACTGTTTGGTAGGTTTGCAGGCTGTGACAAATGGTCGGCAATGCCGAGAACTTTTGCCTGCTTTTCCCATGGAAGTAAGCGAGAAAGAAATTTGCATGAAAAACTACAGGCCTTACCTACACTTTCCTTTACTGTAGTTAGAACTCGTTCTAGGCATAGCCAGAAAATGGTTCTACCATACAGGTATAGAAATGTCTCTGATGGATAGTTTCCTAGCCTACTCCAGATTCGAGCAGTACAAAAACGCAAGCCTTGCTTGGGACATTTCCTTTGTAGATATGTACATGCCATGCATGATAATAAGTTGCCAGGTTTAGCTCTGGAGTGTTGTATGTAACACATCAGTTTTGTATGCACTTAATGAGCCTTGCTCAATGATTAGAACAGCACCTTGGAGACCAAGTGAGCCGTGCTCTAGTATAACAGTGGACAACGGCACTAAGACTAATTAAACAAGAAAAGTGTAACGAATAGGCATACCTTGTCTTTGAAGAAAACTTGAACCGTTGATGGGCGTGCTCTATTTAGGCACTCTGTAGAAGCCATGCTTCTGATCGAGACTGTGTGTATTCAAGCCGTGCTTGATGCGGGCTTGCAACTAATAATTGGCCCTTGCCAATAATGTAGGGCAACGATATTTGAATGCTTCAAATAACTTGTTGATCATGCGACTCGAATTGCTGTGCCGTCGAAGTTTTGCATGATGCATAAGCATGCATGCTAAACTTTTCATCTTCGTGCAGATGTTCCCTGCCCGTCGAGTCTCGAGCGGTGCTGACGGATATACCATGGTAGGTTGTAGCCTTGTCGATCAATGCTTCGATGATCCACGAATCAATAACAATATTGTCCGTGCCATTGTCATTGTGTCAGGGTTGCGGAAGTGGAGTGATGTGAGAAACTTGCCGCCAAAAACCCCAGAAACCAAGTCATTAACCCGCTATGTATGGCCCTGACGTGGGCTTTGACCTTTAACTGGGTGGGGGTACCCCAAAATTAGGGTGCCCAATTAATTTTTTTTTGAATTTCCTCCTGCAGCCATGGCGACCGACTGCGCAGGCAAGATGGTGATCATCTACGCCTATATGGTTATCTCACTCCCGTGCAGCAGGAGCAAAGTTTGCTCCGCAGGCTAGCGCGCATCCGTCGATGCTTTCCATGCAAAGTATGATGTAGGTTGAAATTCGGTCCTTCCTCCCGCTAAGCGTGCATGCCTGCGTCCTTGTGGCCTCGGCCTTCTCGCCTAGCAAGGGCATCTGCACATGCAGGGTGCCTCGGTCCTGACTTCTTGCACAACCACCTTCTTGCATAGCTGTTTGCACACCATGGCTTGCACTGTCAGGAAAGGCCATGCACATTTTTTGCTGCTGAAAACGAGGGAGAGAGGGATGCCTTCGATCGAGAGAGAGAGAACACGATCATGCAACCTTCCCCCCTTCTCCATGGCTCCTTCTCCCTTAGCTCTGATACCAGTGTAAGACAAGGGATGCTAGGGTCTGAGAGTCCACCACCCAACCACCCATTATATAGGCAAGCCCCTGGCCCTTTTCCCTAGTTAGACTCCCCGTTCCACACCGCCTAGCCTGGCCCTGTCCTTGTCTAATTCGGCCTTGCCGGTGTCTTGACATCTTCGCCCTCTCTGCTGCTTGCATTGCTCCTGTTCAATGAATAGGGTGCAAAGTTAGCAGATTTGTCGGAATTTTCTCTAAAATGTCCTTTTAGACTGAAGAAGATAAGTGCTCCTTTTTCTTCCAAACCATTTCCAAGTTAGGTTCCTTGCTCGGAGATGCTCGTCTCTGTGTTTTAACCCTTGGAACTTCGCTTTGTTTTGTCGTGAAGGTTTAGGCACCCAAATCTAAGTTGGTTTATCCTTAAGCTGTGCTTTTGGTACCCAAATTTTCCTGACTCCTTGCATGCTACATGTAGCATTTGATTGTCAAGGAGATGGAGAAGATCAACTACTTCGTGGATTGGTCTGCTGATTGCTTCTTTTCCATTCCTCCTTGCTTTGTGCAATTGGAACAATGAGTTGCCCTCCTTTAGGTGAAAGCTTTAGTTGATTCGTATCCCAATCTGGTACTACTTTGTATGTACGCATCCAAGGAATTCCAAGAATCATCATCTCATTCATGTGTTCATCTGGTAAGCATACAAGCTGATGAGGACATGAACATCTATGTACTATCACATTCAAGTTAACTATTCCCAATGTTGGAGTTGGGTTCTTGTTGCATCCTTTGATTGTCGCTATTCCTGTCGTTAATGCTTGACTTGTGGCCTTCTTGTATGTGGAATAACTTACTGCATTTACTCTAGCTGCTGTGTCGACCAAAGCATTGGTGCTATGATTGTTGAGTTGTACTTTGATGCGCAGGTCCATTGCGTCTAACCAGTCATCATCTGTTGAAACTGCGTCTTTAGGTAATTCCCATTGTCGATCATCTATTTCCAAAGTGTTGATGGGAATCGGTATTTGTTGATTCTTGAGAGCAACTTTTCGCTTGAGTACCCAAAGTCGAGAATCCTCTTGGGCTTCATCAATAACCTACTGTCTTTTGATCTTCCTTTGTTTTGCTGCATGCATTCTTTCTAGCAAATCATTAGTTAGTGAAAAATTGTATTTCTTTAAACGACATCCACTAATCCAATTAGCCATTGGTTCACCATCTAGGGTGGACAATTTTACTCCTCCACTTAATGATACATCTTCAATGATAAATGGTCCGTTTCCCTTTTTCTTAAAGTTGGGAATGTGTTGCTTAAGGGAATAGACTAGAACTAAGTCCCCTTTCTTGAAGATCTTTGTGATTAAGTGGGAAACAAAAAACTGTTTTTGTTTCTACTTTTGTGCAAAGATATGAGCTACAACAGTTAGCCTTTGCTCGTCTAGCTTTTACAAATCTTCAAGTCTTTCTAACAATTCATGTCCAATTCACTCAAGATTCTGTGCTACCCTTAATGTCGATAATATAAATTCTATTGACAGTATGGCATCAAGACCATAAACAAGGTTAAAGGGTGTAGCATTTAGAGTTGTTTTGAATGAAACTTGATAAACCCATAGAGCTGCATGGAGATTCATTTCCCGGTCTGTCCTTCCTGAACTAACCACTTTAGTCAGCATTGAGCTAAGAATCTTATTCGTATGCTCAGCTTGTCCGTTTGCTTATGGGTGATAGGAAGGTGATTTGTTATGGATGACCATAAACTCGTTAAGAAAATACTCTATCACCTCATTGAGGAAATGAGTTCCCCGATCACGGACAATCTCTATTGGCAGTCCATATCTCGTGAAAACATACTCATATAAGAATGCAACAGTGGTTCTGACATCATTCTTTTGAGTTGCTTTATCATCGGCCCACTTGGTCAAATAGTCCGTAGCTACAATGATATATTGAGCTTGGGTTCTATAAGCAGGTGGCTGTATCGGTCCAACAAAACCTATACACCATTTTGCGAAAGCTCTAGCCCCCATCACAGGTCTTAAGGGCATGCTATCTACTCGTGTTGGCCTTTTTGCTCGTTGACAAGCATCACATCTTCAAACATATTCTTTGGCATCTGCAAATAGTGTTAGCCAGCATATGCCTGCCATCAAGATTGCTCTTGTGGTGGTCTCAATAGAAAAGTGACCTCCAACTAATCTAGCATGTGCTTATTCTATAATTGAAATATACTCGTTTTCATTTGCACAAAGATGCAAATGTTGATCTTTACCTCTCCGATACAATTGGTTCCCAATAAGAGCATAGTCTCTTGCTTCAGTTTCAATTACTTTTTTACGGCGTTTACTCATATCCTCAGGAAATGTTCGACTCGACAAGTAAGTAACCAGATAATTACTCCACTTAGGAACATGTCACATTTGAAAAAATGTTGCATGAGGTATGGGTGTCTGTCTTTGACATTGAGGGAAATCCTTTACAAAAGATTGAACATCTCTCCTCATAGTCTACCAAAATACTCCAAGTCTCAAGATTCATTGCATAGTTTGGTCTTCCACAAAGTGAAGTCCTACTATGGTAACATGTGCTTGACTTAGGTACTGTTCTTTTTCTTCAGGGTTAATGCATA